>NC_047032.1:28797321-29123508 GCF_902652985.1 Pecten maximus
TGGCTGGGTGTATTAAAGCGATTATGGATTAGTATTAGCAGTTGTGATAGAAAGAGTTAGGGTGGCCACTAGATCTGCTGGTTAATAGCGAGTTGGCTGGGTGTAGTTAATGGCGAGTTGGCTGGGTGAAGTTAATAGCGAGTTGGCTGGGTGTAGTTAATAGCGAGTTGGCTGGGTGTAGTTAATAGCGAGTTGGCTGGGTGTTGTTAATGGCGAGTTGGCTGGGTGTTGTTAATGGCGAGTTGGCTGGGTGTAGTTAATAGCGAGTTGGCTGGGTGTAGTTAATAGCGAGTTGGCTGGGTGTAGTTAATAGCGAGTTGTCTGGGTGTAGTAAATAGCGAGTTGGCTGGGTGTAGTTAATAGCGAGTTGTCTGGGTGTAGTAAATAGCGAGTTGGCTGGGTGTAGGCTTTGTTGGTGGATTATATATAACTTACAAGTTATCAGTTTCGTTTACTTGAACAAGACGTGATACAACTACAAAGTCACAGCTGATGATAACATTGGCGAAACCCGTAGAGCCGTAATATCCCGCTTAGCATGAGTAGCGTTCTGTTTACGAGCGGTAATAGAGGTCTATATGCTTCTTATACAGCGTTCCAAATTGTAATGTTATTATTTTGCATTGACTTAATCATTTTCAAATCAATGTTGCGGATACTAAATTCTCGTAATTAAGCGAAAGACTTAGCTTTATGATTTTAGAAAAGTATTAGGCCTGATGACTACTATTGTATTTTTGCATTATACGATCACTGAGAATGTACCTTTTGAGGAAACCCCTATCAATACCCCCTCTTGTCTTGTAGCAGTTGATGATATTTCCCTGAACAACATATGGGAACCCACCGCATACGGGTAAAGTGACTTAACCAAAGACACAACTACGGCAGCACAGACCGGCCACATTGACAGCTTCCTGGATGTCGAACCACGTGCGGAAGTTGTGGTATAAATGTGTTGCAGACCCGGCCGTGGTGGAGTGCGAGTCTGTGTAGAATATAGATTTAACAGGAAATATCCTGGGAAGTCAACAATAATAAAACCCATGCAATTATTCACATATGGTATTGCATTGGTAGTAACAAAAACAAGAAATTCAAACTTTGAGACCAAACCAATGATACCAGACTGGACCAGACAAAATGAGACCAAACCAATGATACCAGACCGGACCAGACAAAATGAGACCAAACCAATGATACCAGACCGGACCAGACAAAATGAGACCAAACCAATGATACCAGACCGGACCAGACAAAATGAGACCAAACCAATGATACAAGACCGGACCAGACAAAAGGAGACCAAACCAATGATACCAGACCAAACCAATGATACCAGACCGGACCAGACAAAATGAGACCAAACCAATGATACCAGACCGGACCAGACAAAATCAGACCAAACCAATGATACCAGACCGGACCAGACAAAATGAGACCAAACCAATGATACCAGACCGGACCAGACAAAATCAGACCAAACCAATGATACCAGACTGGACCACACAAAATGAGACCAAACCAATGATACCAGACCAAACCAGATCATGTTTTATAGTATTCCAAATATAAGCAACGTCCATAAATGTGGTGATGTTTATTACAAGTGCAATTTAGAAATGGCATGTCAGTTTGAAAAGTAGCATGTACAAACCATGCAAAGGTCTTGTCTTACCTGACAAAGCAAATAAATTATGTTCAATGTATCCAGAATAGCAAAAAAGGATGGCTTTAATAAAAACAAGGACATAGTCGTCAAGATCCCCCGCCCATGCAAATATTGCATTAAATGAAATTAAAGTGGGCAACATGCATAAAACATTAAAACAAATGACATCAAGTCATCAAGTTCCTGTGAAAGTAATCAACATAATAAGTAATAAGTCTACCGAGCGAGTTTCATCAAAATCCGATCATTTCTTCAAAAGATATCGTGCGGAAAGCAATCAGCCAATCAGATCACAGCAGCCTCGTTAAATATGCTCGGAATATACCGACAATCGAACTTGAGTGAGGGGTTAAGGTAATAAGTCTACCGCAAGTTTCATCAAACTCCGATCATTAATAATAATTCTTATATACCTCTATATCACAGCAACATATAGTCGTCTCAAAGTGGTTCACACATTATCTCCCATGGTTATTAGGCCTTTAGTAACCAGTCAATGTCTCTCTCAACTCCCTGGGGAGTATACCGCCGGAGCTTCCATTTAGGACAACTTATACATGACATTTCTTACACTGCCCTACCACGTACTTCTTTACAGCTGAGTTGACTGGATTCCACACTGCAATAAAAATGTATGGGATTTACCTACTACTGCAACAATGGAACATTGGAAAGGACTAGCGTAACATATCGGGTTAACAATTTTTCTAAATACCGCGATACTGTACAGATGTGACCGGATCCAGATCACTGTACCTCTTCCAATCCATGTCTTGAGAGACGCTTGAATTGGGTTTTTTTTTTGTGGCGGACTCTGCTGCTGTTTTCTTTCGGACACGTTATACCAGAGATTTGGGGCCTTGTATGGGAGCCTCATCTCGACAGCTGTCGATTTAGAACGGACAGAGATTTCCGTCTACACTTATAAAATCAAACACTTTTTTTCAGAACTCAACGTAGAGTGAAATTTGATAAGGGATATAAACAATCTTACATTTGCACTTTGTTCCAACTCATCAGAACTTATAAATTACTTTGGCGGTAACTTCCTTGTATGACATACATGTACCATTGGGGGCAGAACATCTGGTATGATCTCATCTGGACTCAATGGTCTGGACCTAAATTTGGGTCAGCTCTGGTCTCATCAGTCTGGTCCGGTCTGGTTTGGTCCCAAAATTTGATTTTTTCTCTTGCTGTATCGGTATTTTACTTCATCACGGTTTCAGAGTTCATACATCGACAACTGCAGCATGGACTAACAGCTGGACTGGCTGATTGAATGTTTTTATGTTTCAGTTTCAGTTTCTTTTATTAGCTTAAGTTTTACAACTTATCACTAAAATGTAACAACCATATATAATAAGCACCATAGCGGCTAGCACACCCTCACCCACTCACACCCACACGCTCTCCCTCTCTCAACCACCTACCCACAGAACATAAAAAATACATAGACAACATTATTTTAAGCATTTCATGTGCACATACATTCGCCTTTTAGATGCTGACACTAAATATTTACCTAGATTATTAAGATCTTTGATTTTTTCAACATTTAGAAACTTAATAAACTTGAACATACTGGGATTATTGATAAAAAATGGCTTAAGGTATTTTGAACGAATGTGTAATTAATGGAACAGACTAAAATTTGGGACCATACCAATTAGACTAGATCAGTCCAAAATTTGAGACTAGACCGATCTGACCAGACCAAGAAGGATCAGACTAGTCGAGATTAGCCAAAATCATGCTTTATACATATTGGGTTAGCTGTGTTAACGGTAATCATGTCCACTTAAACAAAATGTGTAGGGTATCCGCTATCTCTAGGCTGACAGATATACTGTGTGGGCCCAAAGGGTCCACGCAAAAACGAGTGATTCGATAAATATATCATATAATGTATGGAAATATTCCTCAGGCCACGCTGACCAATATCACCATCATTTAACTGATGACAGTATTTAGGAAGTAGATGATGAGATATGGTTATTATTAGGTTTATAAACTGTATTCCTTCTGAACTATTTACTTCCCCCGCTTGTCTTGATCACGAGTATCTGCCTATTTATAGCTTATTTTCTAACTCGAGTTATGATCATTAAAGTTCCAAAATCTTGACATGCATTCATTTCATAATATGCTGAAATATCTTATTTGCTGAAATAGTTTGATATTGTCATCGATAGAGCACGTGTCTGTGATAATAAGGGTTTGACGTCGAACTGGTTAAAACATACTACAAAACGATTCTCCTTTATTGCTAAATGACACTGTAGTCAATAGGGTCAATGTCATTCACATGAACAAACTTGGTAGTCTTCATCATAGCATGCTAAAGGCTTAACATTGGGGCTCTGGGTTTTTATGGTTGTCGAAAAAAAAGTTGTCTGAACGCTTGAGCCTATTTGATCCCAATGACCTTGAATGTATGTCAAGGCCATTCAATTGAACAAACCAGGTAACCTTTTACCCCTAAATGGTTTTGATATCAATACTGTTTGTAGCATACACAGACTAGTTGTGGTATACCAATACTGGTTGTGGTATACCAATACTTGTTGTGGTATACCAATACTACTTGTAGTATACCAATATTGGTTATGGTATACCAATACTACTTGTAGTATACCAATATTGGTTATGGTATACCATTACTGGTTGTGGTATACCAATACTACTTGTAGTATACCAATACTGGTTGTGGTATACCAATACTACTTGTAGTATACCAATACTGGTTGTGGTATACCAATACTGGTTGTTATATACAATGTACCAATACTGGTTATGGTATACCAATACTGGTTGTGATATACCAATACTGGTTGTAGTATACCAATACTGGTTGTGATATACCAATACTGGTTGTAGTATACCAATACTGGTTGTGATATACCAATACTGGTTGTAGTATACCAATACTGGTTGTGATATACCAATACTGGTTGTAGTATACCAATACTAGTTGTGGTATACCAATACTGATTGTGGTATACCAATACTAGTTGTAGTATACCAATACTGATTGTGGTGTACCAATACTAGTTGTGATATACCAATACTGGTTGTGGTATACCAATACCGGTTGTGGTGTACCAATACTAGTTGTGGTATACCAATACTGGTTGTGATATACCAATACTGATTGTGATATACCAATACTGATTGTGGTATACCAATAGTGGTTGTTGTATACCAATACTGGTTGTGGTATACCAATACTGGTTGTGGTATACACATACTGGTTGTGATATACCAATACTGGTTGTGGTATACCAATACTGATTATGGTATACACATACTGGTTGTGGTATACCAATACTAGGTGTGGTATACCAATATTGGTGTGGTGTACCATTACAGATTGTGGTATACCAATAGTTGTGATATAGGCCTATTTACATTCATACTTACCAACCTGAAGAATATGTTACATAACATCCACAGAGATATATCTGCTGTTTGTATTTTGACAGAGATTTATATTATATTTATTATATTTAATTTTAAGAAATCTAGTATAAGAATTTTGTGATGTTTTTCAAATCGTTGATTACGATCGTTTTTGATACTGATCATATATATATGTATACACACAGGCGTCTGCTTCTGGTTAGTATTAATAAAAAATATATATATTATCCCCTACTTAGTAGGAGTAGGGACTAATTTTCTCTCTCTATTATTCCAACCAGGAGCAGACACCTGCAGTATATATAACATAAGGAGATACAATGTTGATATCTGTAGGTGCATGTTATTGATATGAAAAACGAATGTTACATACTTTACATTGTACTTCTGGATACAAAATGATTGAAATTAAGATAGTATTTCACTTACCTAGAGTAATAAAAAATTTATAACCCTGATATTGAATCACAGTACAAATCACAGGTAACTAATCAGACAGATGTTTGAAAGGTAATAGCAGGAAAACGTAAACTCATCGAAGATAGATTATTCTTCTAAAAGCCTTCCTCTCCCGGTGTCATATGGCGAGGAAGAAGAGAAACATCGTTCATTTCAAATGTACAGACTTTAAAAAGACATAGAATGGCCAGGTGTGACATTTTTATTGTTAATATGACTACTCATTATACAAAGATAAGTTCATAGATCTGTACACAATCAATGATAATGCATGTATTTGACATATGAACACATTACTTAATCAGGCATATGTCAATAAAAATAAATATATAGGTATTCGTTATCATATTCATATCAAGACAAGAATACTCTATTCTACATCTAATCATTAATCATTAACCATAACAGAGCAATGTTCGTCCGACTGCCACAGGTGCGTGACTGCCATTATCTCATTGTCTTCCGTCCATACACCATGACCTCGTCTAACGTCGTGTGACACCACGATTGTCTTCCGTCCATACACCATGACCTCGTCTTACGTCGTGTGACAACACGATTGTATTGTAGGCTCCGTCACTTTTTTCGAATGGAATTGTTCATCACAAAGTTCCTTATATGTATGAGTCACACAAGATTACAAGTGACAGTCATCATCTTTTTGTTCACTAAATTCTATGTCAAAAAGTCTACGAAAGTTTAGCCAACGTTAAGGTGAATAGATACGTCACTATCAAACATATCAAACAATACTCTCTACGCTGACCATGATTGGAATTGTGAAGATCAGACTTGTCGCGATTTATTGGGTACCAGGATTCACGTCCGTTGGTGTCATTAATGGAATAAAGTCTTCCATATAAACTCGTTGCCACCAGAGGTGCCTCGAATCCAGTCGGCGCGTTAAGTACTCCATTGTTATACTTCCATCTCCCCACGGAGAGCGCCAGTGATCCATTTCGAGTTAAGAGGACTTCGGGGTAGATGTGAGCGGTGAAATTGTAGCCAGTGATGTGGACACTGTGGAACAAAGTCTTAGAATTCTTAGTTCTTACTCCGCAGCTGTCACTTCCGTTTCCGGAACATTTGAGCAATGTACATACCTGTAGGTACATATAATACCTCCCGGTAGTACCATGTAGGCCGTCAAAGGCACCGAATGCAAATACCTCATCAGTATTGTCTCTGATGTAGTTCAGCTGGCAGCATATTGACCTATGACACACCGTGACATGACCCGAGGTTCCAGAAAGCAGTGTTATGTTGTATAGATCATAATGTAATTTTGTTCTATATATAGGTTCTGTCATCTGAGGCGCATTCAACGTCGGTGTCCGCGGTGGGGGCATAACATCGTCTTGTTTGTGAATGACGGGTAGGTCACTTATAAGTAATTTTCCAGCGGCTTCTTGGTCGTTGTAAACGAATTGTTTCGCTCCCTGTGGAGAGTATATTCCACTGCCGTGAAACCTCTTTGGAGGGTAGTTGATGTTAGCAGCAAGGAAATTTACACCCAGGCCAGCTGCAAACGCCGAGTGAAACTCTATGGCAGCCAGAAAAGGGAGCGAGTCCATCCAAGCAGTCGGAAATGCAACATTGCGTACACCGTGGTTGGTAATCAGGTCAACGAGCGGGTCATAATAAAGAACGTCAAAGCAAACTGCCAAGGCAAATACACCGAACGGAGTGTCAAACGTTACTGCTTTATCAACAGGCGGAAAGTCGAAAGCCTTTTCGAAATACAGATTAATTTTATGGTACTTGGCAACGAAAACACCGCGCTTGTCGTATACGACATCAGTGTTCAACTGGTACTGAACTTGGCAATTTGGGTCAAGCGACTCATCACAGGGTTGGCGATCTCCGAAATTTGCGACAATGTAAAGCGAGTTGTTCTTAGCTAAACAACTAAGGTACTGTTGGACCTCTGTGTTTGGATGCTTTTGTGGGTCTTCGCACGGATTCCAAACTTCTTTTTCGGGGTCAATGATATTTTCGAGATATGGTGCTAAATCCTCTCTCGAAAGGCCAAGTCCAAATATACCATTCTCAGGGAATACCAATATGTCGACGCCCTAAATACAAGAAACAAATATTGTTGTTATTAAACTATACACATATTATGTTTGTAGTTTTGTTAATTGAAAGGAAGATAAGGAAATCCAACCAAATATATCGGAAAGTAGAAAAATAAAAACTTTTGATAAGAGTAAACTACCAATAAAGCATTTAAATTCCAATACATTTTATATTTATTATAACCGATAATATGATAACCATATTCATGTTTTATAGATTTTATTGAAATTTTGCCGGAGTCACCCAGGGCAGAGGAGCGGACCCAATAGAGAAAGTCCACAAGTCGAGTGTTTTTCAATTGAATTGAACTTATATAACTTATAATTACATTGAAGGCTTTTGCCATCATCACTGAATTAGTCAGGGATGAGCTATGCGGGCCCTTAGGGTGTCGTGTTCTAGGAGTTAAATTTAAGTGGAGTAGACAAAATAGAGTTACATGCATGCATATGCCACGTGATATAAGTTGTATTACTACAATGGGCCTTATTAAGACGGGTCGCGTGAGGTTAATCATGTAATAAGATTATGGTCGGTGCAATATGAGAACATGCCTATACCTAATCCTACTCATAGAATGTAATTCAATCTTTTCTTATAACAATGTAACAAGCATTTTCATTGGCATAGAATTTATGTTATTATCCCATAACATAAACATTACGTCGCAGGTATTGTGTAGAGTACATATGTATATTAAATTATGCTATGGAGATATAACAAAGAAAAACAGAGTGTATTCGAGTCAATCCTTAGATATCTATATCTGAAATGTCATCGTGCAAGTAACAAAGAATCTATTAATACTGTAAATTATTCTTTATTCTACCCTATATGATTAGTATCTGAGATAAATATCATGGTAAGTGATACAATCCATGCATTATCTTCTTCATAATTGTTTGGACTACCATATGAAGCAGACTGATTACATTACCAAACATGTGAGAGGCAGATTTATAAAAAGTTTAGTCCAGTAATAATTGTATATTGCGGAATATAAACACAGCCTTGACGCTCATCTAACCAATAAATCGGGTACATCCTGCTGTACAACTACAGCGAGAAAATTAAATTACCGTTTGATATTTGAAATATCCATTAAAACATTTTGAATATGTTTCAGGACCCTGTTATAGGTCAATCATAGAATGTCACATGTCAAAAAGTCAAATTAAATACCATATATGATTACACTCAATGCCTATAAATAGGTCATCAAAAACCACCTGTGCATTTTCCCCTTAATTATATCATCAGTGTTCAACTTTAATTTCATGACCACATCTCTCACCAAAGGTCACAGGTCAAATAGGTCACCAGCTCTTACCATATTAAAATTATATACATATAAAATGCCTCCACAGTTTTATTGAAGCATGAATTTGTATCAACGTACTTGCCAATCAATTAATATCAAATTCCAATCCAATGGATACTCCAGGTGTAAAAGATATACATTCACTAATAATCCCAAGTAAACAAGAAACGACTTAAGTTAATGAATTCCAGTGAATAGATTGCACTAAATTTCCTTTCAGAAGTAACCAAAATGAATCAACATAATCAAGAGTTATCTATGGAAAATAAATGCACAACAATTAAAAAATCTCTTTAAAAAAGATAAACGCCATAGTTTTAATGTTTGTTGTTATAATGTCAACTTCCGGATGAAATAAATTAACGAACTAATGCGTTGAATCATTTTTTGGTGATAATAAGACTGAATTTGAATCAGGAATATAATTTCATTAATATGTCAATTAAAAAGATACATCAACTTTGCATTCAATTTTAAGTTTGTTTCGTTTTTAACTGCATATCTGCATTTTGCATTTACCGCTACATTGACCAATCACATACTTCATCTTGACAAGTAAC
Organism: Pecten maximus; assembly: GCF_902652985.1. Lineage (NCBI taxonomy): Eukaryota > Metazoa > Mollusca > Bivalvia > Pectinida > Pectinidae > Pecten > Pecten maximus. The sequence goes on from NC_047032.1 coordinate 28,806,836, forward strand.
GCCACCTGTCGCGTCATATCCGGGACCAAAACAAATTATACGGCTATGCCGAAAACATTTCTAACTGTTACCAGCTAAACTACGAAGCCAAACTAAGTTAAACTACTTGACACTTTCCAAAACTCTTTCTCTAAACTTGGCACTTAAAGCATTGCTGTCGATAAGACCTACTTATAGTCTCCATCAACACCTGCTCCAAGTCTCTCTACAATCTCCCTCTTTGAACTCAATTCTTAGCTCCCTTTCCAACTACTCTACGTTAACAGGCATTTATATATTGACGGCAAAACTATTATATATTTTTGACCAGTGATAACCTTTGATAATTACTTAACTCTACTACCGAGACTGTATATGTATGAACTTAACCACTTAAAACAATCTAATAATATAATGACATCATGATCAGGTTCTATATATACAACCTCTGGAAACATACACAGAAAGTGACAATAAACAGATCTTAACCACATAACCATTTATACCAGAGCACTGGAATCTATTTTGATACAGCAGCCTGCGAATGATACGATGGCTGACAAGAGCATGACGACAAGATATGAATTTTCACATAGTTTTGTACCCGGTACACGTTTGTATGGTACTTAATGATGTGACAATTCACATGCGTGGTACATACAGATTTAAAAACAAAAGAACACTCTTTATTTTTACATGTACATGTATGTTGCCAACAGCCGATATCAGCTGCTAAAATTGTCTAAATTTTCATCTTTTTATTCCGCGGTACACCTTTGCATGGTACAAATAAAAATGAAAGCATTTCCGTTTTTTGTACCATGCAACAGGTTTTTTTTTTATTTCTTTTTGCACCACTTACAACTAGGTATAGCAAATATACCACCAGAGCATTGCGATATTCTTATCGGATGGTATGACGAGAACTGACTCCGAAACCTTCAAATCCCAAGTATCAACAGGCCACCTTCTCCACTAATAAAAACCGTAACACAGTGAAAGCATTGATAGGTGCAACACCAGGTGGACTTATTTCATATGTGTCTGAAGTTTATGCCGGCTGTACCAGTGATCGACAGATAGTTGAAAGGTCAAACTTGGTCAATATATGTGATCCTAAAGATAATGTAATGGCAGACAAAGGTTTTAGTGTCCAGGACCTTTTTGCTCCTAGAGACGTGACTGTGAATATACCAACATTCTTCAGGAAGAAAAATAGGATTTCGGGTGAAATTGTCATTAGAGATAGAAAAATAGCGAGTAAAAGAGTTCATATTGAAAGGTTAATTGGTTTAATGAAAACTTACAAAGTGTTAGTTGAACCAATGTCACAACAGAGACTAAGCTATCATCAGAAATAGTTTTCATCTGTGCAATGTTATGTAATTTCAGAAACTGCATTGTACCCAAAAATGCCTGATTCCAGTTGATATAGCTGTAAAGCACACCTGATTTGTTACATCTTTGACCGAGTGTCAAAATGGTGTTCAAAAGTAATAATTCATGTGAAATGTTTTGCTACTTTACGTATATAGTCACATTGGAACGTATAAGTGTACTGACTGTACTCCCAGTTCATACGTAAATGATTGTTTATTTAATTTGTATCTGTAAAATATCAGATTACTCTCCATTAAAATACAATATGTATTTATTTTGTTTCTTTCATTGTTTTTTGAGGATATGAAGAGATATTAACTTTAAAAGTTTGGTGTAGTATTTTTTTGCATGTTTTAAGAAAGTATTAATAGCCCTAGTATGTGATAGGTTTTGGAGGTTGAGGCAATGCAAGCCGGAATAACCAGAAAAAAACGCCAACTTATGATCAGTATATATCTGGCAACTCCCCCATGTGGAAGGTGATTTTGGTATAAATATATATAATGTGATGATCAGGAGTCTGTCCACCTTAGTTAACCGCTGGAGATTGGACACTGGTCAGTCTGACCCCATCATATAATGTAAGGAGTGGACAAATAACCATTCAGGAAAATGAAGCATCAATTCAATCAATGATTGGTCTTTGTGTATGATTTTCTGAATCCTGGAGCAACATGATATAACCAGATAATGTTAAGTCCAAAACAAATTATACTTGTGTCTCATGAATTTTTCAGGGCACGTAGATAACTAGGTACTGAAAGCTAAACATTTTACTTATTTTTGAGATAATTTGTACCATGAGTCCCAAATTAAAACTTTCTGGTTCACGATCATTCTATTGACAATAAAACTTTGTGGTAGGCAGGGAAAATCCTGGTAGATAGCTATAGTTTGTTTTTGTTTAACGTCCTATTAACAGCCAGGGTCATTTAAGGACGTGCCAGGTTTTGGAGGTGGAGGAAAGCCGGAGTACCCGGAGAAAAACCACCGACCTACGTTCAGTACCTGGCAACTGTCCCACGTAGGTTTCGAACTCGCAACCCAGTGGTGGAGGGCTAGTGTTAAAGTGTCGGTACACCTTAACCACTCGGCCACCGCGGCCCCTAAATAGCTATAGGAGAACATGAAACACATGTATACATTATTTTGGTTTAAATTATTAAAATTGACATATGATTTGACAAGCACAAATATCTTGAAAGTGAAATATTTATTTTGTTAATGTATATTTCTCATTTTCAATATCAAAATCATGCAATGCCTAAAATTACTTCTACCAAAAGTAATGCATATGTATTTCTACCTTTTTACCCCCACTGGTACACCAGATCTACAAACACACCATTTGTATACATGCATGTACTAAATCATAAATACATAACAAATGCCCATCATGAGCTTTATATACATGCATATATCTGTTCTCATGTATTTTTCATAATAATTGCATATTATCACAAAAATTTGACTGATTTGAATTCTCAAATTTATGTAAACTAATAATAGCACTTGTAGTACATCTTGTCCAAGAGGACAGGTTCAAAGTATTTGTTGTAAAACAACTCCAGTTTGTTCAACATTTCAGCTATGAAGTTATCATCACGTTGTATTCTGATCACCTTCATGTCCACTAGTGTGTATACATTAAAGTCACAGTACAGACGTCCAGTGCAGAAAAGCTGTCCTTGAACTTGGTAAAAGTACCCATGGTTCCTGTCCAAAAACACATCTCCATCTTCAAACTTAAGATATGTTACTGAATCCTTGGTAATCGGACTGTTTTTTTGCAGTGAAGGGACATTTAACTTCGTACAATAAACTGTCATCCACAATGCCATCTGGTGAAGCACCAAGGTACGAATGGGCTGTTGAAACAAATATGCCACACTCTTTCACTTCACATTTGGCTACTGTCTCGTACTTCCTAATGGCTTCTTGTTCAAACTTAAGTCCATGAGTTATTGCCTCAGACTTGATTTTCTTAGACGACATGAGGGAAGCTGCCAGACTCTTGAAATCTGTCCGTTCAGTGGCTTTACATATTCGTCCAAAATTGGATGACTGTACCCGCTTCAGTTGTTCTTCCTCCCACATTTTGTTTTGTGATTGTCCACGCGTTGATTGTTCAATATACTTTCTTTCTTTCTCACTGATGTTGTGCACACCTATCTCTTTCAAAAGCATATCCTCTGGGGTTTCCTCTAAATAGTCGTGGTCATGGGTCACTACAAAACTGTTGGCTGGCTGAAAAGTCTGAAAGATTGGCATGGTGGAAATTCCCTTAAAGTTCAAACATATATTACGGAAATATGACTGGTAACCTGGCATTCTCCTGAATTGTTCGGGTTTTGGGTCAAACGTTGTGTTTGTCAGTTCATCTGCACTAGCCATATTGATGTTCCTTGATTTCAAAGGAGATCCACAATATCTCTTTGCCTGGTGAAAAGTTTGTAACTTTTGTGTGCATGTTTCCTCGACTAAAACTGTCTTTGTCTTGCCAAACATCACACATGCATACAACACAGCACACACATGCTTGCAGTGTGCATATGGTCCCATTCCTGCAGCACATTCACACTGGGTCTCATGAATATGTCCATCTTTTGTGAGTGCCACATCAACAGAATACTTCACAGACTTTTTCATTTCTGCCCTACACAGGCTCTTTACAAAATCATAGCTGTCAGTAGAACAAATACGCAAATGACACAAGTACGTCTCTTTGTATGGCTGAATTGACTTATCCTCCAGAACTTTATCAAACTGTCTTAAAAATAACGATACTTTCACTTCATCCACACGAGCCAATTTCTTTTCAGAATGAATGTCCACATATCCACTGACTGCAGGTAAGGTCATATCATACTCCTTTGTCTGAGTGTCACATTCATCTCTGCCAAAGTTGGAGTTTCTGTCATAAGATTCTAATCTGAAATTTCAACAAATTCACATATTAGTCAAATGCAGCTGTAATATTAAACTATTATTGTCACATGTATGTATCATGTAAGTTAACATTATAATATACATGTATGGTCTTACACAACAACTATATTTAACTAGAGTGACATTTTAAATTACAAAGCAAAAAGAAATTTGCTAACAAAAACATAATTTTAATGTTTCTTTTAAAATTCTGAGTATACTTTTTATGCAAAAATATACCCTCAGATTTTGTGTTGTTGAGAAAACAATCTGGACTTCATATAATGTATGAATACATTGCATATTCAATCGAGGAACTATCAATACATATATAGATATGAAAATACAAATGTAGAACAGAACTCAAGTTCGATGCCCTGACTGGATACAGGGACATCATGTTCAGTTAGAAAATTTAAAATTAAAAAGTCCCTGGTGGACATACAGCAGCAAGAGCATATATACTATATCGGAACAGATTCAGAGGTACGATCATTCTACCAACGAGTTCGATCAATTTCAATGTATTGTAGGACTACAGAATATTGTGCATATATAGGGTTATTGATATAGTCCATAAGATTCTGGCCGTTTGACCAGATCGACGGATGTTATATTTATTCGGGCTAGACCCGTTCCCCGACAGTACGTTTTATTTTGGCGCTGGTGTTTAAAATAGTTTGCGAATTTGTTTCAGTGAAAGTAGTCGTGGTTCAAAGCCAGCTGTCTCATGCATATTCTATTACGTATACCAATGGGACCTTGATGATAGTGGGTGTACAACTACACATACTCATGTTTTCATCGAAAAAAGGGGGTTCGATATAAACACGTTCATCGTCGAAAAAAAACCAAGTTTAGTTGTTGACATGTAACATATTATTCCATTTTATGTACATTTAAATACAGTTAGCAAACACATCAGTACCTTTCAATGAGTTCCTTTTTCCTTCCCGATGATTTTGCACTTCGTTTCTTCAGCTCCGTTCGCAATTCATTGAACGTTAATGACCCATATCGTGACGCCATCTTGCATAATAATTCTACCAAGTTGAGAAAAGCGCCTCTAGCGGCGACAAGGGCAGATAACTCACTATGATCGCTCATTATATGAACATTAGGGCCCTGATAGGGTCTCCAAAAGGGTAAAAGGGCAGCTGCATATTTTCGTCATTTCCAATGTTTTGATTTTCAATAATCGTACAGAATTATGTAGCTAATCGCATTTCCCGAAAAATCATTATTAAAAGCTAGTCTATTTATTGTATTTATTTTATTCAACAAAATAGCAGACATTCCGTTGAAATGTCACTGCATGTGATGACAGCCGTATCAGGGTGTATTTTGCTTTACTTGGTAATCTTTTCGTCTGATGGTTTCACATGTGTCTGTACCATGGCTGTTGTCAGCCTTTATTTTGGTACAGAAAGATAGAACATCAAAAGGCTGATTTTATTTATGTTTTATTTTGTACCAACGGTGATACAAAAAAAGTTAATTTTCATATCTGTGTGTACCATAGGAAAGTGTAGCATGATATTAAAAGATATTAAGATTCATATCAGTTTGTCAGGCTCTTGTCGGTCATCGTAGAATGACCACATACCTATTTATAAACCAGTTCCAGGAAATGATACACCAACCTATGTAGGATCTGCCAGAAAAGGGGCCCCCAATTGGGTTTCACCGTCTAAATAAGGGTCAAGGCCAAAGGGAAATTTCTAAACCTTCTGAGTTTATTCCTCATCGACCTCGCTTTTTATTAACTATTTTGATTTATTAATTTCATTTACAAACTAGAAATGTTGAGGGTATCAATCGCTAAATTTGACGACAGGTTTTCTAGTCTGCTTCGATTCACTTTGTTACGATGCAAGTCACAGCTGAGCATATTAAACTAGCCGTTCACATAAACTCTGTCCCATTTTCAAATACCTACTCAGCGGTCACAGATATATTCATATACGTATATAAGTTATTACGAATTACGTGATATATAGAGGATATTGAATTTTCTCCCGTTAAATATAACATATATTTCACGAGTATGACAGAATATCGATATTTTCACGAGTGCGAAGTCATACGAGTGAAATATATGTTATATTTAACGGGCAACCATTCAATTTTCTTTTTATTGCATTTCATAAACTTAAAAACAAAATTAAAAATATTAAAAATTAATAGCGTCAAAAAGTGCGGGAATCAGTTATGACGTCATCTATTTGTGACGTTCCTCCACGTCAACTTGAAGGCGCCATTTTGAAAGGACTGATCAACGCAACTTAAGCGTTTTCTGCTGTTATAGTAGAATCTGTGCATGAATAGCAAATGCCAAGTGAGTATATTGTCAAAAACTAGTCTGAAAAATTTCAGAAATACAGCAAAATAACCAATTTATCTATCTCCGCTTCGGTTGGAAAAATCTGCAAGTTTCAACGAGGTGAATACAAGGGTCCGCTCTGATTGGTCAAAAACGAAAAACTTATATTTTCACTGCAAAACTTATATTTTCACTCCAAAATCTTATATTTTCACTGCAAAATCTTATATTTTCACTGCTCATCGCTGCAGTGAAAATATAAGTTTTATTAGTTTGATAAATTTCTATATTTCACTGGCAAAAATGCAATAAAAAATAATACTTAAATGATACTAGCTGTAACAGGAGAAGAAGGCGGTACATGTAACACCCTCCTAACCATGTTACTACAGGTAGTTGCAGGTAATTAGCAAACTGAGTTAGACATGCATTCTCCAAAAGTTGATGTGTGCTAAGTCACACGCATTGCTAAAGCTTGTCAAATACACAAAATTCTACACGTTATGATTTTCGTCAAGAGCTAATCATTGCAGCTTTGATATACAGCAGTTCCTGCCTGAGGCCGCTAGTTGTCATAAGTAACAGCGTGCTTAACTTAACGTAAACTACCCGAAATCGTATCCACAAATTAACAACCATTAAGTTGCCATTATCAGAACGAAAATCAGCTTTAAATAGGTCTACAGATATGTTGTTCCCACACAATGATGAGCTATCTTTACGATACTGTATACCATGGGGCACGACTCCATAGCTTCATTTTGGTACTAGATACTGTTGAATGCTACACGTATTGGGTTTCACCACAAGTAATCAGTTTCTCCTCAGTTTTCATTTCTACTTTGTTGATAATTATTTGAATACGGGAAAAAAAACAAGACAAATCTTTTGAAACTAAAAACCAGATGTTATGAACTTAAAAAAATAACTCACCTGATCCCCCGCTAGTTCAGCTTGGCGTTTGTATTCCTTCAGATTCAGCATCATGTTTCCAAGGGCTTTCTGTCTTGTCACCACAGAATTAGGCGGGAAAAGAGTTACCGCATGCTCAAACACGGCGGCACGGAACGTAGTTTTGTTATTATTTTGAAACGGTAATCCCGCAACAATATTGGCGAGGACAAGGTAAAAGAACAAGAACTTTGCAGACATGTTTTTTTCTGTTCCGGTTTAGAATCGACAAATATATCGTTACATTAAACACTCCCCGCGTGACATTGGACCCGTACTTTCCTCGAATCGTCGGTAATCCCACATTTCACAGAATACTTATGCACACAAGTCCGATGGTGATGCGTGCGTAGATCTAATGTGATATTAGAAACAGAACATATGGCTATGATCGGGAAGGCTTCAGTCTACTCTCACACGCTGCAGAAGAGATAAACAACTCTATTGAATTGGACGTTTTCCAATGACTAGAAAAGCGCTATAATACAATACTGGCCATGGATGTCCTGTGACAATTTTGTTATTATTATAATATTTGTTTATACATTGTAGATAAATATTACTGACCCTGGCTGTCCTGTGACTAGAATAGATCTCTAATATAATACTGATCCCGGCTGTTTTATGACTAGAATAGCTCTCTAATATATTACTGAGACTGGCTGTCCTGTGACTAGAATAGATCTCTAATATATAATACTGATCCCGGCTGTTTTATGACTAGAATAGCTCTCTAATATATTACTGAGACTGGCTGTCCAATTACAATTGACAAGATACAACACCGTCAGATACCAGTGCCCTCAAAAGAAGTCATTATTTTTCATTCCGTGGTGTAGAAATGCAGGATGTTGTGAAAACGATTAAAGAAAATATATTGATAATGTCGTGATAACTGGCACATAGGTATATTACCTATGAGGATGAAACTGATAAGATTAGGAGTATAGCACACTGATTTTAAATTAACTAAGTCTAATTCCGTCTTTGTCTTAGTAAATAATCGAACAGTATTCTGGATAAATGTTTGGCTGAGCTCTCCGCTTCAAGCCGAGAAGTTAAACTATGAAGAGAGGGGTTGACTAATTTTACATCATTTTAATATGATCTGACGTCGTATTTATTGGTGTTCGATTGTGAAGATGTAGACGCTGTGCTGTGCATGTGAACTAAATATTTAGTGCGATCGCTGAGGCACTGGAGCTTCTAAACTGGGTCAGTCGTGTGTGCAGGCATGTGCAATCACGATCCCACGGGCAGGCTTTTCCTGTTAGCGGTACATCGGGGAGAATTGTTTTTTCGGCATAGCCGTATACTATTCTTTTGGCCCCGGATATGACGCGAGAGGTGGCGTTACTGGTCAAGATGAAGTACGGATTAGTCAACGTAGCGGTAAATGAAAAATGCAGATTTGCATTTAAAAACGAAACAAAGTTAAGATTGAATGCAAGATGAATAAGTGGATTATCTTTTCACGAGTAGTTTTACCACTAGCATTAAAACTATGCCGTTTATCTTTTTTAAATATATTTCTTGTTCATCTTTTTGTTGTGATAGGCTTCTTTTTCTACTATTAGAAAAACTATTTTGGAGATGCATTGACCTGGTTTTATTTTTTTTTCTTTAACAATATCAATTGGAGTGTAAGGCTATGGCCTAAAGTGAAATTCCGCTAATTGATATGCAAAACCGACAGTTTCAGAAATCTAAAGAAATATTACTATTTATCATAATTCATAGCAAATTATAAGCAAGTTTATCATTTTCAAAGCAATACAATGATATAATCCTAATAATTTTTCAGAAAAAATGGCAAAAAACATCTGCAAAATGCTTCTTGTGCATTAACATTTCCAGGACCTCGTGAAACGGCCTTCAAGCTTTAGCCAATCAAAATGCATTGAACCAAGGGATTAAAAAATAGTCCCCGATCAAAGATCGCAGTGTCAACCAATCAAAAAGCGCTTAGAGTTTGTTACTCAACAGTTCAAATGATTATTTCATGCCTTGGGAGTTGGCTAGTTGCTGAGACCCTGTCTGTCACATAGATTAGAAAGGAGATTTTTCTTGGGATTGTAGTGGATGCGACCCTGCTTGTCGCATGAATTAATCAGGAGGATTTCGTTTTTCATGGACAATTGGCCAAGACCTTTTCGGTCGCATGAATTAATCAGGGGGATTTCGTTTTTCATTGACAATTGGCCAAGACCTTTTCAGTCGCATGAATTAATCAGGGGGATTTCGTTTTTCATTGACAATTGACCAAGACCTTTTCGGTCGCATGAATTAATCAGGAGGATTTCGTTTTTCATGGACAATTGGCCAAGACCTTTTCGGTCGCATGAATTAATCAGGGGAATTTCGTTTTTCATTGACAATTGACCAAGACCTTTTCGGTCGCATGAATTAATCAGGGGGATTTCGTTTTTCATTGACAATTGACCAAGACCTTTTCGGTCGCATGAATTAATCAGGGGAATTTGTTTGTTCATGTCATAGTGGATGACACCCTGCCTTCCGTCAATTGGCTCTTCTGTAAATCACGTGGAAATAAGATGGGTGATATTTTATATTATTTTACAGTTGTTTAATGCAGAGACAGGATAAAAAGTCAGCCAAGTTTAAATCCATATTCATAGAAATAGATCTACAAAGCCTCATTATGGAGGCCAGTCTTGATCGTTGTCATGGCAAAGAAACTGCGCTCATAAACAGTATATCCCACCAGGAAGGGAAACATGCTCCTTAGATGTGTGTTCTGGCAGCGAGGAGGGAATTGTAGCGGTTACTTTTCTCTGCTTTTCTAATCTTGCTGTCAATTTTAGCCACTAGACAAAGATCGCTGCCACTTCCTCCTCACTCAGCAAAGGTTGGATTAATTCAACCATGACATTGATCGGCTCAAGTCCAGGGAAAGTTTGACGATGTCATTATTAACAGACTGACAGGAGAGGCCATGTTGAATGACATTACCTACGAATGTCTTGACTGTCTTGTCAAAATTATTTGGTATTTTTGATAATTTCATCGATCTTGTCAGGCCCTTTCCAGTAAATCTTGTGAAGATGTGCGTTCTGTTCTTTAGATAGTATTCAGGCTTGGGTTTCAGCTCCTCCAATCGCAACAAACAGGTTTTAAGTATTAGTTTGCCAGTATCTTAATGACATCCAGCGTCAATGGGACCAATTGCACGAATCATTCAGATCATAGCTCTTGAAAATGTCTTTGTCTCAAGTTGTATTCTCCCTATCGCATGTACCTTCTGAATGGTTTAAAAAAAACATTTCTATAGCAGCTAACATACGCTGTAACAACCTGCAATCGTTTGTACAGTTTTGAGCAATGTTGCTCTCCTGGAAGATTCAAGAACTTCCATAAAACTATGCTCTCCATATTGTAGAACAAAAATAAAACTTGCGGGCCTATTGAACTGCAGTCTGGAACGTTTCTAGATAGTGTACGTGCTTGATGACATCAAAGCCTCAAGTTCGAAAATTTGTGCTTGACAAAATGCCACAACAATTTTCGGTCAACGAGTCCATATCGCATGTATGTACACCACAGATGCTACATCGCCATTGCACCCAAGTATCTTGGGAGCTCAACTGATAAACTCAATCGTTTTGAGTCTTTGCATGTGCTTTCGAGATAACTCTTTCAGCGGTGGCTGATTTCAGGGCAACAACACTGTAAAACTGGGTTACTGGGTGTGTGAATACATGTACTTACATCAACATATTGCACAAATAAATTACCCTGCCCCGTTATAGAAGTCTGCCGAGTTGTCTTAATGTTATGAGATTTTTTAAAACTTTTTACTAATGTCATGTTTTCGGTCTAAATTTATCAAAATCTCCCTACACCCATCTGATTTCTAAATGCCCTTCGGATTGTAGGCGCTTAATTGAACGTTCCTGTTTCTTGTACGTGTTTGCTTGAGTTGTATTTTATAGAAAAAGTCTTCCCCTGAAATTATCCACCTGTACACAAACCTCAGATAATGGAGTATTAATGTCTTCAGGTGGTGAAAATTTCCTGCCAAACTTACAAATCACTTGATCCATTTCCTTGTCATAATAAACCCACGTGATTAGATATCTTTCTTCCTTTCGTTTCCCGACCGGATGTATAAAGGCCTGAACAACAATTGTTAGTTTGTCTGTGTGCTTGCTTGCTTTATCACCCCATAAAATAGCCAGGGTCATTTTGAGACGGGGTTTCCTTGTAGTAGTTGGTGACTACCTTACTGAACAACATACGGCAGACTCATCGCATACCATCAAGAGCAATAAGAGTAAGGTGTTTTGCTCTAAGACACAACCACGACACCACAAATTGGCCTCAGATTTCTGATATACATGTACCATCGTTATATCATATCAATTAACGCCTTAAATCAAGATGTTGTTTCCTTCATTTGAAATAAAACCTTAAATAGATAACAGGACTACAATTAATGTCCAGGTGTATATCAAATCTAACGATAGGTTTGGATAAAAATAAAAATAAATTGACACATCATCAGGTATGTCTCTTTTAATTGTTGTATTTTTTATTATGTTAATTAACCATAAAAAACATTTATTCTCTGTAAGTTGACTTTAATTGTGACAAACAAACATTATGTTATTTATCAACTTCTGTATAGATATAGGATAGGCCTTTGTATTGTTGTTAAACTTGTACCTTGTTTCCTTCTTTAACGCAGTAAAAAATGTTTAAATCTCAAGTTAATTGGTATAAAGTATATAGAGGATATCTAACAGTGTCTTCAGTAATACCAAATATATTTCACGAGTGGGTCTAATATTTTGATATTTTTCACGAGTGCGCAGCACCGAGTGAAAAATATCAAAAGATTAGCCACACGAGTGAAATATATTTGATATTACTGAAGACACTGTTAGATATTCTGTTTATTACATTTTTTATCAACGAAAAACCTACCCCGTATGCTAACTAGGCCTACAGTTCCCTAAAAAAAAGTAGTTCCCCCTGTCCAGGTGCTGATATATATGTCGGGCTTTCTGATTGGTCAATTATTTCGGTATTTTCTAATCATTAATTTGATTGGTCAAATCAGCAAAAGTGATATTTTTCAGTTATATTTAAAAATATCACTTTTATAGAATGAATAATTTTTGATATTTCACTGGTAAAAATATGTAATAAAAAAGCGTATTCACATGTAGTTGCTATTACATACATTTTATGCAATATAGGTAATAAAGTTTATTTACTAATTACCTTTGAGGTTTCACAGTTCACAATACCGTTACTTATATGATATTTTAATGTTTCGTGTACAGGTATGCATGACACGGTTTCTTGTAGCGTGTTCATTATATATAGAGGAACAGCGTGGTGGGAGTTACTCCCCTTATTCCAATTTCATTGTGTAAAGATTCCATCAAGGTTCGCATTCTATGACAGCCCATCTACGTTTGTAATGAAAGCAATATGACATATTTTATCATTTTAAATAAGGACTGAGTTGAGAGTAAATTGGCATGTCCGTCGATACCATAGATACAGGATAATTCATTCGAGGATAGATTCTTGACGGAATCCGCCAAGATGTTGAATAACAGTAATCAATATACTAAAAGGAAAAAGAAAAGTAATTAGAACGTGTCCGGCTTACAACGTGAAATAATAAGTTGTTATAGACTGTAACAATGAAAGATAGGGAACTACACAGTCGTCTGTGAAAATTTCACCAAACGCATGCAGTTCGCACAGGGATGCCGTACTTATACAAACCAACGTAAACTACACGCGATTGAGTTACGTAAAAGAGGAGTTGCCTCCCTTGTTTAAGCATAAGTTTGACTCGGGAATCCACGAGACAGCTCTGTCGTTTGAGTGGGTTTCCGACGATGAGGTAGCACATCTACCAGGCGCGGATCAAGGATTTTCGAAAGGGGGGGGGGGGGGGGCAGTAATTTAGTGATAATGCGAGCGCCGTAGGCGGAACCCCCACCCCTGGATCCACTAGTGTCTACATTGTCAGAACCATTCACACCGTATACTATATATAGGTATTACTAATGTTATAATAAGGTTATTTCTCTGCTTTTGTGGTTACTGATATGTTTCTGCCCTTAAAATGTTTGGTTTTTCGTTCAAGCTTACTTGAAATAGAGTTTTCTGATTTCTATGAATTTATCCGCAGTTGGGTTTTAAGTTACTGATTTATTTTATCTTATAGTTGTGTATACCTCGTGTAATACATATACGTCGTAGTTATATGATACGGCAACACAAAAATAAAAAAAATGGAGATAACGATTCATACAGCAAGACGCGAAATAATAAACTTATTATTTTTAGTGGATCAAAAAATACCCGCCTTTTTGTACTTGTAATCCTACGTCATTCTATTTTTAGAAGTGTATACGTTAGGATTTTCAAATCCCAAGACCCTACTCTTTATCGTCGTATATATAGAAAGTACCCAATTCATACAGTATGTTATTTACTCGGGACAATAGCTGCGGACACAAACAATAACGTGATACAGATACGTATCACTGTAGATACTGAGCTCAAGGTCAGATCAATTGTTATTGAAATCTATTCCCCCAGCTATACATGTGGTACATTATTTGTTTTATTTGGCAAGCCTGGTACACACAATTAATTTATTTTACATATTTACCATTTACATGTCCATTTTTCATTAGAATATTTAAGAAATTATATATTGACTTTATCGCAAATATGTAAATCGATTCACTCAAAAATGCCCGGAGTATCTATAAATATGTGTGTACATGCAGGGTATAAATTAAACGTAAAACATTCTATTGTTATTTGTAAATCTCGTTTTTGTGTATAATGTAATGGGAAAAGAGTAAACAGGGACGACAACTCAGTTGTACAAAAATATCGTAACTATACCGTATGATCTTTTACTTATATGTTTATAAAACCGTATGATCTTAATCACTTACATGTTTATAAAACCGTATGATCTGAATCACTTATATGTTTATAAAACTGTATGATCTTAATCACTTACATGTCTATAAAACCGTATGATCTTAATCACTTACATGTTTATAAAACCGTATGCTCTTAATCACTTACATGTTTATAAAACCGTATGATCTTAATCATTTATATGTTTATGATTTTTCATAATTGATGTCTTAATAATTTCTTTTTTACGTGATGGAAATCCAAATGATACAATTCACATACATTGCACTACCGCAATAAGGGTGTACTCACTACTGTTTGGTAAAGTGACCTTACCTACATGTATCTGCCATTTAGATTGTAAGTCGAATAAATAGACTCACCCCGAGAATCAATATCTCTCACTATACCTGCCTCGTGGCTCAGTGATCTGTTTCGAATTATTCATCAAACGTAAAAAATAGATGTTAAAAATCTATTGCGATCTAACACGGTATGTTTGCTTACCCGTGTATGTAGTACGCCCAGCTGTAAGTGATGTAACCTGGCGTAGGACTGGTAAACACTTAATGAATACTTTATGTTACAGAAAATAAGATCATGTTACACTGTATGATAATATCAAAGGCATTCCGGGGGTGATACGGAACTCATAAAAACTATGGTGGTTGCTAGGTACCGGCTGCGATATCGATTAATGCTGATTAACGTAAATGTCTATACAATACGTACCTTTGTTTTTAAATAGCACATGACGTGACATTTTTACATGTATATACGCCAAATGCTGATGATATCTGGGAACTCTAAATGCGAATCCTCTGTAGATGTCACAGATGATTTATCGCTGAGAGTTCCTCTGAAATAGGCAGTTGGTGACAATTGAAGGTGCCATCTGAAAAATCATATACAGAAACGGTATTAGTTTAAAGGGAATCTTTAACAAGACTGTGGTTCAAGACGGAAATCCTACATCATCGAGTCTGCGTTAGAATATCGGTAGTACATTTTGCGTGAAAACATTTTCTTTTACCCCGATGCCTGATGAAGAAATTGTTCAATATATGTATCGTTCCTTGCATACACAATTACAACCAATCTCGCTTCATAACACATGAAATTAGATCTACTATATTAACAATGTATTATTCAATATTCGAGAGAAGACGTTCCAGCGAAGTAGTTTCACTTGCCTTGTATTGGTTTCGACTTCGTTTGAGCTTGATTTGTGAAATTCACGACTCTGAATAAAATATAATACCTGATAAAATTGGAAGATGTTCATGTAAAAATTGGCCTTGTAGCAAGGTTGATAAAAAAGGGGGGGTGGTGTTGTTTATCACGTTTTAAACTGCTTTCATGGTAAAACAACAGACATTTATCGTAAATCCGCCAGCAGCGTTTATACTTAAAATGTTCCTGGAATTAGTGTATAGGGACGAGATAAGGTATCATGGCCGAGTCTTGGACGCTGTTACTTCTCAAAATGGCTTCGAAAAAAAAAGATATCAATGTTCCAATGGCGGTCTAGCATTAAAGTATGTTTCATGCTTCCCTTTTGGATTTCTAAACATTTGAATCCTAACTTCAATGGCGAGTAGTCACAGGAAAAGAAAAGAAAACACTTGCATAATACAGTCTCGTTGAATATTATCTTATCTTTGTTTTTAAATGGGTATTATCAACAGCTAAGAATTGACGAACCATTTATATACGAAAAGTATGGTAAGTGTACTATTGTTATCAATTTGTTAATGTTCATATTCTCTGCTCTGTGCTGTTTATGTTTATGAGAATAAACAATTGCCATTGTCATTAGGGAGCAACCAGGATACATTTTTGCTAAAGCCACACATTGTTATTAGGACGTCGTAGTAAATGTGTCCAATGTGCATTCCCAATAACGCGCTGTTGTGTAATACAGAATACTTCATTGTATACCAGGAATCAAAGGTGAAAATGTATTTTATGTTCCTGGAATTTGGAAGAAAATGTCCCACTAAGGCGTAATGCATATAGAGAAACAGATGTAAAGGATCGCCTGTCCATGGTGGTAGGCATAAATTGTTGCTTGAGTTATTTATGTGGTTTGTTTTACTTAAAGATGGACATTAGCCTCGTGTTAATATGTATTTTATTATTTTGTGTACAATATTTATTCTAAATCTGTCTTAAATGGTATATTTCATCGTTAGATTATGTTAGTTATTATTGTATACATAAACTATACAATTTGTTTTATTTTGTTAAACATCCTCTTGCCGGGTATTGGAGGTGGAGGTAAACCGGAGTACCCGGAGAAAAACCAGCGGCCTACGGTCAGTACCAGGCAACTGCCCAACATGGGACCCAGAGGTGGAGGGCTAGGGATAAAGTATCGGGGCACCACTCGGCCACGGCGGCCCCTTAAACTATTATGTAATCTGATCAATACCATTCGAGGAAATGAAAAACGAAGTTGTATGCTGGTAGCGGTATCAAAGGGCTTATTTCCATGATTTGTTTCCCAAATGAAATGTAATATGTAATATAGGGAGAATTTGTGTATTCATAAAACGGTCATTAGAAGAACTGAGAAGAATGCGCTGACATCCAATTTGATATAATATTCTACTTACATTGATGAATCATTCGGTATGTTTGTATATGTATTGTAATCAACATACTTATGTAATTAGAATTGTGCAATAAACAATTGAATTATAATATGATTTTCATATTTACCGGTTTTTACATACACATTAAGGTGTTATCCTCACTATGCAGTATGTAACATAACATGGTACATGTACATATCCGGGGCCGCGGTGAACGAGTGGTTAAGGTGTCCCGATACTTTATCACTAGCCCTCCACCTCTGGGTTGCGAGTTCGAAACCTACATGTACGTGGGGCAGTTGCCAGGTACTGACTGTAGGCCGGTGGTTTTTCTCCGGGTACTCCGGCTTTCCTCTACCTCCAAAACCTGGCACGTCCTTAAATGACCATGGCTCTTAATAGGACTATAAACAAAAACGAACCGAAATCCATATCCAATAAACCATGAACATGAGATTGTGGTATTTCTAAAGTTAGAACATGACTAGGGTCAACTACCTATTCAGACTTCAGTCAGTCTTTACCGTAAGAATCAGATTATTATATGTACGAACCAAATAAATTTTGATCCATAGCCATACAAAGGGCAATGTCTCCGGTTGAACTTGCCACATTGAATTATATTTTAGAAAGCTGATTACCTTACATAGATTGACGGGTTAGCATACATTTACATCAGGCGAAAATACGCCGAGCATAAGAGAACATCATTATAACAAATTGTGATATCTTAAAGTTATGCTGAAAAAAAAATTAAGCAGAAAAAAACATGTTACATACTAAAAACTTAATCATCCTCAATAAATCACGGGTAATCGACACTCTTGTTCTTGGCATCCCTGGAATATGTCCATCCTCGATACTCCATTGGCTATCTTCTCTCTCGTTCTCTGCACCTCTGGAATATGTCACGTCAAAATCGAAAGCATACATCTAGCTATTTGATTGGTGTCAGGAAAAGCGTGATACACCGCTAAGTTGATGCATTTTTATTTGAATATCACAGAATCGAAATATAGTTTCATTGTTTTGAGTTTTATCATACATATTCCAGGGATGTAGAGGGTGAAAACTAAAGTTACCCAGGGATTATCGAGGATGATACCTAATATAATTTTATGTAATATTTTGAAATGACAACCTCTGGTCTGCGTTACATATCCAGATTATATTGTTAGGCTAATAGTCTCATGAACTTGTGTTAGTCAACGTTGTACACTCATCGGCACCCATTTGAAAGCATAATCTAATGCAGTCTATCCCGTCACAACGATTTAAACAGACGCAATAAAACGATAACATTGTTTGTGTCATCTGAAACTCGTCAGGGAATCTATCAATCGGAATCTCTCGTCAGTTTCTTCGAAACTAAACAGCGTTGGCAGACGGAGCCGAGGTGTTCCGATCGATTGGGAATATATTAACGATTTCGGCGATAAAATATGATGAGTTCAGAATGGCACTTGTCTCTTGTTTGAGTTGAACAGATCTGTGCTCTTTCTTTGCGAGCTCTACATGGTTGTCTAGACACAAACCCCGGACAATACAGAATAGCAAACACACAAGCTAGTCAACCATTAAAAAAACTATCTTACGTACAAATACAATCCACAATGACTAAAACAGAGGTAGTGGGATATCTGACTGTAATACAATAATACATATGATATAAGCTAGCACCTAGGTTAATTCACTTTGGTTCATCTGATAATACCACAGCTGTTACACATATACAAACATAGTACAGGTCTTCTACTTCAAAACTCCGGTAACATACTGCTTATTTGTTAACATGGTATTCGATTTAATGAGGGTTTTTTTCATTGCTAAAATCATATCGGAAATTTATTCGGAAAATTATTACTTTTCTGAAGATACTGAATTGTGTTTTTTTAAAGTACTTCCTCCCATTTGCTTTCTAAAGAAAATACCTTTTGTTATTGGCAAACATATCAACATTTGTTTCTTGTCTGAGTGCATTTATCCACTAATCGTCGCTATGGCTCGGGCTGCGGTGATCGAGCGGTTAAGTTGTCCCAACACTTTATCACTAGCCCTCAACCTTGCGAGTTCGAAACCTACATGGTACTGACCATAGGCCGGTGGTTTTTCTCCGGTTACGCCGGCTTTCCTCCACCTCCAAAACCGGGCACGTCCTTAAATGACCCTGGCTTTTGATAGGGCGTAAAACTAAATAAACCAAACCAAAATCGCCATGGCTGACTAGAACCGTCGGTGGCTCTCCCCGGCTACCTTACTACAATCTAAAGCTCCTCGGTAAGACAAGGTTGTACAACTGCTGGCTGCTTATGCCGTGGCTGATCTAGTGGTCTGTCCATTGTTTACATAAAATAGGTCAGGTTTAGTTCAAGTGTTGAAAGGATGACGACGTCAGTTTGTGTATTTTGATATCAATCTGTCATGCAAAGCTACCTTTGTATATGAAACAGGAAACGAATACTTTTTATAAGGATGGTCTGTTATGTCATATTTCGTCCAGGAAGGGATGGTTATACCACAACTACAGACACTGACGGACACGTGTAGGACCCAAGGTCGTAACCGGCGATACCATTACCAGGTAAATACTTAATTTATTTCATGAATCAACATTAAGTTAATCTCTTTATCTCAATGGCAGATTTGTTATGAAAAAAACTCGAGTTATCATAAATATTCGAGATAACCGAGTATATTTTATTTCGATTTTTACCGTTGAAACTGACTTTTACCTCGAGCTAAGCAGTGTCTTTAAGTTTGGATTTGTATTTGAGTTCGAGATAACGATATTCGTCTTATGATGTTTGACAGTTATATGTAAGTGTTATTTTAAATTTACATATGACCACAGTTGTTTATAGTCTAACCATAAGGTAATACCTATTCTCAGTGTTGTATGGGAGACTGAGTGAAATAGGGGTAGGTGGTTCAATTTCTAGACTCTCTAGTAGTGATAATGTAACATATACCTAAAACGAAAGCTGAACATTGTTTAAGTCCCATTGAAATCCCATTTGAAAATAATTTATATGAAGACATAGCTTGTATAGTTTTAAAACATCCGGTTTATAGATAACGATATTTAATGCATGTAATATGTGGTATAGATCTTCTGATAAAACAGATTACAAGGTTACTTCACATCCAATTGCTTTGTATATCTGCTTTGTAGTTCATTACAAAACTCGATATATGTACATTTCACGTTCTGTACATTCTGTAATAATAATACATACGTCTACTTTGTATTTAGGACTATACTGCGCTTACCTAGCTTCTATTAAAACCTGACACCGAAACGTAAATGGGTCAAACGTAAATATGTCTCTTTAGTAAACGTTGTACTGGCTCAGTGATCTGGAAAATATTGTAAAAACAAACCCGAGGAGAAAAAGCAAGTCATAATAAAGTAAGCTGTTTTGTGTATAGTATCTCGCTTGTTTATTCACGTTCTCACAAAGGAAAGCCAATGACAATTAATAGCTAACAGCTTGTCTAGGATCTCCTCGCTATGTTTAGCGTTACGCGGCGTCAACATCAACGTTAACCCTTGTCTGTTCGTCTTTTCTCGTCAGTGTTCATACAATTGCGCCAGATAGGTTCTACATGTATATATAAATATATATATAAGTTTGTTCTCCAGTAAAACGCTACAACCTTCACAGCTTGTTGCCAACAAATATACGGTTATAAAGAGTCTCTTTTTAGCGTTCATTTAATACGTTACACGAAATGTACCAAATTGTGTGTCTTATGTTTGGATATATACACCAATCAAAATAACTGGAGATATAAATGTGTCTTGTTTATGAAGTAAAATAAATAAAAAAAACACATTCTCTAATTTGCTAATATGGTTGCTATAGTGATATGTAATTGGGCGAGCCATTTTATATTCAGTATCTTGTGTTTTTTTGTTGTTTTTTTGTATAGCCCTTTGTAAAAGTAACACTGCACTTTATAAGAAAACCAAATTATAATTATTTTCTTGTACACCGTAACTTGTATACAACAGGTATTGCATGGCTTGTTTACCTGTATATAAACAAGGTCAGAGAGTAATTTTTCCCTGATTACGAAGTACAGGTAACAGATTTTAGCACATTTCAACTCATCTATCGTTCACTGACTCTGTTGATAATAGTGTTGGTAACCCAACCAATTAATTGCTTTTCTGCATACCGGGGTGAGATTAATGGAATTGTTCGCTTCCTTGGTGGTGAAACATGGTAATAAACAATCAACAACGCAGAGGAGGAGGTGGGTGGGGGGGGGGGGGGGGGGGGGGGGGGGGGGGGGGGTGTCCTTAAGTTGAATAATCTTACCCGGAGAGCGGAGATCCCTCCGTATCACCCCTATCACAGAAGGTGCATACTTATTTCCTCTTACCCAGTTTACTCCACAGGCGCTTGTATAGAAAATGTGATTTTCAATATTTTTTTTTATGACAGTGGTATGTGCTTAACAGATTACACATACCACTGTCATAAAAAAAATAAAAAATCATATTTTTCTATGAAAGCGCCTGTGGTTTACTCTGGTATGTATCTAAAATTACAACTACAGCGATACAAGAAAATGTTGAAGTGACGTGATTGAGTTGTAAAGACTTGACGTGAATATGTTGCCGATGTGACGTCACTTTTAGCTCACCTGGTGCAAAGGACCAAGGTGAGCCTATGCCATACCGTGGCGTCTGTCGTCCGTCCGTCGTCCGTCCGTCCGTCAACAATTGCCTTCTTCTTCATAACCACTGATCAGAATATAACCAAATTTGGTCAAAAGCATCCCTGTGGAGTGGGGACTCAAAATTATTCAAATGGTGGGGCTGACCCCCCGGGGGTCTTAGGGGCGGGGCCAAAAGGGGTCAATTTGGCTAAATTGATATAAATAACTTTTTTGCTGAAACTAAGCAATGGATATCGCTCATATTCGTCTAGTAGCATCCCCTTGGGGTAGGGATTCAAAATTGTACAAATGGTAGGGCTGACCCCCAGAGGCCTGAGGGGCATGGCCAAAGGGATCAATTTGGCTAAAATGATATAAACAACTTCTTCTCTGGTAGTATATAAGTGATGAATAGCATTCATACCCGACTGGTAGCATCCCTAAGGGTTCAGGATTCAAAAAGCTACAAATGGTCCAGCTGACCCCCAGGAGGCTGAGGGGCAGGGCCAAAAGTGAGCAATTTGGCCATATTGCTATAAACACTTTTTTGTAGTGTTGAAAGTGTTGAGATTCCTAACTCATAACCATATATGGCATCGCTGAGCACCATGAGATAACGACAATCATGTTGTAGAAATAGGCCATTGGGTCTTTCCCCACCCCTCGGGGACTTGGTTACTTTAAACACAATCATGTTGTAGAAACAATCCTTTGGGTAGAGACTTGACTGCGTTTCTGGGTTTTATCTTTGAAGCATTTGAGGTCCCTTCCCCTTAACTATATATAGCGTTGTTAGACATTAACAAATAAAGCTATTAACAAATTGAACATGAACATATTTTGACATTTGGTCAAATGCAACCAGGTGAGCGATACAGGCCGCGACGTCATATAATTGTTGAGAACGTGGAAGGAGCACGTGTAGCTTGTCTCAAGATAAGTGATAATTAGGACTAGGTTTACATGGTGGGTGTCCTCGATTAATCCTTACCGATCCACTGGTCCGATACTCCTTTTTGCCATTGTTTTATTGATTTCAGTAAGATCTACTATTTACGAAACAGCACATTTTTGGAGTTAGCTATAACAGAAGTGTTGAAGACAAGTGCTTGTATCATGAGAGTTGCTGTGTAATGTGTATAGCACGTTTACCCATTGCAAATCAGAGAGTATTTAGTTTCGGTATGCGCAGAACAAGTTTGTTGAAATTTTATTATAATTTTGATTGACTGGATGATGGAGAACGTTACAGGAATACCTAGCGAAGGAAATAAAGCCATGCCTCATCCTGCTGGAGAGAGTTGGGTGTGTAGGCAGTATGGAAACTATTGGAGTTATTTGAATTTTAAAATGTTATCTTTGAATGCATCATAAGACCATGACGCAACATTCCATGTTACATTAAGGTTCGCTTATAAATAGTTATGACACACTTAATTAATAGTGAAAATACGTATATAAATGTGTAATACTGTACTTGAGATAAGGGGACAACATTTCTCGAGCTTTGTATAACATTTTATGTGTTGAGTAATTTCTATCTTGCCAATACCCGAAATGTTCAAACAATATTTACATTTACACTGCAGCCCAACTTTATAACTTTACCAATCTCACTTGAAGGTTACGAGTCCATAACTTCCAACTCTTTATTATGACGACATTATTATAGTGACGTCATAATTGTAACGTCGGCGATAACTGTTTGAAAAGGCTGTTCCGTCTTTGACGATAATGATTTGTTTATTCATCGTAGAAGCAACATTCCTGGATATGGTCTTTAAAAATCGTTGTCAAATGTAAATATAAGCATTGAACTGCTTTCAGTTGGAAGTTATGGGCTGATGAATGCCAACTGGACAAAGGCAAATTTCAACATGAAGCGCTTCATTAAATTTGCCTTTGTCCAGTTGGCATTCACCAGCCCATAACTTCCAACTGAAAGCATTTCAATGCTTAAATGAATATTATTTGTTAGGTACATGTATGCTTCAGAATTAAACTGTCTTGATATGATATCTATGATCGATTTAAATGTGAGAGTTTTGCGGGCAAATGCCATATTGCGCGCTAGCGAAACGTGATTACAAATTTGTACCCATGTGACAGCATTCGACTTTCCTTTGAAGTATTTTTGTTACCACGCGTCAGAGTGCGGGACGGCGGAGACAATGTTTCTCCAAAGAATATTCTGAAATATATTCGTTCGCCTTCTTGGTGTCATCCACAATTTTGACACAGATAAATCAAATCCCATCTGCGGCTTTTGTTCCTTACGTGTTAAGAGTTTTCTTGCCTGTAGTGTTCTATAATTATAAGTTAACGTTTTTTACAGTGTTTTTCTCCTTCATCTCGTACACAAAGCTGGATTAACTGCCACAGACAATACCAGTCGTCTCGGAGTAATCGAGACGGGCGTATATTGCCAGAGTTTTGTGAGAAAACCATGATGATACGAAATACACACGGAGAGTTCTCCTTGCATCAGTGTAAACTCATTATCTGTGCATGTGATAGACCATCCATGTGCAACACAAGTTAGGCAAAGAACAGCCGAGAAGTAGTGTATCGAAACCTGTACAATTTTTCCTCGTTTCTTTTAGAACAAGCGTGGCTGAAAGATCAGTAGAGATTAACTAGTGTGTTGTGTCACTGGGGTTATAGTGGTACGTATAGTACCAAGGTTAATCACATCAGGCAAGGCTGTCGGGAAATGGCTCATCTCGAACACTGTTTTGATGAATGTCTTGATTATTGAGATAACAAGTTATACCAGAGCTAACTCAAAGTTGATGGGAGAGAAGCAAAGCATGAACAGATAAATGGAAAGATTTATTTGAAAATGGGGCACCAGTCCGAATTTTCTGACGATTTTGCTGTACTAAATCGTCACCGTACAGTCCTAAAAAACTAGTTTATATCACAACTCTGCAGGTTATGAGGGCAGCAGATCAATTTTATTCACCTGGGAACCATTGGGAAACATTTTACAGTGTTTTCCTCGGTTAAACAAATATTAATATCTCCCCAAAGTATTTTGTATCGTGTTCATCAAAAAATACATTTTAGAATGTCATGACCACACATCTGCGTCTGAATTCGCCACATATGAATACAGCACTTTTATCTTAATGCAATAAAGGCATTTAAATGTACAGAGGTATGGTAGTGTACAGAGGTATGGTAGTGTACAGAGGTATGGTAGTGTACAGAGGTATGGTAGTGTACAGAGGTATGGTAGTGTACAGAGGTATGGTAGTGTACAGAAGTATGGTAGTGTACAGAGGTATGGTAGTGTACAGAGGTATGGTAGTGTACAGAGGTATGGTAGTGTACAGAGGTATGGTAGTGTACAGAGGTATGGTAGTGTACAGAGGTATGGTAGTGTACAGAGGTATGGTAGTGTACAGAGTATGGTAGTGTACAGAGGTATGGTAGTGTACAGAGGTATGGTAGTGTACAGAGGTATGGTAGTGTACAGAGGTATGGTAGTGTACAGAGGTATGGTAGTGTACAGAGGTATGGTAGTGTACAGAGGTATGGTAGTGTACAGAGGTATGGTAGTGTACAGAAGTATGGTAGTGTACAGAGGTATGGTAGTGTACAGAGGTATGGTAGTGTACAGAGGTATGGTAGTGTACAGAGGTATGGTAGTGTACAGAGTATGGTAGTGTACAGAAGTATGGTAGTGTACAGAGGTATGGTAGTGTACAGAGGTATGGTAGTGTACAGAGGTATGGTAGTGTACAGAGGTATGGTAGTGTACAGAGGTATGGTAGTGTACAGAGGTATGGTAGTGTACAGAGGTATGGTAGTGTACAGAGGTATGGTAGTGTACAGAGGTATGGTAGTGTACAGAAGTATGGTAGTGTACAGAGGTATGGTAGTGTACAGAGGTATGGTAGTGTACAGAGGTATGGTAGTGTACAGAGGTATGGTAGTGTACAGAGGTATGGTAGTGTACAGAGGTATGGTAGTGTACAGAGCTATGGTAGTGTACAGAGGTATGGTAGTGTACAGAGGTATGGTAGTGTACAGAGGTATGGTAGTGTACAGAGGTATGGTAGTGTACAGAGGTATGGTAGTGTACAGAGGTATGGTAGTGTACAGAGGTATGGTAGTGTACAGAGGTATGGTAGTGTACAGAGGTATGGTAGTGTACAGAGTATGGTAGTGTACAGAGGTATGGTAGTGTACAGAGGTATGGTAGTGTACAGAGGTATGGTAGTGTACAGAGGTATGGTAGTGTACAGAGGTATGGTAGTGTACAGAGCTATGGTAGTGTACAGAGGTATGGTAGTGTACAGAGGTATGGTAGTGTACAGAGTATGGTAGTGTACAGAGGTATGGTAGTGTACAGAGGTATGGTAGTGTACAGAGGTATGGTAGTGTACAGAGTATGGTAGTGTACAGAGGTATGGTAGTGTACAGAGCTATGGTAGTGTACAGAGGTATGGTAGTGTACAGAGGTATGTTAGTGTACAGAGTATGGTAGTGTACAGAGGTATGGTAGTGTACAGAGGTATGGTAGTGTACAGAGGTATGTTAGTGTACAGAGTATGGTAGTGTACAGAGGTATGGTAGTGTACAGAGGTATGGTAGTGTACAGAGGTATGGTAGTGTACAGAGGTATGGTAGTGTACAGAGGTATGGTAGTGTACAGAGGTATGGTAGTGTACAGAGGTATGGTAGTGTACAGAGGTATGGTAGTGTACAGAGTATGGTAGTGTACAGAGGTATGGTAGTGTACAGAGGTATGGTAGTGTACAGAGGTATGGTAGTGTACAGAGGTATGGTAGTGTACAGAGGTATGGTAGTGTACAGAGGTATGGTAGTGTACAGAGGTATGGTAGTGTACAGATGTATGGTAGTGTACAGAGTATGGTAGTGTACAGAGGTTGGTAGTGTACAGAGGTATGGTAGTGTACAGAGGTATGGTAGTGTACAGAGGTATGGTAGTGTACAGAGGTATGGTAGTGTACAGAGGTATGGTAGTGTACAGAGGTATGGTAGTGTACAGAGTATGGTAGTGTACAGAGGTATGGTAGTGTACAGAGGTATGGTAGTGTACAGAGGTATGGTAGTGTACAGAGGTATGGTAGTGTACAGAGGTATGGTAGTGTACAGAGGTATGGTAGTGTATCAGAAGTATGGTAGTGTACAGAGGTATGGTAGTGTACAGAAGGTAGTGGTAGTGTACAGAGGTATGGTAGTGTACAGAGTTGGTAGTTACAGAGTATGGTAGTGTACAGAGGTATGGTAGTGTACAGAGGTATGGTAGTGTACAGAGGTATGGTAGTGTACAGAGGTATGGTAGTGTACAGAAGGTATGGTAGTGTACAGGAGCTATGGTAGTGTACCGATGTTGTATGGTAGTGTACAGAGGTATGGTAGTGTACAGAGGTATGGTAGTGTACAGAGCTATGGTAAAGGTACAGAAGGTATGGTAGTGTACAGAGGTATGGTAGTGTACAGAAGGTATGGTAGTGTATAGAGGTATGGTAGTGTACAGAGGTATGGTAGTGTACAGAGGTATGGTAGTGTACAGAGGTATGGTAGTGTACAGAGGTTGGTAGTGTACAGAGGTATGGTAGTGTACAGAGGTATGGTAGTGTACAGAGGTATGGTAGTGTACAGAGGTATGGTAGTGTACAGAGTATGGTAGTGTACAGAGGTATGGTAGTGTACAGAGGTATGGTAGTGTACAGAGGTATGGTAGTGTACAGAGGTATGGTAGTGTACAGAGGTATGGTAGTGTACAGAGGTATGGTAGTGTACAGAGGTATGGTAGTGTACAGAGGTATGGTAGTGTACAGAGTATGGTAGTGTACAGAAGTATGGTAGTGTACAGAGTATGGTAGTGTACAGAGGTATGGTAGTGTACAGAGGTATGGTAGTGTACAGAGTATGGTAGTGTACAGAGGTATGGTAGTGTACAGAGGTATGGTAGTGTACAGAGGTATGGTAGTGTACAGAGGTATGGTAGTGTACAGAGGTATGGTAGTGTACAGAGGTATGGTAGTGTACAGAGGTATGGTAGTGTACAGAGGTATGGTAGTGTACAGAGGTATGGTAGTGTACAGAGGTATGGTAGTGTACAGAGGTATGGTAGTGTACAGAGGTATGGTAGTGACTAGTGTACAGAAGTATGGTAGTGTACAGAAGTATGGTAGTGTACAGAGGTATGGTAGTGTACAGAGGTATGGTAGTGTACAGAGGTATGGTAGTGTACAGAGGTATGGTAGTGTACAGAGGTATGGTAGTGTACAGAGGTATGGTAGTGTACAGAGGTATGGTAGTGTACAGAAGTATGGTAGTGTACAGAGGTATGGTAGTGTACAGAGGTATGGTAGTGTACAGAGGTATGGTAGTGTACAGAAGTATGGTAGTGTACAGAGCTATGGTAGTGTACAGAGGTATGGTAGTGTACAGAGGTATGGTAGTGTACAGAGGTATGGTAGTGTACAGAGGTATGGTAGTGTACAGAGGTATGGTAGTGTACAGAGGTATGGTAGTGTACTAGAGGTATGGTAGTGTACAGAGGTATGGTAGTGTACAGAGGTATGGTAGTGTACAGAGGTATGGTAGTGTACAGAGGTATGGTAGTGTACAGAGGTATGGTAGTGTACAGAGTATGGTAGTGTACAGAGGTATGGTAGTGTACAGAGGTATGGTAGTGTACAGAGGTATGGTAGTGTACAGAGGTATGGTAGTGTACAGAGGTATGGTAGTGTACAGAGGTATGGTAGTGTACAGAGGTATGGTAGTGTACAGAGGTATGGTAGTGTACAGAGGTATGGTAGTGTACAGAGGTATGGTAGTGTACAGAGGTATGGTAGTGTACAGAGGTATGGTAGTGTACAGAGGTATGGTAGTGTACAGAGGTATGGTAGTGTACAGAGGTATGGTAGTGTACAGAGGTATGGTAGTGTACAGAGGTATGGTAGTGTACAGAAGTATGGTAGTGTACAGAGGTATGGTAGTGTACAGAGGTATGGTAGTGTACAGAGTATGGTAGTGTACAGAGGTATGGTAGTGTACAGAGGTATGGTAGTGTACAGAGGTATGGTAGTGTACAGAGGTATGGTAGTGTACAGAGGTATGGTAGTGTACAGAGGTATGGTAGTGTACAGAGGTATGGTAGTGTACAGAGGTATGGTAGTGTACAGAGGTATGGTAGTGTACAGAGGTATGGTAGTGTACAGAGGTATGGTAGTGTACAGAGGTATGGTAGTGTACAGAGGTATGTAGTGTACAGAGGTATGGTAGTGTACAGAGGTATGGTAGTGTACAGAGGTATGGTAGTGTACAGAGGTATGGTAGTGTACAGAGGTATGGTAGTGTACAGAGGTATGGTAGTGTACAGAGGTATGGTAGTGTACAGAGGTATGGTAGTGTACAGAGGTATGGTAGTGTACAGAGGTATGGTAGTGTACAGAGGTATGGTAGTGTACAGAGGTATGGTAGTGTACAGAGGTATGGTAGTGTACAGATGTATGGTAGTGTACAGAAGTATGGTAGTGTACAGAGGTATGGTAGTGTACAGAGGTATGGTAGTGTACAGAGGTATGGTAGTGTACAGAGGTATGGTAGTGTACAGATGTATGGTAGTGTACAGAGGTATGGTAGTGTACAGAGGTATGGTAGTGTACAGAGGTATGGTAGTGTACAGAAGTATGGTAGTGTACAGAGGTATGGTAGTGTACAGAGTATGGTAGTGTACAGAAGTATGGTAGTGTACAGAGGTATGGTAGTGTACAGAGGTATGGTAGTGTACAGAGGTATGGTAGTGTACAGAAGTATGGTAGTGTACAGAGGTATGGTAGTGTACAGAGGTATGGTAGTGTACAGATGTATGGTAGTGTACAGAGGTATGGTAGTGTACAGAGGTATGGTAGTGTACAGAGGTATGGTAGTGTACAGAGCTATGGTAGTGTACAGAGGTATGGTAGTGTACAGAGGTATGGTAGTGTACAGAGGTATGGTAGTGTACAGAGGTATGGTAGTGTACAGAGGTATGGTAGTGTACAGAGGTATGGTAGTGTACAGAGGTATGGTAGTGTACAGAGGTATGGTAGTGTACAGAGTATGGTAGTGTACAGAGGTATGGTAGTGTACAGAGGTATGGTAGTGTACAGAGGTATGGTAGTGTACAGGGGTAGGGTAGTGTACAGAGGTGTGGTAGTGTACAGAGGTATGGTAGTGTACAGAGGTATGGTAGTGTACAGAAGTATGGTAGTGTACAGTAGTATGGTAGTGTACAGAAGTACGGTAGTGTACAGAAGTATGGTAGTGTACAGAAGTATGGTAGTGTACAGAAGTATGGTAGTGTACAGAAGTATGGTAGTGTACAGAGCTATGGTAGTGTACAGGAGTAGGGTAGTGAACAGAGGTATGGTAGTGTACAGAGGTATGGTAGTGTACAGAAGTATGGTACCTTTTTGAAATGTAAAATATATTTGTGGAAAAGGAAAGCAACGAATGGTCATGGCTGCTCGAACATTTTTTTACATCAAAAATTCCAAGTACTTCATTTTCTATATTACTTACTTATATTACCTGTATAAACTGTTGAAAAAACGCTGTAATAGTACGAGGTTATGATAAAAGCTGGTTTGAATAACCTAGCGATCTAGCGATTATACGCGATTTTTCATATTTTTTATGATTTTTAGAAATCTGATGCAAACTAAATGCGTGGTTGGTCCGTAATCTGACCATTCAGCGATATTCTGACTTAGACACGGAAATATGAGTAGCTTATGTTTCGTCGGAACAAAAAGAGGAATGTTGTAGGCGGTCTCTTCCTTTGGTATTAAGTACGCCTAGCTTTATAGCATGTCTCAGTAATATTGTGTACAGCCCAGAATCGTTATCGTCTTATGACGTCGTCTTGTCCGCGTACACCAATTCATACTTAAAAATTTGAATTATAAATCTGGATTTCAAGATGAAATTCTTTAAATGATTACCGGAACAGTTTCAATTCAATTTTGAATTAAGTAATTGAATTGCATCTGTCGTTTAGCCATTTCTCTGGTGTTTAGTTCCTTGTAGTAACTGTTAGATATCATAGATGTTACTTCTAAGACCTCTTCATCGAAAGTCCAGCAGCTTTATACTTTGGATTTATAGAATCTTACATGGGTCTGTTTCGTGGACAGGGATATCTCAGCAGAGGCTCAGTCAGCAGGAGGCTTGCCGAGTGCTGGTCAGCCAAACTCTTACACAAGGGTTGAGATATCCTTGTTCCCAAAACAGACCCATGATCGATTATTTTTCTCACATGCTTATAAGCAAAATGTATGTTTTTATGAAAGATTTTTGTCGCAATCTGCAATGCTCTATGGAATGTGCGTCAAAATTAATGACGTCATCATTTACGACATAGTTATATTCAACGTAAAATGATGACGCTACGTTATTGTAAGCAGTGTCATATAGCGCTTGTCAGCTGTTTTACCCCCAAGTGATATCGATTTGGCAACCGCGGGATAACCCTGTGAAGTATGTGAGGAAAATAGAACCTTTCGCCTCGTTGGGAGTGAGACAGAAATTTCTCTTACCCTGGACAGGGATATCCGCAGTTTAACCGGGGTGAGATTTTAATAATAGAATCTTTCCCTGTCTTGGGGTGTCACAAAGAAATCTCAACCCGAGGGGATTGATTAACATCCAACACGCGGCTTGCCGAGGTGTGGACATTCATGAATTTCCCCGACGTGACGTGATTGAATTGTCGACGTGACGTCATTGCACTGTTGCCGTGACGGCATGGTTTTGTTGACGTGAAGAAATGCAATTGTTGAGAACGTGCAAATAGCACGTATAGCTTGTCTTTTTCCTAGGGTAAGATTAATAGAATCATTCACCCCTTTTTGGGTTGAGATAGGAGGATCTCAACCCGAGGAGGGAGATTGTTAAATTCCCAAACACGAGGCTTACCGAGTCAAACACGAGGCTGGCCGAGTGTTTGGAACTTAACAATCTCCCTCCGAGGGTTGAGATCCCCTGTCTCATCCCAAAAGGGGTGAATGATTATTTTCCTCTTACCCTGTTTTCCAATCGAAGTGTGAGCCAAATCCAAACGTATGTAAACAACAGCACGTGGACGGCGGATGACAGTTGTGATAAGACTGCAGCAGACGCTTAACACCTTACGATGTTGATTTCATACAAAATATAGTTCCGATTAGCTTGTAAAAAAAAAATGCTTATTTTAATTTCTTTGTCATAATATTGATATTTTGTATTCAAAACGTTTCCGGTTAGGTCATAGTGACGTCACCCTATCATGAACAAGAGCACGTTCAAGAGCACATGTAGCTTGTCTTTCCCCTAGGGTGAGATAAGAAAAATCTCACCCGGTAAACTGCAGATATCCCTGTCCAGGGTGAGAGAAAATGTTATCTTCTCTGCGGTTAGAAATATTTCAGAAGCTTTTTTCCGTATGTAGTTTTTATTTCGAATATATATTTTCGGACTTTCATAAAAAGACGAGACTGTTTTAAAAAACAACATATCCCCAGATTTACTGAAAGTGGCCGACTGTGAAAATAAAAGATACTATAATACTCTACATATACATAACTTTCTACCCTAGAACCGATAATGTAAGCCCTAATGCTGGTATTAATATTCACCTCGTGCTATTCAAAGTCTCAGTTTAAACATTACCATTGAGTTTGAGTTGGAATCTCCTGTTTGGTTTACTCGTGTTTTACTTATATTTCCACAACTGTACACTAACAACCGTGGTGGTAATTACGGCGTACTTATCTAAACCCCTGACCGTATTATACCCAGATTTATCATCACTCTGTTTTTAAATTTCGCAACTGTGACGTCATTTATCGTAACCACTACCTTCTAGCCAATGGCTTACATTGAAAATTCCGTCGCGTTTCGTAGCACTGAAACGTGTTACGTGTAGAGTAACTACTCCTTTACGTTCTTCTAAAACACTATCAGCTTGTCTTCGTCCAATAGTCCAAACCTGGAATTCTCTGTTTGTGAAGTTTCCCGCTGTTTCCTTCCATAAAGCCTCGCCTTTCTGCTGAAATACCTCATTAGTTATTTAGTCGTTGGACACTGAACTTTGTCCTTAAAGTAGACCCTCTAACGATTACTATTTTTTTACATTGTGAAAGTGACATTTTTCTACCCTCGATTGTTTAAAAGGCAATATTTCTTTGATGTAATATTTTAATATTGGGTGTAAGTTTTTAGAGAAGATTCTTAAGACTTTTTCTGAGAAGACTGAACTCTCTCCCAACTGGACTCAAACCATACAGTTTATGTTATATATTCTAAGTATATCAAATATGGCTACTGACCTGTGAATATTATAGTATCCTTGTTTAATCATTTTTATGCCTTATGAATAACTTTACTACAAGTATTTGTTTGATTCTTTTTTTGTATTTCCAATACACACCTAAACTAAAACAAAACAAGCATTATCTACTGTATGTAAGTCTGTAGTTCGCGAAAACCATTATTTTGCGCGAACTTACCTTCAATACATATTTGCGAAATACATGATTTCGCGAGCGCTGATCAAGAAATTATTTTAAAATTTCGAATGATGAAATGTAAGGGGTCCATGGGTCATCAAGACTCCCTACATTGTATATCGGTAACGACTAAGCGTAGTCGGCATTCCAACAGGTGTTATTTTCGGCATGATATCGCTAATGAGGTTTTGATTAAAGCTGGTTTGAATAACCTAGCGATCTAGCGATTATACGCGATTTTTCATATTTTTTTTATGATTTTTAGAAATCTGATGCAAACTAAATGCGTGGTTGGT
Source organism: Pecten maximus (assembly GCF_902652985.1). Lineage (NCBI taxonomy): Eukaryota > Metazoa > Mollusca > Bivalvia > Pectinida > Pectinidae > Pecten > Pecten maximus. The sequence continues at coordinate 28,840,398 of NC_047032.1, forward strand.
CCGTAATCTCACCATTCAGCGATATTCTGACTTAGACACGGAAATATGAGTAGCTTATGTTTCGTCGGAACAAAAAGAGGAATGTTGTAGGCGGTCTCTTCCTTTGGTATTAAGTACGCCTAGCTTTATAGCATGTCTCAGTAATATTGTGTACAGCCCAGAATCGTGATCGTGTTATGACGTCGTCTTGTCCGCGTACACCGATTCATACTTCTTGATATGATTTTTAATCTAGAAATATTTGAATTATCAATCTGGATTTCAAGATGAATTTCTTTAAATGATTACCGGAACAGTTTCAATTCAATTTTGAAGTAAGCAATTGAATTTCATCTGTCGTTTAGCCATTTCTCTGGTGTTTAGTTCCTTATAGTAAACTGTTAGATATCATAAATGTTACTTCTAAGACCTCTTCATCGAAAGTCCAGCAGCTTTATACTTTGGATTTATAGAATCTTACATGGGTCTGTTTCGTGGACAGGGATATCTCAACCCGAGTGTAAGAGTTTGGCCAGTTAGCACGAGGCTTGCCGAGTGCTGGTCAGCCAAACTCTTACACGAGGGTTGAGATATCCTTGTTCCCAAAACAGACCCATGATCGATTATTTTTCTCACATGCTTATAAGCAAAATGTATGTTTTTATGAAAGATTTTTGTCGCAATCTGCAATGCTCTATGGAATGTGCGTCAAAATTAATGACGTCATCATTTACGACATAGTTATATTCAACGCCAAATGATGACGTTACGTTATTGTAAGCCGTGTCATACACTGTATAGCGCTTGTCAGCTGTTTTACCCCCAAGTGTGATATCGATTTATCTTTTCCCTGGCAACCGCGGGATAACCCTGTGAAGTATGTGAGAAAAATAGAACCTTTCGCCTCGTTGGGAGTGAGACAGAAATTTCTCTTACCCTGGACAGGGATATCCGCAGTTTAACCGGGGTGGGATTTTAATAATAGAATCGTTCCCTGTCTTGGGGTGTCACAAAGAAATCTCAACCCGAGGGGATTGATTAACATCCAACACGCGGCTTGTCGAGGTTTGGATATTCAGGGATTCCCCCGACGTGACGTGTTGAATTGTCGACGTGACGTCATTGCACTGTTGCCGTGACGGCATGGTTTTGTTGACGTGACGAAATGCAATTGTTGAGAACGTGCAAATAGCACGTATAGCTTGTCTTTTTCCTAGGGTAAGATTAATAGAATCATTCACCCCTTTTTGGGATGAGATAGGAGGATCTCAACCCGAGGAGGGAGATTGTTAAATTCCCAAACACAAGGCTTGCCGAGTGTTTGGAACTTAACAATCTCCCTCCGAGGGTTGAGATCCCCCTATCTCATCCCAAAACGGGGTGAATGATTATTTTCCTCTTACCCTGTTTTCCAATCGAAGTGTGAGCCAAATCCAAACGTATGTAAACAACAGCACGTGGACGGCGGATGACAGTTGTGATAAGACTGCAGCAGACGCTTAACACCTTACGATGTTGATTTCATACAAAATATAGTTCCGATTAGCTTGTCAAAAAAATGCTTATTTTAATTTCTTTTGTCAATAATATTGATATTTTGTATTCAAACGTTCCGGGTTAGGTCATAGTGACGTCACCCTATCATGAACAAGAGCACGTTCAAAGAGCACATGTAGCTTGTCTTTTCCCTAGGGTGAGATAAGAAAATCTCACCCGGTAAAACTGCAGATATCCCTGTCCAGGGTGAGAGAAAATGTTATCTTCTCTGCGGTTAGAAATATTTCAGAAGCTTTTTTTCCGTATGTATTTTTATTTCGAAATATATTTCAGACTTTCATAAAAAGACGACAGGTTTTAAAAAAACAACATATCCCCAGATTTACTGAAAGTGGCGACTGTGAAAATAAAAAGATACTAGTAATACTCTACATATATAACTGTTCTACCTAGAACCGATAATGTAAGCCCTAATGCTGGTTTAATTCACCTCGTGCTATTCAAAAGTCTCAGTTTAAACATTACATTGAGTTTGAGTTGGAATCTCTGTTTTGTTTACTCGTGTTTACTTATATTTCCACATACTCATACACTAAACACCGTGGTGGTAATTACGGCGTACTTTATCTAAACCCCTGACTTGTTAATACCCAGATTTATCATCAACTCTTGTTTTTAATTTCACACTGTGACGTCATTTATCGTAACCACTACCTTCTAAGCCAATGGCTAACATTGAAAAGTTCCGTCGCGTTCGTAGAACTGAAACTTACGTGTAGAGTAATTCTAAAAACACTATCAGCTTGTCTTCGTGCCAAATATTCCAAACCTGTATTCTCTGTTTGTGAAGTTTCCGCTGTTTCCTTCCATACGCTCGCCCGTTCTGCTGAGAATACCTCATTAGTTTATTTATTCGTTGGACACTGACTTTGTCTTAAAGGTAAGACACTCTACGATTACTATTTTTAAATATGTTGAAAATGACATTTGCTACCCGATTGTTTAAAAGGCAATATTTCTTTCATGTCATATTTTAGATTGGGTTAAGTTTTAGATAAGATTCTTACGACTTATTTCTGAGTAGAATGAACTCTCTCTCCCAACTGGACTCAAAACATACAGTTATGTTATATATACTAAGTATATCAATATGGCTACTGATCATTGAATATTATAGTATCCCTTGTTTATCTTTTTTATGCCATGTTATGAATACTTTAACTAAAAGTATTTGTTTGATTCATTTTTTGTATTTCCAATACACACCTAAACTAAAACAAATCAAGCATTTATATACTGTAAGTCTGTATTTCGCGAAAACATTATTTGCGCGAACTTACCTTTCAAGACATATATTTGCGAATACATGATTTCGCGAACGCTGATCTAGAAATTATTTTAAATTTTCGATTGATGAAATGTAAGGGGTCATGGGCTCTCCAAGACCCCTACATTATATATCGGTAACCCATAAGCGTAGTCGGCATTCCAAAGGTGTTATTTTCGAATAGATCATCGCGAATGACTCTCATCGCGTATTAACGTAAAAATAAATCCCACACGGAATATCGCATGTCACTATGGAGAATAAAACACTTTGTCCGGCTTCATGTTGATCGTCTCAGCAAAATAAGTTTTTACTCTACTTCTTTTGTTTAAGTGCAGCCCCATTGTAACAATATTGAATTGTTTATCCTTTCTGTCCTGACTATCTGTCTTCTGTGCTCTGAAGTCCTGACTATCTGTCTTCTGTGCTCTGAAGTCCTGACTATCTGTCTTCTGTGCTCTGAAGTCCTGACTATCTGTCTTCTGTGCTCTGAAGTTTGTCTGTTAGAATCACCTTGATGCACATCACATATGACCATGCCTGTTGGTGTCTCCTTGGCGACCGATCACGTTCGACCATGGTTGCTGGTGTCTCCTTGGCGACCGATCAAGTATGACCATGCTTGTTGGTGTCTCCTTGGCGACCGATCACATATGACCATGCTTGTTGGTGTCTCCTTGAAGACCGATCACGTTCGACCATGCTTGCTGGTGTCTCCTTGAAGACCGATCACGTTCGACCATGCTTGCTGGTGTCTCCTTGGCGACCGATCAAGTATGACCATGCTTGTTGGTGTCTCCTTGAAGACCGATCACATATGACCATGCTTGTTGGTGTCTCCTTGGCGACCGATCACATATGACCATGCATGTTGGTGTCTCCTTGGCGACCGATCACATATGACCATGGTTGCTGGTGTCTCCTTGGCGACCGATCACATATGACCATGGTTGCGGATGTCTCCTTGGCGACCGATCACGTATGACCATGGTTGCGGATGTCTCCTTGGTGACCGATCACGTATGGCCATGGATGTTGGTGTCTCCATGGCGACCGATCACATATGACCATGGTTGCTGATGTCTCCTTGGCGACCGATCACATATGACCATGCTTGTTGGTGTCTCCTTGGCGACCGATCAAATATGACCATGCTTGTTGGTGTATCCTTGGCGTCCGATCACATATGACCATGCTTGTTGGTGTCTCCTTGGCGTCCGATCACATATGACCATGCTTGTTGGTGTCTCCTTGGCGACCGATCACATATGACCATGGTTGCTGGTGTTTCCTTGGCGTCTGATCACATATGACCATGGTTGCTGGTGTCTCCTTGGCGACCAATCACATATGACCATCGTTGCTGGTGTTTCCTTGGCGACCGATCATGTTCGACCATGGTTGCTGGTGTCTCCTTGGCGACAGATCACGTTAGACCATGGTTGCTGGTGTCTCCATGGCGACCGATCACGTATGACCATGGTTGCGGATGTCTCCTTGGTGACCGATCACGCATGACCATGGTTGTTGGTGTCTCCATGGCGACCGATCACATATGACCATGGTTGCTGATGTCTTCTTGGCGACCGATCACATATGGCCATGGATGTTGGTGTCTTCATGGCGACCGATCACATATGGCCATGGATGTTGGTGTCTTCATGGCGACCGATCACATATGACCATGGTTGCTGGTGTCTTCTTGGCGACCGATAACGTACATTGTATGACCATGGTTGCGGATGTCTCCTTGGCGACCGATCACGTATGACCATGGTTGTTTGGTGTCTCCTTGGTAACCGATTACGTATGACCATGGTTCTTTGGTGTCTTTTTTGCGATCGTTCACACATTTTTGATGTTGGACGATAAACCCGTTCAAACAAACCATGTTTGGTTCGTTGTATTTTTGGATTGCTATCTGGAATCTGACAATGAACTTTATGCATTTAAATATTTACTCGTGCTGAAAAGCAATTATGCTACTTAGGAAAAGTTTTGCTTAATTGCAAGTGATTATTGACAGGTAATTTGCGATGGATGATCCCCGATAGGTATAGATAATGACCTCCCGATCTGTCACGACGTACAGATATTAAATGGCGACCACTAAGTTGACTTGTAAAGCGCATTATTTGGTGCGTCATACAGAGCACTATACATTGTCACGTCACGATCGCCTTATCTCACATATTCTTGTCCCCTGTGAAATGATGATTGGAGGAAGGATGGAGGGTTTTTAATGGACAGTTGGATTAGAAGCGCTATCTCCGCCTCGCTACTATAACATAACGGCTTTGACGGGCGAGAAATGCAGATAAATTCATTTGTTTGTTTTGCTATCTTAAGCACTGGTTATCGTTCCGCGAAACAATACTTATCTCCATTGACAGGAGAGCTTCAGTGAAGAGAATCGACGGAAGAGGCGCGCGTGCCACTTACTATCTAGTTCCGGAAGCGAGTGACAAGGTTATACATTGTTTCCAGCAGAGGAGAGTTCTGAGTGTCAGGCAGATGATCGTCGTCAATATGATATCATTTCTGTATAGGATTTGAAGTTCCGGGAGTCAATGTCGTTAAATAGCCTTCATGGTTGGACATCTGGTTATCTGAACTGTTAGCGTATCCTACTCTCGCCTTAGTTTAATTCATATGGTATTATACGGTTTTGTATAATCTCCATCTTCCGGATATTTTCTGTTGTTAATGATCTTTTACTTCAGTCGATTGGTGTGTAACGAGAGTCAATGACTAATACTACTAATATAATCTTCGTAGACAAAAGAGTTCCAACATCGCATGGCGTTTCATGCATGATGTCCCTGGACATGGATTCTGAATTTGTACCAGTTGTTGTATTGTCGCTGAATGTGCAATATTATATAATTTCCGACGATAACACACTTTCGGTTACTCTGACGGATGTGTTTATTGATTAGACCATGTCCAGTTGTCATGGAAACTATCGAGTTAAAGGAGAATGTACTGATTACTTTTTGTAAAGTGTTTAATTTATAAAATCAAATTTTGCCTGGTAACGTACTTTTATAAAAACAGTATTTACAACAGTCGTCAAAACCATATATCCATTATTGCAATTAGAAGCATGTTTATATTGAAAATGTCGCCTCATTTCGTATGTACACATAGAATTTTTAACGCTCCCATTGTCGGTCACGCATATTGACAGGCTGTAGACTCAGGGGAACATTCGTACATATCATACCTACTTAGTTGATAGCCATATCAACAATATGGCGTGCCTGCATTCTGATTATCTTGATAGTGAATAATCTATCAAACAAAGTATGGACACAAAGACTTCGATTTGTGATTGTTTCATGATTTCTAGTTCTGATATCTCGTTCAAAGTGCAGTGCATATTTAGTTTTTTTTTGTTCGATATTCGCGGGTAAAGGACAGCGGATAGCGGTATCTTATATATATATATAACTTAGCAACACAAATGGCGAAGGAAGACAACTTTTTGACTCGTGCCCTGACCGGGCCTCGAACTCACGATCTACGGTACCCAATCGCCTAGCCAGAAATACCCGCAGCTTATACTGCTGCGTCACATCTGCGTTCTTAAAAAAGAACGTTTCAATGGCGCAGTGATGGACGGCCCGATACCCTGACATGATAATTGTGGAAGTCGTCTATTAGATATGAATCCCTGGATCGCAATGTATTTACATACAAGGATACGAATTGTACATATTATATATATTTCTATCGGTACAACTACGACAGGAAATTCAAATATATATATATGTGGAACTTCGTTAACTCGAACTCGGAAAACTCGAATACCCCGCTTAACTCGAAGTACTTCGTCAGTCCCGGCCGAATTATCTATTTATCCTAGTAAAAAAAACTCGGAAAACTCGAAAAACTCTGATAATACGAAGTGAAAATTTGTTCCCAACAATAAAAATCCTACTAAAAATGATCGAATAACTCGAAGTTTCATGTTTGTGTCCAACAACGATCGGTTGTAAACGCCGACATTTTTTCAACATCGAAATTCCGTTTGTATCGGCACTACAAACTACCGATTATTATACGCGATTATAAGTGTTTCATAACTTCATGAAAGAAATTGTCGGTGGAATCTTATAACAGAAACTGTCGGTGATAAAAAGTACTGTTTTACTTACATCAGGTAATTTCCTAAGGCGGTCGCCGATATTAGTACACACGATAGTCAACAACTCATCTACCCGCTCGCTCAAGCAGAACTATTATCTGTCACATTTAAAACTGTAGAAATGAAACAGTCACCGGTGCCTATTAAATCTGTAAACTACTGAAACAATAGCTGTATATATATATTACTAAAGACATGTATGTTCAATAAAAACATAGACATCATAACCACAAACATACATGTAGATCGATTCTAATCATCATCATCGTCTTCACCATCACACAAACTACAACAATAAGTACATAGACAACTATACATCCTAATTCGTTATCAAAACTTGTTACTATCTTTATTGGTACAGTATCGTCAGGGCTTAGATCCTATTGGGATACCGTTTAATTCAGAAATACATAATGAAGAATTAAAGGAGTGTGGATTTTAACAAAATTCCAAAGATGTTTTATTTATCCTGAACAAGAAAATCCTGGACAAACTAAGACGGCTAGATAACGACTGTGCTACTTTATCTGCGATGATATCAAGAATAAAAAATATAATAGTCGTTTGTTCTACATCAGAATACATTACTGTCGTTCAAATAGCGGTGTGCGAGGGGTACTGCCACTCTGTGTGTTATCGTGTATTTGATATTTATCAAAAATACCGTACAATATATACTGTCATATACTGTTGTGCGAATACAGATTTTGTACCCCTTTTAACTCTATATTGCCGACCTCCTTCATCTACAAGCACGACCTCCTTCTCCTATAAACAATATGGTACGAGCCAGCACGTTCTCGGTAAAGACATAGGGTTCACGACTCTCACTCCACCAATGATGATAAACGGTTGTTGTACAAATTGATAACGACTTGTTTCCGGGTCAGTAGTAATTGGCTATTGTTCCGGAGCCGTTCCTCGCCGGGAAGTTTAGTTGAGGCGGCAAATTAGACGTAACTCTTAATGAGGCTAAAAAAAATGGTGTTATTGGTGTGGCTTCAGTAATTGGACTGAAAAACATATCCTGTGTACAGCTGTGTATCAATTCTCGGCGTGTTACCCTATGTTGTTGTCGAGTTAAGTCCAGGAAGCGCTCTTTAACGGTAAGAGTTTTACCCCGAAGTGTCTTTATGTAATCAGATTTCTTACTTCATGTGCTTTTCTATATAAAGAGAGGTTAAGTTTGTTAAACGATTTTTTCTTTTACTGGGGGTGGGTTTTTTTTTCTTCGAGTCTTTACAGTTTCCGTTATTAAGGCACGCGTTTGATTTTATTGTTTTCATTATGTTTTCTTATCTGGGCATGTAGCGGAAAGCATAAAGATTTGTCTATTTAAATATCAATGATAGAATTTAATTTGTGTCACAAGAATGTAGTTCTGGGCCCGAACCCTGTTTGGGATACTGGGATGCTTTAGAACCCCGTGTTCGGTTAAAGTATCATCCTAATGTAATAGTCACAAGGTCCAGACCAGATAAGTATCCGTCATAGCTTGACAGCTTTCCCAGTCATATCGCCGTGTTTCTTTGTCACTAGCTATTACTCAGTAATTTATTGGTGAGCGGATTGCGGCCTAATGATGGGTTACAAATCCGTAATCGAGTGTCGGTTATAAACGGAAATGATTTCCTATGTAGCTAACCATATTACATAATTGGCTAATATTGTCTTCAAATATATTTTGATAATTCGGGTCATTTTTATGAATTTACGAAAGAAATACGCCAATATTTGACATATTAGGCAGATATACTTATGTGCGTAGACTGTGGTATCGTTTGGTCTAAAATAAAGTTTGTTTGTTGGGTTAATCGCACCTTGAACAGCCAGTGTCATTTTGAGGCGGGGGTCTCCTTGTGGTAGTTGGTGACTACCTCACTGAACAGCATACGAGAGGTAATTTGCAATGGACTTTACCCTAATTGCTCAGGATGACATGAGACGTCATGCCATCCTGAGCGATTAGGGTAAAGTCCATTGCCAATGACACAACCACAACAGTATAAGCAGGATGAGCTACCACGGCTTCCTTAAATACAGGTAAACGTTATCTCGATATATCGATTATATGTATATCATACAAATTCAATCGATTATCTGATTGGTTTGTGTTAAACGATTAGTTAATCGATATTATATGTGATCATTATCTAATCGATTAAATCCGACCATTATTTATTAGATTTAGTAGTTAATCGATATCATATCTTATCATTAGTTAATCGGTATCATATCTTATCATTAGTTAATCGATATCATATCTGATCATTAATAAATCGATATTATATCATATAATTAGTTAATCGTTATCATATCCGATCATTAGTTAATCGATATCATATCTTATCATTAGTTAATCGATATCATATCCGATCATTAATTAATCGATATCATATCCGAACAATTAGTTTATCGATATCATATCCGAACAATTAGTTTATCGATATCATATCCGAACAATTAGTTTATCGATATCATATCTGATCATTAGTTAATCGATATCATATCCGAACAATTAGTTAATCGGTATCATATCCGAACAATTAGTTAATCGGTATTATATCCGATCATTAGTCAATCGATATCATATCCGAACAATTAGTCAATCGATAGTATATCCTCATGCGGATATGGACTATATCATCGTCCTATCGCTCTGAGGACCATGTATGAAATACAGAATCAAAACATCATCCTAAATCAATATTGTTAAAAAAATGGATTGGAACTCTTATAAGAGAGGTATATATATAATAGTAAGTGAGCATTTTTTTTCTATATATACAGGTTTGCATTATAATGAATAGGCGTTTTGTCTTTGTTAGGATAACCCCTTAAGTAAATTAAATTGTATTCAAAAATTGTGTCAATGAACTAAGCAAAATCTGTACCGAATGCAAAAAATATCAATACGTAAATATGTATCTGCTTTTATAATATCTACCTCAGTTGTGAAGATTAGTTACATACATTGTACGAATCTAAATGTCAAGTTACACAGTGAACTTTAACTTTGAATTATGCTACTGAAATAGCATGTACCCTGCACTTGTATCAACACTTCAGAGATCCTATGTGTGACAATCCCATGGAAAATTCTCACTTACACTAGATTATACAGCATTAAAATGAAAATAACATTTGAGCAATCTTACATCTTTGTCAGTCGTCAATTAGTCTGAATTTCCATAAATTAGAGAAATTTTTGTCTGCTAGATCTATTTTAAAATCCAATATCATTCTAGTTTGGCGTTATACATTCGGTCTTGTTTAACATTTTTGTTTGACCTTTAAAGCAGAACCGGATATCCTGTCCACTGACATGATAACGAGGCGTGTGAATCACTTATCCCAGCTGTCAGTACACATGCCGATTTACGACGAGCGCTGCACTAGTGTTTTATCAATCTATAAATTGACGTGGTATCCTCTTTATTTATTTGGCAATATAAATAAATATTGATCTCAGAAATTTAATTCTCAATTCATAAACGTCCGTTCTGCTAAATTTCAATTTTGTAGAAATTTTAAATCTTAAAACAAATATTTCAAATTTGAACTCTACTTTCTTTATCGTATACTCTTGATACCCCTAGAACAAATACAAACATACCCGGGTTTAACATAAGAGGTTATTTCACATTTGACACTACTATCTAATAAATCTGCCTGGCTATGTGTCATATCACGCTCACCAGTCCCAATATCGACCAAATACTTCATCGTCTACATTATAACAGTATATATTTTTTTTTGCGAAAAGAAATTCGATCTGCTATAACCTGTCTCAACAGGTTTCAACATTGCTGTATTTCAAACCAGGAAAGTCAATACTTAATTTGAATGATGTGGTGAACCGCACGTTAGCAGGTCCCAGAACAATCGGGGAAAATTACAGGTACACGTGAAACTCAGGTAAGCATACATGCATTCGTGTTGGAATGCTGTATTAAGTGTACGCTCTGTTGGTGATAGTTCCATATCAAAAGTTTCGTTTCCACCGTCTCACATTAAATAGCAAAATCATCAGAGCTTTACGCAAGAATACTAACGTCCTGGAACTATAGCTGCCAAAGACTGTACGAACCCTTGTAAAGCTAAACTCTATCTGCCATATTTGTCATGGCTTTGTGGGCCGTCTGAAATGAAACGTCGTAAGCGTTTGGTTTGAACCATTAATAGTCTCCAGTGTTTTGATTGGCTATGTTACATATCAGGACTATTTTTTCAGCGTCACACTACAATTGCCACCCAACGCCATCCCTCACTTTTAGGTTTTATTGAAGAATTTATATTTTTAAATCATCTGATACTGTTACTGCGTGTTATGTCGAAACCTACCAGTACGGCATCCCAACGTTTCCGGAATAGTATTACCGTCATCCGTCCGGGCTAATTGATGAATATGGACACTTCCGGCCCTTCGTAACTGCAACAGAACCTCGCATCTGACACTGACAAATGGGGACGGAAATTGTGTTTCGGTAAATAATTTGTCGCAGGCATAGATTGTAATAATACCATATTAGAAAACATAATATTGATACATCGATACTTTGTTGTTACTTATTGATACATCACACAAATACGGATAAAAGTATTAATAAGTATATGTCCCCTATTCATGAAATCATTCTCATGCTCAAGCATGAAACCTGTCACCAGCCCAACTTTCAAAGTTCAATTATGAAATACCAGTTTAAAAGTCTTTCGAAATTCCTTCAAATCATTCAAAAAGTTAGTTCTGATATCAGATTTATCACCAAACGTATTTGAGTCTGAGGACAAAACGTGTATATGCGCATGAGTCTGGTTTCATGAATATGGGTCCAGATATTCCAGAGAGACATTTGTATTCTGGTTCATCGACCAAAGTTGCCACACACAGCTAAGATAAACATATGTAAAACCATGTCCCTGTCAATCTAACAAGACTCGAAAACCGTGTCCCTGTCAATCTAACGAGACTCGAAACAGCGACACGGACACCGCAAGCCACATAATAAGTATAACGAGAAATGTCAGCCTCCATTTCGCACAATGTATTATAGAATATTCCCAAATGTTTTCAGCAATAACAATTCGCCCGTGGTCTTCACTAATTTTACATATCGAGAAATCGTTATTTTAGCCATTACATTCGACTTATTCCGGAAATCACGACATGTCTATTTTACAATATGGAATCATGTGTGACATGTAAACGCCATGAAATGAAACCAGTGGCGAACCGCACCTCTTAGATACAGCTTGTCAAATAATGGTCTGGGAGTTGACAAGACCAGGGTATCCCATGAGTGACATGGAAACACGACAGATAATGGTTGATCGTAGGCTGACGTCGCTGTAAGCACGTAGACCTAAGTTCTGGGACGATACATGTATGTCAGTGTTATCTGAAGGACAAGACGCTTACCCCTCCCGGGTACCTGGTCTCACCCTCCTGGTACCTTTTGAAGGATCTTCATGCAAACCTATATTTTTTCATATTAGCCCTCGTTTTGTCGATTATGAGTTGGAAGTACGGTATCGTTTGCATGTCGGTATTCTTTGTTGTTTCTAACGTAGTATACCTATTTATGATATAGACTTTACTTATTTATGATATAGACTATACTTATTTATGATATAGACTCTACTTATTTATGATATTGACTATACTCTTTTACGATATAGACTATATGCAAGTATGATGTATTATACTAATCTATGATACAGACTTTATTTATTTTTTATATAGACTATACTCATTTATGATACAGTCTATATTCATTTACGATATAGAAATTAGTTGTTTAAGATAATTTATGATATAGACTCTACTTATTTATGATATAGACATTACTTATTTATGATATAGGCTCTACTTATTTATGATATAGACTATACTCATTTACGATATAAACATTACTCATTATAGATAATTAGATATAACAAACTTTTTTTTTAGAATATCACAAATTTTCTTAGATACATTAAGTTATTGAAAATATCTGACATATCAAAAATGCTCTTCCTAAAAATATTGCTTTTTAAATTTCATGGAAGAATGATATAATCTCTACCATACCTGACAGAAAAGTCTCAAAACTTTGGACATGATAAACTCTTCAACATCAGCCTCTTGTCTCGATCTTTACTTGTAACGTAACTGGCAGGGACTGGTAACACCTAAGAAGCATGATAAGTATGATGTTTTCAATTTCCAAATTTTTAATTTTCCATTTCTAGACAGCAACATCTCTGATTCCCCTACATACTGTGTTTAAATTCCCAGTTGATTTGGTAGTCAAGGGCCTTGTTCCCAATTTCACGATTTCCGTTATCAATGCCGACAACTGACGGGGAAATAAACATCACAAGGTTTCGATACAGCAGGTTGATGAAGAGTATAAGGAAGTTTGTGGTCGACATCATGAACTCATTTGGAAATATATTATTTCCTTGTGTGTTATGTAGTAAGTGGTTAATACGTGTTGATATGTCTACAGTGGTTCTGTTATCACCCCTAGTACTGATTATAAGAATTTGACTTAATCTGGATTTGACCTCGATTTGACAAGCGGGTGTCTTCGATTAACAAGAAGATGCATATCATACTGGAACGCCTGGTCGTATTCGATTTGTACCTTTTCAAGAGTCCTAATGCAAATCTCTATATCACTTTTTTTTCATTTTGGTGTAAATAAAAAAAAGATCTGAAAGCAATTCAGTTTTATCTGATTTTCATATCCGATTTATTGGAGCTTCTTTCTCGGGACTGAAACAAAGATAAAACATGAGAGTTATTGATGAAATGCAGAGGGACACCATATACACTCTTATCATTGAAGTCTGTAGGCGTTTAATCTTCCATCTAATGGCCAGTTTAAGATCCTCAATGGATAATATTCCAACAGAATATTCCCCGCTGTTCTTGTTTGATGCCCACTTTTTGCTCAATACTTTTATTTAAGACAAATAACAAACCCTTTGCTACCCTACCATATTTTTAAGTTGGCAAAGTGGCCTATTCTAACCGCCTTTTGTTCGTCGTCGCCCCTCGTCCCTCATAAACAATTTACATTTTCTACTTCTTCTCCAAAACCGCAAAACCAGATTCAATGAAATTTGGCAGGAAGCTTCCATGGCCAAAGGTCATCAAAAATTGTAAATTATATGGTCCCGATCCCCCAGGGGCCTGAGGGGCGGGGCCAAAAATAGTCAACTTGACAAAAAATTCAAAAATCTTATTAACTCCCAGATATGCTAAAATCAAATACTCGTCACAGATAGAAAGGTCTTAAGGTTCTTTACCAAAATTGTGCTTTTCATGACCCTGGGGTCTCGCATTTCCCCCTGGGATGGGGTAACATTTACCATAGTTTATATAGGGAATTCACACTTTTTAGCATAATTTGTCTAAATTCTTATTTGAAATAATACAAACTTCGTTAGAATAATCAGTATGGGGTGCCTGTTGTAAACTACATGTATACTTGCACTGACTGAACCCCAGGGCTTATGGGCGGGGCCAAAAAGGGTCATAATAGCTGACAATTTAAGAAACTTCTTCCAAAGACCTAAATAAATAAGAATCAAATACTTCATAGATGGAAGGGTTTAAATGTGCTTTACCGAAATTGTGAATTTCATGACCTTGGGATCTCACTTTTGCCCCTTGGAAGGGGTTGAATTAACAATAGTTTATAAAGTGAATTAGCATTTTTGACTATCATTTGTTTGATTTCTATGGAATTCATTCTAACTTCATTAACATTATCAGCATTGGATGACAGCCTGATGCCGTGGTATGCACATTTGCCTCTGACTTACCCCAGGGCTGAAGGGCGGGGCCAAAAACGGTCAATTAAGTTGCCTTAAATATTTCAAAACTCATGTGACCGTTAAGTTCATGGGCCTCTTTTTGTGTAGTGGAATGGACTCAGCTAAAGGTCGATGGTCAGTTAGCTTAATAGTTACAAATGTGTATATGGTCCTTCTACAGTTAGGAGGTATCGGGTTCGAGTCCTGGCCTGGCCATTGAATTACACTTATATTTGATTTGTTAAAGAGTAAAAAGGAAAGCTCGAGAGAACCGAATCCCCGTCATGAACGTTCCGCGATTCTCCCATTCTAGAGGCCAAGACCCCTCTTTGACCTTTTATCTATATGAAATCACTCTCGTAATATGTTGCTGGGTAAGAAGGGGATTGATTATTTGCAGACAATAGAGATGTCTTGTGAACTTAAGATCCATCGTATCAATGTGAATTGAAACAAATAATGAAGTATTGATGTGTGAAATGAAACGTTCAAATCCAAAATTAAACATTTAATACAAAAAATGCTAAAGAACCGACAATGAACCCGGATGGACGAGTAGATACCCGTGACTTGATTGTAGATTAATGATGCGATCATACAATACACCTGGGTACATTTTGGATCCGCATGTAAACGTCCTCGTGCGGTTTGATGTTTGTCACTTACGTCATCAATCTCCATCATTTCTAATGGAGTCCCCGATGTTACCATTAACAACGATAGTATGGCGTTTCGAGTCTCGGAACTATCTTGTTTGTTTTGAAATAATGGCTTCAATTCCGGTGATAATTTGTACGTGAATATCATTCATAAATCCCCAAAATGAATGACGACGAAAAAAAATTAAGTCATAAAAAAGGAACGTTGAAGTGCATTAATTTATTAACTGCCCAGTTGACACGAGAAAGACATATTAAAACAGCAATTAGTCTAAGTGATGCTACGTCGATAGACATTAACGCCAATAATGTTACAATGATGCGGGTTTTTCCTAATTTAAACAGAAACTTCAACTCGACAGAAACTCTATATCCTCAAAGGGATTTTACTATTCAACATTCACTTTCTCTTGTGGGAGAACTGCTTGTAGCGACGTTGAAAATGTAACAATTGATAATTTATTTACGCAAATAAAACAGGAAATGGGAATACTTTTTATTTCTGTGATGCAATGCAAACATTTATGATCCCACAGGAATTCACTCGTTCACAGTCCCTATGTCTGAGTACGTCTTTCCTAGTCCGTGTTGGATCCCGCCTCGAAGGATCTACTGTAAGTCAGAGTCACTATGTCTGGCTCGTGGTAGCTGTGTTAGAGGGTGTCTGTATCTAGTTCATGATGGATTCCAGCCTCGAAGAAGCCGTGACCAGAGGGCGTCTGTATCTAGTTCATGATGGACCCAGCCTCGAGGTAGCTTTGTCAGAGGGCGTCTGTATCTAGTTCATGATGGATTCAGCCTCGAAGAAGCCGTGACAGAGGGCGTCTGTATCTAGTTCATGATGGACCCAGCCTCGAGGTACACGTAGCTTTGTCAGAGGGCGTCTGTATCTAGTTCATGATGAATTCAGCCTCGAGGTAGCTATGTCAGAGGGCGTTTGTATCTAGTTCATGATGAATTCAGCCTCGAAGTAGCCGTGTCAGAGGGCGTCTGTATCTAGTTCATGATGGACCCAGCCTCGAGGTAGCATTATCAGAGGGCGTCTGTATCTAGTTCATGATGAATTCAGCCTCGAGGTAGCCGTATCAGAGGGCGTCTGTATCTAGTTCATGATGGACCCAGCCTCGTGGTAGCTATGTCAGAGGGCGTCTGTATCTAGTTCATGGTGGACCCAGCCTCGAGGTAGCTATGTCAGAGGGCGTCTGTATCTAGTTCATGATGGACCCAGCCTCAAGGTACACGTAGCTTTGTCAGAGGGCGTCTGTATCTAGTTCATGATGAATTCAGCCTCGAGGTAGCTATGTCAGAGGGCGTTTGTATCTAGTTCATGATGAATTCAGCCTCGAAGTAGCCGTGTCAGAGGGCGTCTGTATCTAGTTCATGATGGACCCAGCCTCGAGGTAGCCGTGTCAGAGGGCGTCTGTATCTAGTTCATGATGGACCCAGCCTCGTGGTAGCTATGTCAGAGGGCGTCTGTATCTAGTTCATGGTGGACCCAGCCTCGAGGTAGCTATGTCAGAGGGCGTCTGTATCTAGTTCATGATGGACCCAGCCTCAAGGTAGCTTTGTCAGAGGGCGTTTGTATCTAGTTCATGGTGGATCCAGCCTCGAGGTAGCCGTGTCAGAGGGCGTCTGTATCTAGTTCATGGTGGATCCAGCCTCGAGGTAGCTTTGTCAGAGGGCGTCTGTATCTAGTTCATGATGGACCCAGCCTCAAGGTAGCTTTGTCAGAGGGCGTCTGTATCTAGTTCATGATGAATCCAGCCTCGAGGTAGCTATGTCAGAGGGCGTCTGTATCTAGTTCATGATGGACCCAGCCTCGAGATAGCTTTGTCAGAGGGCGTCTATATCTAGTTCATGATGAATCCAGCCTCGAGGTAGCTGTGTCAGAGGACGTCTGTATCTAGTTCATGATGAACCCAGCCTCGAGGTAGCTTTACCAGAGTGCGCCTTGCCTGCCTCTTGCTGAATCCAGCCTCGAATGATATCAGAGGTTCTTTGTCAGACCTATGTAAGATTGTATTTCACATGTCTAGAAATCCTGTTCTGATGTTTTATGCTGTTAATCTGATGCTCTAATGTTACCTGATAATTCTAAGTTGTTAGACTTTTTTTCTTACTTTAACATGCTTCATTGTTTGTAACAAAATCATACACGACTGCAACAGCGGTATTCGAGCCATGGAACTTATTATCTTAAAGATGACGGCTTATCTATTACGTACGCTACCGGTCATACTTATTAAGGTGGCATTTCTGCAGCATAACAACACATACCAAAAATATTAAAAACGTAATATTTGCCATGTGAAACGCGGTAAAAGATAAAATTAAGTTGATTTTGAGAATTTTGAAAATTGAAGGTCTACGTAGATATCAGGTAACAGACAAAGGAACATTCTACCAACATATTGTAAGACATATCATTCTGTAATGGTGTAATAAATCTATTCTGACTTCGTATGAAGTGATGTCATGATGGATTCTCCAAAGGTATTAGAATTGGTTGTCGTGTTATGTGGGTCCAGCATCTCTGTTTGTATTTGAAACAGATTCAAATCAATAACTGATCTGAAAGAACTGCCACGCATTGTCCAACAAACCGAGCACTTTACGTGAACTCTAGATATAATAGCGTTGTCAGTTTAGTCAGCTGGTACGGCTACATATTAGATGGTTATTATCATGACTTCCAATGCTTGCTTGGTGTCCTGCCGGAGGACACCTTTGGGAGAAGATAAGTAAAGGGAAAGGGCTATGTTGGTGTGTGTCATATCTTCAGTAACTAGCTGTATGAACTGTTAATGATTATACTGCTGTATTATCCCCTTTTTAAATATAGTATAGTGTCACTTTCGGGAATGCTGTCGATGAAGAAGAATTGGCTTCACCTTCCGGAACATATGGGGAGTCACATGATCAACGTCTCTGTTGTTAATAACTGGCCCTCGTTTATCAATTTTACTTGATCAGCCACACCAACTATGTAATTAAGTATACAAGTAATAAATCAAGGTTGCACTACAAATTATATATATACTACAGTAGAAAAAAAACAACCGAAAAATCTAACGTGGTATTACAAATTATATATATATACATGTATATACTACAGTAGTATAGAACATACTAAAAAAAAACTAACGTGGTACTACAAATTATATATATACTACAGTAGTATAGAACACACCCAAACAACCTAACGTGGTACTACAAATTATATATATACTACAGTAGTATAGAACACACCCAAACAACCTAACGTGGTACTACAAATTATATATATATACTACAGTAGTATAGAACACGCCCACACAACCTAACGTGGTACTACAAATTACATATATACTACAGTAGTATAGAACACACACAAAACACTAACGTGGTACTACAAATTATATATATATACTACAGTAGTATAGAACACACCCAAACAACCTAACGTGGTACTACAAATTATATATATATACTACAGTAGTATAGAACACACCCAAACAACTAACGTGGTACTACAAATTATATATATACTACAGTAGTTATTAGAACACACTCAACAAGTCTAACGTGTACTAACAATTATATATATACTACAATAGTATAGAAACACACTCAAAACTAACGTGGGTACTACAAATTATATATATATACTACAGTAGTATAGAACACACCCAAACAATCTAACGTGGTACTACAATTATATATATATACTACAGTAGTATAGAACACACCCAAACAACCTAAACGTGGTACTACAAATGATATATATACTACAGTAGTATAGAGACACGCCCAAACAACCTAACGTGTACTACCAAATTTATATTCTAACTACAGTAGTATAGAACACACTCCAAACAACATAACGTGGGTACTACAAATTATATATATATACTACAGTAGTATAGAACACGCCCACACAAACCTAACGTGGTACTACAAATTATAAATATATACTACAGTAGTATAGAAACACACCCAAACAACCTAACGTGGTACTACAAATTATATATAAATATTACAGTAGTATAGAACACACCCAAACAACCTAACATGGTACTACAAATTATATATATACTACAGTAGTATAGAACACACCCAAACAACCTAACGTGGTACTACAAATTATATATATACTACAGTAGTATAGAACACACCCAAACAACCTAACGTGGTACTACAAATTATATATATACTACAGTAGTATAGAACACACCCAAAACACTAACGTGGTACTACAAATTATATATATACTACAGTAGTATAGAACACACCCAAAACACTAACGTGGTACTACAAATTATATATATATACTACAGTAGTATAGAACCACACCCAAACAACCTAATGTGGTATTACAAATTATATATATATACTACAGTAGTATAGAACACACCCAAAACATTAACGTGGTACTACAAATTATATATATATACTACAGTAGTATAGAACACACTCAAAACACTAACGTGGTACTACAAATTATATATATATACTACAGTAGTATAGAACACACCCAAACAACCTAACGTGGTACTACAAATTATATATATATACTACAGTAGTATAGAACACACCCACACAACCTAACGTGGTACTACAAATTATATATATACTACAGTAGTATAGAACACACCCAAAACACTAACGTGGTACTACAAATTATATATATACTACAGTAGTATAGAACACACCCAAAACACTAAAGTGGTACTACAAATTATATATATATACTACAGTAGTATAGAACACACCCAAACAACCTAACGTGGTACTACAAATTATATATATATACTACAGTAGTATAGAACACACCCAAAACACTAACGTGGTACTACAAATTATATATATATACTACAGTAGTATAGAACACACCCAAAACACTAACGTGGTACTACAAATTATATATATATACTACAGTAGTATAGAACACACCCAAACAACCTAACGTGGTACTACAAATTATATATATATACTACAGTAGTATAGAACACACTCAAAACACTAACGTGGTACTACAAATTATATATATACTACAGAAGTATAAAACACACCCAAACAACCTAACGTGGTACTACAAATTATATATATACTACAGTAGTATAGAACACACTCAAAACACTAACGTGGTACTACAAATTATATATATACTACAGTAGTATAGAACACACCCAAACAACCTAACGTGGTACTACAAATTATATATATATATACTACAGTAGTATAGAACACACTCAAAAGTCTAACGTGGTACTACAAATTATATATATACTACAATAGTATAGAACACACTCAAAACTAACGTGGTACTACAAATTATATATATATACTACAGTAGTATAGAACACACCCAAACAATCTAACGTGGTACTACAAATTATATATATATACTACAGTAGTATAGAACACACCCAAACAACCTAACGTGGTACTACAAATTATATATATATACTACAGTAGTATAGAACACGCCCAAACAACCTAACGTGGTACTACAAATTATATATATATACTACCGTAGTATAGAACACACCCAAACAACCTAACGTGGTACTACAAATTATATATATATACTCCAGTAGTATAGAACACGCCCACACAACCTAACGTGGTACTACAAATTATAAATATATACTACAGTAGTATAGAACACACCCAAACAACCTAACGTGGTACTACAAATTATATATATATTACAGTAGTATAGAACACACCCAAACAACCTAACATGGTACTACAAATTATATATATACTACAGTAGTATAGAACACACCCAAACAACCTAACGTGGTACTACAAATTATATATATATACTACAGTAGTATAGAACACACCCAAACAACCTAACGTGGTACTACAAATTATATATATACTACAGTAGTATAGAACACACCCAAAACACTAACGTGGTACTACAAATTATATATATACTACAGTAGTATAGAACACACCCAAAACACTAACGTGGTACTACAAATTATATATATATACTACAGTAGTATAGAACACACCCAAACAACCTAACGTGGTACTACAAATTATATATATACTACAGTAGTATAGAACACACCCAAAACACTAACGTGGTACTACAAATTATATATATACTACAGTAGTATAGAACACACCCAAAACACTAAAGTGGTACTACAAATTATATATATATATACTACAGTAGTATAGAACACACCCAAACAACCTAACGTGGTACTACAAATTATATATATACTACAGTAGTATAGAACACACCCAAAACACTAACGTGGTACTACAAATTATATATATATACTACAGTAGTATAGAACACACCCAAAACACTAACGTGGTACTACAAATTATATATATATACTACAGTAGTATAGAACACACCCAAACAACCTAACGTGGTACTACAAATTATATATATATACTACAGTAGTATAGAACACACTCAAAACACTAACGTGGTACTACAAATTATATATATACTACAGAAGTATAAAACACACCCAAACAACCTAACGTGGTACTACAAATTATATATATACTACAGTAGTATAGAACACACTCAAAACACTAACGTGGTACTACAAATTATATATATACTACAGTAGTATAGAACACACCCAAACAACCTAACGTGGTACTACAAATTATATATATATATACTACAGTAGTATAGAACACACTCAAAAGTCTAACGTGGTACTACAAATTATATATATACTACAATAGTATAGAACACACTCAAAACTAACGTGGTACTACAAATTATATATATATACTACAGTAGTATAGAACACACCCAAACAATCTAACGTGGTACTACAAATTATATATATATACTACAGTAGTATAGAACACACCCAAACAACCTAACGTGGTACTACAAATTATATATATATACTACAGTAGTATAGAACACGCCCAAACAACCTAACGTGGTACTACAAATTATATATATATACTACCGTAGTATAGAACACACCCAAACAACCTAACGTGGTACTACAAATTATATATATATACTCCAGTAGTATAGAACACGCCCACACAACCTAACGTGGTACTACAAATTATAAATATATACTACAGTAGTATAGAACACACCCAAACAACCTAACGTGGTACTACAAATTATATATATATATTACAGTAGTATAGAACACACCCAAACAACCTAACATGGTACTACAAATTATATATATACTACAGTAGTATAGAACACACCCAAACAACCTAACGTGGTACTACAAATTATAAATATATACTACAGTAGTATAGAACACACCCAAACAACCTAACGTGGTACTACAAATTATATATATACTACAGTAGTATAGAACACACCCAAAACACTAACGTGGTACTACAAATTATATATATACTACAGTAGTATAGAACACACCCAAAACACTAACGTGGTACTACAAATTATATATATATACTACAGTAGTATAGAACACACCCAAACAACCTAATGTGGTATTACAAATTATATATATATACTACAGTAGTATAGAACACACCCAAAACATTAACGTGGTACTACAAATTATATATATATACTACAGTAGTATAGAACACACTCAAAACACTAACGTGGTACTACAAATTATATATATATACTACAGTAGTATAGAACACACCCAAACAACCTAACGTGGTACTACAAATTATATATATATACTACAGTAGTATAGAACACACCCACACAACCTAACGTGGTACTACAAATTATATATATACTACAGTAGTATAGAACACACCCAAAACACTAACGTGGTACTACAAATTATATATATACTACAGTAGTATAGAACACACCCAAAACACTAAAGTGGTACTACAAATTATATATATATATACTACAGTAGTATAGAACACACCCAAACAACCTAACGTGGTACTACAAATTATATATATATACTACAGTAGTATAGAACACACCCAAAACACTAACGTGGTACTACAAATTATATATATATACTACAGTAGTATAGAACACACCCAAAACACTAACGTGGTACTACAAATTATATATATATACTACAGTAGTATAGAACACACCCAAACAACCTAACGTGGTACTACAAATTATATATATATACTACAGTAGTATAGAACACACTCAAAACACTAACGTGGTACTACAAATTATATATATACTACAGAAGTATAAAACACACCCAAACAACCTAACGTGGTACTACAAATTATATATATACTACAGTAGTATAGAACACACTCAAAACACTAACGTGGTACTACAAATTATATATATACTACAGTAGTATAGAACACACCCAAACAACCTAACGTGGTACTACAAATTATATATATATACTACAGTAGTATAGAACACACTCAAAACACTAACGTGGTACTACAAATTATATATATACTACAGTAGTATAGAACACACTCAAAACACTAACGTGGTACTACAAATTATATATATACTACAGTAGTATAGAACACACTCAAACAACCTAACGTGGTACTACAAATTATATATATACTACAGTAGTATAGAACACACTCAAACAAACTAACGTGGTACTACAAATTATATATATATACTACAGTAGTATAGAACACACACAACCTAACGTGGTACTACAAATTATATATATATACTACAGTAGTATAGAATACACTCAAAACCTAACGTGGTACTACAAATTATATATATATATACTACAGTAGTATAAAACACACCCAAAACTAACGTTGTACTACAAATTATATATATACTACAGTGGAAGAGAACACACTCAAACAACCTAACGTGGTACTACAAATTATATATATATACTACAGTAGTATAGAACACACCCGAACAATCTAACGTGGTACTACAAATTATATATATATACTACAGTAGTATAGAACACACTCAAAACTAACGTGGTACTACAAATTATATATATATACTACAGTGGAAGAGAACACACCCAAAACCTAACGTGGTACTACAAATTATATATATATACTACAGTAGTATAGAACACACCCAAAACCTAACGTGGTACTACAAATTATATATATATACTACAGTAGTATAGAACACACCCAAAACACTAACGTGGTACTACAAATTATATATATATACTACAGTAGTATAGAACACGCCCAAACAACCTAACGTGGTACTACACATTATATATATATACTACAGTAGTATAGAACACACCCAAACAACCTAACGTGGTACTACAAATTATATATATACTACAGTAGTATAGAACACACCCAAACAACCTAACGTGGTACTACAAATTATATATATATACTACAGTAGTATAGAACACACACAAACAACCTAACGTGGTACTACAAATTATATATATATACTACAGTAGTATAGAACACACCCAAAACACTAACGTGGTACTACACATTATATATATATACTACAGTAGTATAGAACACACCCAAACAACCTAACGTGGTACTACAAATTATATATATATACTACAGTAGTATAGAACACACACAAACAACCTAACGTGGTACTACAAATTATATATATATATACTACAGTAGTATAGAACACACCCAAAACACTAACGTGGTACTACAAATTATATATATATATACTACAGTAGTATAGAACACACTCAAAACACTAACGTGGTACTACAAATTATATATATATATACTACAGTAGTATAGAACACACTCAAAACACTAACGTGGTACTACAAATTATATATATATACTACAGTAGTATAGAACACACTCAAACAACCTAACGTGGTACTACAAATTATATATATATACTACAGTAGTATAGAACACACCCAAAACACTGACGTGGTACTACAAATTATATATATATACTACAGTAGTATAGAACACGCCCAAACAATCTAACGTGGTACTACAAATTATATATATATACTACAGTAGTATAGAACACACTCAAAACACTAACGTGGTACTACAAATTATATATATACTACAGTAGTATAGAACACACCCAAACAACCTAACGTGGTACTACAAATTATATATATATACTACAGTAGTATAGAACACACCCAAAACTAACGTGGTACTACAAATTATATATATATACTACAGTAGTATAGAACACACTCAAACAACTAACGTGGTACTACAAATTATATATATATACTACAGTAGTATAGAACACACTCAAACAACCTAACGTGGTACTACAAATTATATATATACTACAGTAGTATAGAACACACTCAAAACACTAACGTGGTACTACAAATTATATATATACTACAGTAGTATATACATGTAACACACCCAAAACTAACGTGGTACTACAAATTATATATATATATACTACAGTAGTATAGAACACACCCAAACAACCTAACGTGGTACTACAAATTATAGATATACTACAGTGGAAGAGAACACAATCAAAATAACTTACATGGTACTACAAATGATATATATTCGGTTGTAAAATAGAACACACTAAAAAAAAAAACGTGGCACTACAAATTCCCACTCATTTAAAAAAACAAACCAGCTTATAAAGCTGTTTTGTGAAAGATACCCAATATCATTACTGATAATAATGTTAGATTTAGAAGAAATATAGAAATCTTGATTTTCCCCCAGATAATGAGGTCGATTTATCGAATATGATATCAATGATATATGTATGATCTAGCACGGGATAAAACAGCACACGTTCTAAGCAGTACAGACGGTATATCAATAAAAAAGGGTAGCTTCGAATTCAGGTCATAGAGGTTTAAAACAGTATGTTTACACGGATCATATTAATACCAAAAACGTCTATATAGTTTAATTGAAGCGTTATTAATTTACCGCCAAAGACTTTCGAGATTAATTATCCGTAGTGTATAGGTGTGTGAGGTAACACCTATGTGTATACACCTATATCGTCCAGGTAGTGCAGACACATGTGTCGTAACTGTCGACCGTCACTTCAATACCAAGGTAAGTTGCAGAGGTATGCAGAGTGATTATGCAATATGTGTACAACCGGTATATGTTAAGAAAGGATAGGCTAAATGATTAGAAATAATTTAATTTGACACTGCGGTAAATATTATAAAAATGTACAAAAAATCTCACGTTATACTTATACAATACAGAGACAAGATTTAATTTCCATCAATCAAACAAAGATGTATTTCATATATTGCTTGCGTGTGTTTGTTAATTCGTTACTTTGTTCCTCGTTTACATATCACTATAATTAATTCCACCTGTTATCTGTGTAGTTTACGGCACTCTGTAAGTAGAGAAGTGAAATGGGATTGACCGAAAAGTACACAACTGATATCGTTACACCCTATAATGCTGTGTGATAGCTTGTGACCGCATCACTACCACAAAGCCACAGGGCCTCATCAGACTAGCCGTATTACTCGGATAAGAGACTTGTTGGTATAACTATTCCCAAAAAGGTTAGTTTGTTTAGATTATTATTGATATTTGTTGTTATAAAACCGATTGAGGAAATAGTTGTGTAAACATGTTTTAATATTAAACCCGGTACTTTATTGATGACGCCTGATATCCGTACTGTTCAACGAGGCGATGAAAGATTAAAGGAATCAGGATCATAATACTAAGCTGATTAAGTGAAACTTTTTTTATGAAATGGTTCTTATATCATATCTTTGTGACTTATCAAAAGTTTGGATAATACCTGAAGTTAAGTGGCGTATTACAAACATCAGGTAACTACATGTATACCTCCGATCATAATGTTTCTGTTCAGATTTTATAAGGTATCATTGTAATTGCGTTTGCTTTTCACTAAATAACACTAATTACCCTACCTTAGAACATGATCATTATTTGATATGTAATGGGTGTAAATATGTAGTTTTAAGTATGTTACATTTAGTATGAAATAGTTGTGAGCAATGTATACTTAATGGCACTACTAGCTTTAGAATCGTCATTAAGTATAAGACTATGTACATTTCAAACGGTAATGCGTCATTTGTTCCAGATATATCTAATCAAACTTTTATAGTTTGAAATATTTACTTGTTCTTCAAACGGGACAGTACAGATGTGTACCAAATACCAAATGTTTGTATCGACTATGGCTTTTGTTGAATTGTAAAACGATTGGGTATGTTTTATCATCAAGCTAACAAGGCTTTGTACTTTTATATAGTTTATGTTACGTAATCAAGTCCTGTTTCAAAATGATTCTGGTTACACCTTTGATGTTTGTCCTTGACATCACAGTACATTATAAGTAACAAATAATAATTGATTTGCAAATGATTATGTATCAATATTAATTGCCTTAAGATAATAATAATACACGCGGTATACCGGTGTGACGTGTGAAATGTTACCAGGATACGAATTCTACAGGTATCGCATTTCAACGTAACACCGGATCAATGTCAATGTGAAATATGAGTAACCTTTCATTTGTTAACGGAGAACAAACGTAAAGAGACTGTCTGATTCTTGAACACGTTATTACGAAATTGACGTATAGATATAAATAGCCCCTACCTGGTAACAGGTTGTCTGTGTCCTAAACCTGCATGGAGAGACATCATAGGTATCATGTATTCTCTTCCTTATACGTTAATATGAAAGAAAATGATAATAAGTATGATGTGTGTAAAATATCAAATGTATTAAATGTAAAGTTATGTGTTAAAATATTGTGTGGGCAGTTGTCACAGTTGTCACAGTTGTCGTTAAAAGGTATCGGGTCACCTGTCCGACCGAGTGGGTTTTCCCCGGGTAATCTACAAGCGTGATTGATATAAGTAATATAACTTGTTTCGCAATTGTTGTAAAAGTTTAATTTTTTCAATATGAACGATTATTCAAATTAAAATAAATATTTACCGCGAGTGATATGAATATATAGCGTTTAAATAGGAGCATCAAGAAATGTATTGATTGAAAAAAATATATTAAAATATAAATTGTAAAATTAATTAATCAAATGAATATTCATTTAATTTGTTTATGGTGAGCATTTCTTACCTTGTGAAATTATATGCATTATTAATGTTCTATTTTCTTTTGCGATATGAAGTCAGACGTGTTCGTTACCTGGTGGATCTGTTGATATACCTGGTGGTTCTGTTGTTATACCTGGTAGTTATGTTGAAATACCTGGTGGTTATGTTGACATACCTGGTGGTTCTGTTGATATACCTGGTGGTTTTGTTGTTTACCTGGTGGTGCTGTTGATAAACCTGGTGGTTCTGTTGATATACCTGGTTGTACTGTTGATGTACCTGGTGGTTCTGTTGATGTACCTGGTGGTTCTGTAAATGTACTTTGTTGTTCGGTTGATATACCTGGTGGTTCTGTTGACATACTTGGTGGTTATGTTGATATACCTGGTGGTTATGTTGATATACCTGGTGGTTCTGTTGATATACCTGGTGGTGCTGTTGATATACCTGGTTGTACTGTTGATATACCTGGTGGTTCTGTTGATGTACCTGGTGGTTTTGTTGATATACCTGGTGGTTCTGTTGATGTACCTGGTGGTTCTGTTGATATACCTGTCGGTTCTGTTGACATACCTGGTGGTTCTGTTGACATACCTGGTGGTTCTGTTGATATACCTGGTGGTTCTGTTGATATACCTGGTGGTGCTGTTGATATACCTGGTTGTACTGTTGATATACCTGGTGGTTATGTTGATATACCTGGTGGTTCTATTGATATACCTGGTGGTTCTGTTGATATACCTGGTGGTTCTGTTGTTATACCTGGTGGTTCTATTGATATACCTGGTGGTCCTGTTGATATACCTGGTGGTTTGATTGTCACCGCCTTGATTCTGACTTTGAAAATGTGATTTGAGTTTGGCCTATATTGCGATGGCTGATGGCTAGTCACGTTAATGAAGCAGATGACCCCCCCCCCCCCCCCCCCCCATTTATAATTATGCCATAGTCGTGAGGATATATTGTATCTAGAGTAAAATATGTTGTGTCACTAATTCAGATATCATGTTTTTGTAGCAATATTCGTTTTGAGCGCATTCAGTTGATGTTATGAATCAGCATCAATATAGGGGTCAGTTTCTCCCTCAATTTAAAATTTCCTACTGGAATGCATTACAGAGAATAAGGAAGGTTCTTAACTCTTAACTTAAAAATCCCTATAGGAATGCATTACAGAGGATAAGTAATGTTCCCTAATTTAAAATCCCCATAGGAATGCATAACAGAGAATAATGAATGTTTCTTAACTTAAAATTTCCTATATGAATGCACTACAGAGAATAATGAATGTTCCTTCACTTTAAACCTATAGGAATGCACTACAGAGAATAAGAAAGGTTCCTTAACTTAAAATTCCCTATAGGAATGCATTACAGAGAATAATGAATGTTCCTTAACTTAAATTCCCTATAGGAATGCATTACAGAGAATTAGGAAGGTTCCTTCACTTTAAACCTATAGGAATGCATTACAGAGAATAATGAATGTTCCTTAACTTAAATTCCCTATAGGAATGCACTACAGAGAATTAGGAATGTTCCTTAACTTAAAATTTCCTGCAGGAATGCACTACAGAGAATAAGGAATGTTCCTTAACTTAAAATTTCCTGTAGGAATGCATTACAGAGAATAATGAATGTTCCTTCACTTTAAACCTATAGGAATGCATTACAGAGAATAAGGAACCTTTCTTAACTTAAAATTCCCTATAGGAATGCACTACAGAGAATTAGGAATGTTCCTTAACTTTAAACCTATATGAATGCATTACAGAGAATAATGAATGTTTCTTAACTTAAAATTCCCTATAGGAATGCATTACAGAGAATAAGGAACGTTTCTTAACTTAAAATTCCCTATAGGAATGCATTACAGAGAATAAGGAATGTTCCTTAACTTAATATTCCCTATAGGAATGCACTACAGAGAATAAGGAACGTTTCTTAACTTAAAATTTCCTGTAGGAATGCA
The DNA here is from genome assembly GCF_902652985.1 of Pecten maximus. Lineage (NCBI taxonomy): Eukaryota > Metazoa > Mollusca > Bivalvia > Pectinida > Pectinidae > Pecten > Pecten maximus. The sequence continues at coordinate 28,870,737 of NC_047032.1, forward strand.
TTACAGAGAATAATGAATGTTTCTTAACTTAAAAATTCCTATATGAATGCACTACAGAGAATAAGGAATGTTCCTTAACTTAAAATTCCCTATAGGAATGCACTACAGAGAATAAGGAATGTTCCTTAACTTAAAATTCCCTGTAGGAATGCACTACAGAGAATTAGGAATGTTCCTTAACTTTAAACCTATAGGAATGCATTACAGAGAATAAGGAATGTTCCTTAACTTAAGATTCCCTATAGGAATGCACTACAGAGAATTAGGAAGGTTCCTTAACTTTAAACCTATAGGAATGCACTACAGAGAATAAGGAATGTTCCTTAACTTAAGATTCCCTATAGGAATGCACTACAGAGAATTAGGGATGTTCCTTAACTTAAGATTCCCTATAGGAATGCACTACAGAGAATTAGGAATGTTCCTTAACTTTAAACCTATAGGAATGCACTACAGAGAATTAGGAATGTTCCTTAACTTTAAACCTATAGGAATGCACTACAGAGAATTAGGGATGTTCCTTAACTTAAGATTCCCTATAGGAATGCACTACAGAGAATTAGGAATGTTCCTTAACTTTAAACCTATAGGAATGCACTACAGAGAATTAGGAATGTTCCTTAACTTTAAACCTATAGGAATGCACTACAGAGAATTAGGAATGTTCCTTAACTTTAAACCTATAGGAATGCACTACAGAGAATTAGGAAGGTTCCTTAACTTAAAACTCCCTATAGGAATGCACTACAGAGAATTAGGAAGGTTCCTTAACTTTAAACCTATAGGAATGCACTACAGAGAATTAGGAAGGTTCCTTAACTTTAAACCTATAGGAATGCACTACAGAGAATTAGGAATGTTCCTTCACTAAATTTTCCCTTAAACTCTTATACGTTCCTACGGATAATTTTATGTTACGGAATTTAAGTTAGGGAATATTGATAAATCCGGTGCCGGTTGTCCTACCAGTGATGCCGGCTATCACTGACGTCTTGGTCAGTACATCTTTGGTATGGAGGAGGAATCCAGTGAAATCTATGACCTAAAATGACGCATGTCCCTTGCTCTGTTCTGGATACAGGTTAGCTAACAATCAATAACGTTTTGTATCGGTAAACTCGAGAGAGAGAGAGAGAGAGAGAGTGAGAGAGAGAGAGTCGGTCGCCCAGAGACCATGCCACAAGCCTCTTTACAAGTAATGGAAGTTGTGGAATTTAGTTCTAAATTGTACATCTAGAGTGACACATTTGGTATTAGCATTTATATCTATAACGTAATTTTCTCACAAAGTGGTTGGACGTTCATGTTGGGAAGACATATTGTGTTACGAGTGATAATTGTGTAAACTTGCTGTCTCTCCCCTCTATAGATATCTCCTGGGCATTGAGATGTGCGTGTGATACTATTGTAACGGAATGAACACTATTCCTCACAAGTAGGTCTGTAAAGGAAAATATCCCCAAGCTGTCATTTGTTTATTTCGGATTTTTATTAGAATGTAGCCATACGAAAGTTAACCGACATGTTCCAAGCTTAAAATAGATATATTTTTAATAGATGTCTTCATTTTTCTTAAATATAACTGAACAGATATATTTTTTTATGAAAAATATTTGTTTTACAAAATGAAAATCCAAAATGATTATGTATTTACAAACTATTTCTAAACATATCATATACTACCTGGGCTTTGTAGTAAGCTATCAATACCTGTGTACACACACCATCAGTGACTGGATATCACAAATCCTCAGTAACTTAACAACTAGCCATTTTTTTCTTGCATTATTCATCTAATTATATTGATTTGAAAACATAATACGGTGTTTGGTATTATATGGATTACATATAACAATAAATGTATTCAATAATACTTCTGTAATTTTTGTTTCACGCAGTTATGAATGCATGAATTCAGAGGCTAGGTTACTGAGTTTGAATATCGTTTACATTGTATATTGATGCTGTTTTACGTTTATAGAATACAACATGTGTCACAAATTCCCATAAATTAAATACATCAATGGGTGTGTGTAACGAATCCCTATTGACTAAATACTACATCAGTGACTATGTCACAAATCCCCATTAACTAAATACAACATTAGTGACTATGTCACAAATCCCCATTAACTAAATACAACATCAGTGACTATGTCACAAATCTCCATTAACTAGATACAACATCAGTGACTATGTCACAAATCCCCATTAACTAAATACAACATCAGTGACTATGTCACAACATCAGTGACTATGTCACAAATCCCCATTAACTAAATACAACATCAGTGACTATGTCACAAATCTCCATTAACTAGATACAACATCAGTGACTATGTCACAAATCCCCATTAACTAAATACAACATCAGTGACTATGTCACAAATCCCCATTAACTAGATACAATATCAGTGACTATGTCACAAATCCCCATTAACTAGATACAACATCAGTGGTCGTGTGTCACAAATCCTCATTAACTTAATACATTTCTATAAGAGAATATTGATATATGCAAGACATATTTGTAAGGATAAGCATACCTTAAGTCATGGGAAATATGGAATGGGAATCATTTTCAACCCCGGGATAAGGTTTTATTGAAGCAATGAATATTCTCCTCTGGATTTCACAAAATACACAAACATATAATGTAAATTTTAAAAATGATTTCAATGACGGTAAATGAGGAATAATAATTATACCCTGTATGATACAACTGTTTTGTTTTCGTGCATCTTGACATGTCATTGAGGTTAGACTCCAAAAGTATGGAAATTTAAATCAAACTGAGCACAAATATTGCCAATGACACAGAAGGTTGATAAAATTTGTATTTTAATTTTATTTTGATAGTTTTTAAAGAATACGAAATGCGTTTGAATTGTGTATTCGAGCTACTAATTATGAAAATTAAATATGACATGCCGGGAAATGGCAAACCTCAGGGACAGAATCCTAGGGTTTAATCTGATACACGCCTTCGGAATAACTTAATTGAACATGGTTATGGAAGATCGTAAAGTTGATGTAAGGCGTTATCTGTAAAATCACAACTTATGAGCTGAAATTGTGTGATTGCATTATGCAAAACACTTTACGATGTCGTGGAATCGTCTGATCGTTACAGAACTCCAATCGGTAACCTAATATATCATCATCGCTAAGGGTGCTAACACAGAGTAAACATAGAGGATCACAGTCCCATTGTTAAGTCAGGCAAATAAAAAATCAAGCAATCGTGTTGGAATATTCTGGAATACCAGTTGTCAGTCAGTCGTGATGTAGGGTTTCGACTACGTCTGTAATGGTACTGGGAGTGATTGTATCTATTGATAACAGCATCTCTTTGCCACCGTCCGCTAAATGAAGGAACAGTGATGTAACACTACTTAAAACTGTTATTGACCGTAGCTAAGCAATAATCACCATAGAATCATTCAGCCTCTGAGTTTTAGCTTTTACTACAATATAGCGTTGTTTTACGTTGAGAATTTAGGCAAATATTGGAATGCAGATGTGTATTAGCACAATTGCATCTGATGCGTCGGCGTTTCCTCTGGGAACGTCAGGGGACATGCGTTGGTGGTTTACGTCAGTCATGGAACCGTCACAATGGACCAAGATTAGATGTACACAGTTGATGTGTGGGTTGTGTAATCTAGGAGATCATGTCTGGTTGTTGCTAAATATGTTCTGTTATATTTTGATAGTTAAAGACAATATACCATTGTTGTTGGATATGAATACCATACTAAATGATCCATTACCTGATGTTGTAGTTAGTGAATAACACCTTATATGTATGCATATTATTCAATGCATCCTCCGTTTTTAGTTATATATCTATAACATCAAGAATATATTCATTTTAACCTATAAATTATGTAATGCTTACTAACCCTGAATAAAACGAGGGATTATGAACATAATACGTTTTTATGTTTTTACCTTGATATGCTTGAAAACTGCAAATAGAATCAGATCAAATGTTTCGAAAGGTTAAATGTGGCCTGTTGTATGTCATATCCTAAGTGTCGCGTTCTCAAAGTAAGAACTGGGGTGGTGGAAATGGAAGCAACAGGCAAACCAACACGTCTCAGCTAACACAAAGAAATGTCTACTTGTTTTTATGTCGTCGACAATAAAAAAAATATCCCCACCATGTTAAAACGTTATGTATTTCCACTGTTGTTATCACCATTGTTTCTGTTATCCTGTGTCTGAAAATAATATACTATTGAATATTTGCGCTTTTCTTTGTTACCTTTGCGGATGTGTACGTAGAGTCATCCCTTTTTCAGTCTGAAACAAGCATCTTTTGCTACCCTATATAATTAACTGATACGCCATTTCCATCATTTCATCAATTTAATGTGTGGATATCTTTAGAAAAATTATGGCCTGCCTAAAGCTGTTTATGTCAGACTATCTAGAGTGTGTGGACATTAATGATATGAGGTTGTTTAACAGGCATTCAACACGCGCCTTTATCGCTGAGGAGTTGCCAGGGGTAACGTCCTTTGAAGCGGGCTATGTTAAGTTCATTGCTTTTTTAAAAACGTAAAACTAGTTTTTAATTAAAACAACAATAGAGGAAAAAACAGATAGATAGAGTTGTTGACCGATAGACAGACGAATACACATAAAGGAAGTATCAGAGAAAGACAGTGAAATAGAAAGAGACAGACAAACAACAGGTAAAAAGACACGCACACACATGTACCCTTACATGTCCTTCACTTACACACACACACACACACACACACACACACACACACACACCAACACATACGCACAAACATACATGAACCTTTCATGTCCTTCACACACAGACACGCACACATGACCCTTACATGTCCTTTACACACATACACGCACACATGACCCTTACATGTCCTTCACACACATACACGCACACATGACCCTTACATGTCCTTCACAAACATACACGCACACATGACCCTTACATGTCCTTCACACACATACACGCACACATGACCCTTACATGTCCTTCACACACAGACACGCACACATGACCCTTACATGTCCTTCACACACACGCACGCACACATGACCCTTACATGTCCTTTACACACATACACGCACACATGACCCTTACATGTCCTTCACAAACATACACGCACACATGACCCTTACATGTCCTTTACACACATACACGCACACATGACCCTTACATGTCCTTTACACACATACACGCACACATGACCCTTACATGTCCTTTACACACATACACGCACACATGACCCTTACATGTCCTTCACACACAGATGCACATACGTACCCTTACATGTCCTTCAGACACACACAAGGTGGACAGGCAGACAAGACAGACACGCATGCGCATGCAGACCAGACAGACAGACAGACATAAACATCTCTCCTGGAGTTAACCGATTCGCGCTTTACAGAGCGTGTACAATGCATCAATAATATAATGTAATGATAGTACGATGAACTTTTCAACACATTGTTAACCAGTGATCTGGGAAATCCAACAGTAATATCAGGAAATGTGTCAAACACAAATGACATTGGTAATAAACTGATCATAACATTGTCTGGCGTTTTGAACAAATGTCAAAACCTTTCGGCATAAGTTTGAATTAAAAAACCACGAAACATTTAAAAATATCTCTTCGAATCATAGTCACGCTACTGTAATGGCGTTACGCTGTATTTTCGATTGTGGAATTTCTGTCGTCGATCGGAGACACGGAGGGGAGAAAATGACTTTAGAATCAAGATAGATATGTAAATACCATGGATATAGAAGGTCATTCTGACGTACAAGACTGTGATTGGCTAGAATGACGTATGAAAAACATTCACGCGCTATCATAACATCATAAAATTTCATCTTTATGCCTTCTTTTTTGAAGTACGTTTTCTCACCAAGGAAACAAGCCTTCCTTTTAAATTTGTATCTTGGACCTTATCGGTACACCCTCAGTGTAAAACCATGTTTTCTGATCGCTATGATGATTTACACGACTTTCATAGCCATTATTCTAAAGGGATGTAAAGGTCCAGGACTGCCTTATGCAGTCAACATGTTTTTGATGGTGGAATTTAATAGAAAAGATTTTAAATTAATTTCTGATCGTTTTTGTAAAATGTTTTCATTTACCTTAAACATTAGATTTGACTTGATTATAACATATCGTATACATTGTTTTGAATATGACTCACTTTACTTTAAGTGCCCTTTCCTCTATCTTTGTGTTATCTTACTCTAGAAATAATAACTATTATAAATCACCAAGTGGGTAGGAGGCAGCGTACAGATATAATCTGTTATTCCCATTTGAACAATCAGTATTTTGATTTTGTCGTCTTTTTCGTCAATTACTCTCTTTTGGACTGGAATTTACGTCACAATAGTGACAATGATAATGAAATATATCTGCTAATGGAACAAAACATATTCCACGCATTCTGTGATTTTGTTTGACATTCAGTTGTAACTGGATAGCCGGAAAGACTGGTAAGCGCATTGTCAGTTTCATGTCACTAGACGATGTGCCCATGTGAGAGATTTTTGTTGGGTACTACTATATAACTAGTAGAATGCTCCAATCATCAAAGAACTCTGTTTCCATATGAACTATGACATTACTTGTTGCAATGTCATTAATCTATTAATAAAACAAAAGTTTGGATTTAAAGCACCGTCAAAAACACACGAGACTTTGCTCAGTCGTTTGACTCGGACTCAGAGGGTTTTCGTATGACCTGACTCAAACGACACAGAAGATTTGTATGATTCCAACGATTGATCGAAAGAGACAAGCATGTCTCTATGGCGCGTGAGCTGATGACGTTAACTCAAACGTCAGAGGAGAGTCTCGTAGGTTTTCGTTTGACGCTTGTCTAAAATGGCTGATCAGAGCCTCATGGGATTCCCACGAAGGATTTAAAGAAACTTAAACGTTCCTCTGGCGCGTTAGCTGATCTGTTTTAAATATGGTAGACATAGTGGAAGACACCAGGACTGGGTATTTTAACCGTTTGATAGTTTTTCTCCGCATTACTTACTTCTGTAATGATCAGCTTAAACGTTCCGTAATCACGTACCTTAAACCAAATCTTTTCTACAGACCTGAACAGTGTTTAAGGAAGCTGACGACATGACGATAAAGTAAACATGTTTGTACCTGTACAGGGACATCAAAGGACAGTAGTGCTTAGACGCTTTATAAACATCATCACAACGGTTATAACGAGATACATAGAGACACAATCAAGGTCGGGGTATCGCTGTATACTGTGGCTGTAATGAGATGGAAAATATATCATCTGTAAGTAAAAGGTTATGCTTGTATACGCCGCGGTTACCATTCATCTTTGTTTTCTGACCGCGTGGTAAATATGTTTGTCTTGATAAAAAAAATTGGTATATATATATATATATAGAACGTGGATGTGGTACGGTGGTAAAGCATGCAGGTATTTCTGATAAGGCCATTAGGTGCCGTAGATTGTGAATTCAAGGCCATGTCAGGGCACGAGTCAGAAAGTTGTCTCCCTTTGTTATTTGCGTTACTATGTTATATATATATGTGTCCTGTTTGTGTGTTCGTTTTATCATGGTATTGACCCTTTGTTGTATTTAACTTTGCTAACGTTTTGCTATAAACATTATATTTTCCATTTGTTCACTTTTGTTTAAAGTCTCTGTGTTTTGGTGTTGTGTATTTGTGTCTTTAGTGTTCATATTGTGATGCACAGTTTTCAGTATATTATATTAGTAATATTCCCATGGTAACTCGACTCATTCGAGTATAAAGGAGGTAGATGTTCTGTGCATCATACACAACAGTTATCAATAGTCTAATAAGTTTTTAATTTTGAATATCAATCGCAAAGCATTGAGGATGGTCTGAAAGCACCAGCCCTAACAACCTTATCTCCAGACTAGCCTCACACTATTGAATCGGAGTTCTTATTTTTCATTTTAATTAGATTGATTTATCAGCTTGACTTAATTTAAAAATCAGACATTAGCCTGTGTTACTTACATTTGACTTAAACAGCAGAATGTTTTTTCTGTTATGCACTTGAAGACATGCGCAAGGTTTATGTGTTATTGTGAAGTATTCTCTGTGAAGATACATTTTCTATTTTATAGAAAGTGTTACTGGTCACGTATTCGTGCATATATACTTTAACTACAAAGTCAGAGAATATGATAGCAGACCTTGTTATGTGTGTGGTATAACAACACGTTTTACACGCGGTGCCTCCGACATAACGTTGGGATAATGGAGAGTCGTTAGATGCCGATTACACGCGCTAATCAATTATACCTCTATAGAATTACACCAGAAGGTTTTCTGACAAATGCGAAACCATCTTCTTCCTGTTATGTTTAGTAAAAAAAATAGGACAACTTGAACTGATTCAACTCTGTAAACAACGAGAAAGGGAAGATGTTGGGGTTTTTGTCAACAGTTCTGATTTATTTGTGGGTTCCACAGGTCTACCACACTTGTACTACCACTACGTATAGGTTTGTTTAGGTTTACTTCGGGTTGAGATTTCGAAACCTACATGGGACAGTTGCCAGGTACTGTCCGTAGGCCGGTGGTTTTTCTCCGGTTACTCCGGCTCTCCTCCACCTCCAAAACCTGGCACGTCCTTAAATGACCCTGGCTGTTAATAGGACGTTAAACAAAAACAAACCAAACAAAGGTTTACTTCGCCATTTTTATGTTTGAATACATAGTATTTGTTTGTTTGCCCGATTTTGCCCGATTCTTGGTCCACCGAACAGCCAGGGCCAATAACTCACAATACACTTATACATATTAATATAATGAACTTTGAGCAAGCTTTACGTAATCTTGCTTGTAATCGGAGATCGTCATAACACCCTTGATCATATTTTTCACAAACTCTGATTAGCTGAAATAAGGTCACATGACTCCTCGTAAAAAGCAACATTGACCTCTTGTGAGAAATTTTTTATCCAAAAAGTTAATTGATTTGGTGTTTCCAAAAGTAGATCCTGAAGTACACCCCTTGGCATTGTCAAACAATTCATAATAGCTGGCACGTACATTGTAATTACAATGTTTAAAGGGAGTGGTATTTATAACGGAATGTATATAATGTATTCTCGATGTATAGCTTTATTTTTTGGATTGTACTGCATTAAAAATGTATAATTAAGTACATGTTTTTGCAAATGCACGGGTGTTACCTTAGAAGCATGAACTAGATGACCCCTTACCCATGTATCACCTTGGGACTAAATATTAGATGACCCCTGACCTAGGTATCATCTCGGGACTAAAAATTAGATGACCCCTGACCTAGGTATCATCTCGGGACTAAAGATTAGATGACCCCTGACCCATGTATCATCTCGGGACTATCAACTACTTATAGATGACCCCTGACCCGTGTATCATCTCGGGACTAAAGATTAGATGACCCCTGACCCATGTATCATCTCGGGACTATCAACTACTTATATATGACCCCTGACCCGTGTATCATCTCGGGACTAAAGATTAGATGACCCCTGACCCATGTATCATCTCGGGACTATCAACTACTTATATATGACCCCTGACCTGATGTTTCCGGAGGTCTATAAATGACGTGATTCCGTCACCATTGTCGAAACATTTAAACCTTTTAACATATAGTTCCTGACCCGCGCTACACCTAAGTTTAGTTGACCTTGACCCCGAGTATCACCCTTGAACCGTAAGTTCCTCTGAACCTTTTAACATATTACATGACATCTTTGATTCCAATATCACTTTGACTCCCAGGGTTATCAAGTGCATTCTTTATATCATTTCCATGTGACGTTTTGCCTATACCACTCCTCGGATCAAGCGCCTTCCTTCATATCTCACGTAATAGACATGTTGTTCTAACTATCATGATGTGTTCCAAAAACTGTAGTGTAGCATTATACTGAATATAAGAAACGTGTTGGGAAGGCCTTACACGCCTTTGGCATGTGTTATGTGTAAGGAGGTCTGAATCATCTTCACATAGAAACATATCGATGTACATAACTACAGCATAATATATGTATATTTCTCATTTGATCCATTTAATTTCGGGGTTAATGTACCAACCTTCCCTACTGTTTTGATTTTCACGAATTCCCCCAGGAGCTCAACTCTATTGAATCTAGAATCACTGACGGGTCTTAGAATGACGAAACAGTTGTGTGATGTCCTTAGGGTCAGTGACGAGTCCTACACCAACGGATAGCTGTATGATGTTCCTATCATCACTGATGAGTCCTAGAAGGACGAAACAGCTGCACGATGTCCTTAACGTCACTGACGAGTCCTAGAAGAACGAAACAGCTGTATGATGTCCCTAACATCACTGACGAGTCCTAGAAGGCCGGAACAGCTGTATGATGTCCCTAGTATCACTGACAAGTCCAAGAAGGACGTAACAGCTGTATGGCTATATTCATGTTTCGGGATTTATTACTAGAACAATTCTATTCACTTGTTCGACTTTAAAACAATCCCTTTTGAGCACTGTCGTAAGTTGGTTATGTTAGTGTAATTAACCACACATACCAAATTGTTGATTGAGTGCTTTATACATTTTGGGATTTCTTTATTCCTTCATTCCAAACGTTTGGTTCTAGACTCTCTGACGAGTAGGACGGAACAACTGTACATAGCCGTTCTTTATTCCTTGATTCCAAACGTTTGGTTCTAGACTCTCTGACGAGTAGGACGGAACAACTGTACATAGCCGTTCGTTATTCCTTCATTCCAAACGTTTGGTTCTAGCATCTCTGACGAGTAGAACGGAACAACTGTACATAGCCGTTCGATATTCTGTTTTCCTGCATATAGTGTATATAGTATTACATTTATATGCAAAGTGTAAGGCTAAGAGTACACAACATCAACACAGCGACAAAATGTACACAGTATCAACACACAGCGACAACATGTGCATGGCATCAGCAAAATGTATAACGGCATTAACACACAGGGGCAAAGAGTACACAGTATCAACACACAGCGACAACATATGCATGGCATCAGCAAACAGCGACAAAATGTATAACAGCATTACCAAACAGCGACAAAGTGTATAACAGCATTACCAAACAGCGACAAAATGTATAACAGCATTACCAAACAGCGACAAAATGTATAACAGCATTACCAAACAGGGGCAAAGTGTACACGACATCAACACACTACTACACTTAAATAACGTCTTAAGTTGACCTTTGACCCGAGTTTTACCCTTGGACCATCACTTAAAGATATCACCATGAACCTTCTAATCAATGACTTAATGTCTTAAACTGACAAAGCTGTGTTTCCGTCACCTTGTGTTAATTCGGAATACTTTGGACCAGATTGTCCCATAGTGACAGAGCTTTACCTACCTTAGCTTTGATTATTTCTACTCGACAGAAGGTTTGTCCTCAGTGTCTTTAAGCATGTTGTCTCAAATTTCTTAAGATTGCTCACAGGATACATAAGATATATTTTGATAAAAGGAACCTTATATAACCTTTAAGCAGAAGGAAACGGGCTTTGTGTGTTTCCTTGTTACCTGGCCTGATTGATCTATCTGCAATGAATACCGATATAGGGAAATACCGATTTCGGCATTTGGACTTCCCCCAGTAAATATTAAGGATATTCACCAACCTCGTTACCGACCAAGGGATTTATCGGAAAACATGACGATATAGAATAAACTCTCAATAATGATAAATAGAAAATATGAATGGCTCCCTGTTCAATGTTAAATAAATATTTCATGAGTATAACAGGATATCGATTTTTTTCATGAGGCAAATCACACATCGGTGTATTCTGTCATACGAGTGGAACTTTTCAATATTCTGTATATTTAATTTTTGACATATAAAACTACGAATTAGTGGGATATGTTTTGACGTCATGCCCTCGTGGTCTCACGCTTGTCAACAAGACAGTACCATTTCGAGTTTCTGTTGTTTACTAGTGGATGATGCTTACAAAACTGTTGTGAAATGAGTATTTAATTGATAACTACAAAGTATGCAGGACGGTGCAGGAATACCTTCGCTTCATTTGCATATAAGCATGACAGTTGGTCGACAGCAATGCGGTAGATAGAAAATACCATTTTGATTGGCCATTAACAAAACATTCTGATTGGTTATTACCAAAACATTCTTATTGGTCATTACCAACATCCTGGTTGGTCATTACCAAAACATCCTCGTTGGCCATTGCCAAAATATTCTTATTGGTCAATACCAAAACATTCTGATTGGCCATTACCAAAACATTCTGATTGGTCATTACCAAAACATTCTGATTGGTCATTACCAAAACATTCTTATTGGTCATTTCCAAAACAAGTGGTGCTGACGCTTTAACAGTTTATGATTTTGCACGGGAGGCCGTCCTTAAATGACCTTAGCTGTTAATAGGACGTTAAACAAAATAAACCAAACCAAACCATTTCCATTATCAGTCGAAAAACAAAAATGAAATACATTGGTTTTTATAAGGAAATGTACAATGTATGTTCTCAAAGACAGGTTTGATTCCTGGATTTCTCGACTGTTTTTTATGTGACTACACAAACAGGTGAAAAACCTGTTTAACACTCTCCTAACTAGTTATAACAGACTTCAATGGTTTACTGACGTGGTATATATATTGAAATATTTAAATGATAATCCGATATACTGAAAACAAGCGTTCGCTAGAGCTTCATCAATATAAGTTCAAATTAATACATCTATTGGTCAAAACATAGATAATCTTTAAAATAATGCCTACTGCATCATTAATAACATAAAGTTGGCCCGGGTAGAGGTCAGTTTTGTGATGGTAATAATGGTAGAGAAATGATGATTTAGCCAACTATTGAGGACACCTCCCCACCGTATCGTTACCTGGGGGAAATCAACCCACGTCACGGTATATGACGCACTGACTGTCATTTCAGTGTAAATATGAGCAATTTGGGATCCCACATAATGGCGTTGATCGATAGCTCTCCTCATTTCACGAGTCTACCTTCTACACTTCCATTCTAAGTGGCATCGCGTGTTTCAGATTATTACTAAAACAAATGATAAAGTGTTCATATATTTTAAATTAAACCTTATGACATATTGCCAAATTTATCAATTTCGTAAACATATTATTTTGAGTGATCAATTAATTCACTCCGTAAAATTACATGAATATCCATCTCTGAAATACGACCAATTTTGTGTTTAATGAATTTAAAGAAAAAATGAATGAATGCAGATATCAAGCAATACCGTCATATCCTTGTCCATTATTGGCTTCGACAATTGTTCGCACACGTGTACAACACCTACCTAGGAGCGTCACTAGCGTGAAGGGGCTGATAATGAGTGCGCGGGCAATGCGCGACTCTCACTGCAGTGCAATTTATAACATTACTAGAACATAATTGCTGTTTATAAAGCCAGGGTATGCTTTGCTTGGTCCCATTCGAGCTATTTCCGATATGATGGACGGGATGATGGATATTGATATCAAGTATATTGGATGTGTATGAGAGGAATTCTATAGAACTAGTTCTCGGAGTTCTGTAACGGTGAGTGGATTTCAGTTATGCGAGTGTTGTGCTTAATGATGCCATTTGTGTATAAATTGATTACGGCTAAATAGGTAATTATCACAAAGTAGTCAAATATTTAGAAATTAATGAAGAAAGGTCAATTAGTTAGATTTCTAGTTTCAGTCGGCATTTTTTGAAAAACGAATTAGTATCGCCAATAAAAACTGATTACTTGGATCACTAATTACACGCGTGTTTGAGTAGGTGGAAAACATTACAGTAAAACATCACAGTAAAACATTAGAGTAAAACATTACAGTAAAATATTACAGTAAAACATTAACTTGGTCTGCTTACTCGCATATCAATTACCTATAATATGCAAATGTGGTCTTAAGGGTATTGGGGAGACGACATCAATTTGGTCTCTTCTTAAGATAACTGATTTAAGGTTAAGACGTATCAAACGTTAATTAAATATGTAATCACAGTGACTTTTGTTTTAATTTACACCAAATAGCACGAGTTTCTGTAGATATAAAAAGTACAGTTATACAGAATGTCAGGGTACATTCAGACATTCTGTATGGATGACCGTTCATTCGCCTTTATCAAACGCAACTTTATTATTTAGATATGAGATATATGATGTAATGTTCGTTTTGGTATAACATGTTTACACCAATAAGTTGAGTTTATCCCTCTGTTGTCGTCATAATCTTGTTTCTTGATGGATGTTCTTTTAATTTATTGCCTCGTCAATCTCTTGTAATCTTTTCACATTAATTTTGATTTAAGATTCGATATTGTTGTCATAGTTACACAAAATGAATCTGAGTTATGTAATTTTGAACTTAATGGCCTCATATTTATGTTATATGGACAGAATATAATAGGCTATTTATTTTCAATTTCTTGGAAAACAACTGCATAGTTCTCTATCAGATTTATGTAGTTTTATAAAGGAGGTATACAGTCGTTAGCGTCATTTTTAATTACAGAATATTGAATTTGATTTGTTTATCGGGTACCTTCGTGTATAGCAGGGATGTAACATCGTTCAAATGAATTGGCAACTGTACGTAATTGTGTTTTATGTTTAAAAACACTTAGATAGTCAATTTTCAATTGTCCAGTTGTAACATTTAATTATATTATACAAAGATGTTTTGTATTTAGATAAAGTCGTTGAACATCATAAAATGGTAATAATTCCAGATGTATTTTTATGCCATAGATTTAAAAGCACTAGCTTTTCGTCATGTTGAGGAGCGTGTGAAGCATGAAGTTCTGTGTTTCTGCCCAAATGCTTCACATGTGTGTGGTCGGGATGGAAGGGTGTCCATTATACTGTGTCCAGGTATTGAATTTCAGTGTGACTACACTATAAACGCGTCCTTCAGTCCGTGGTAATCGTATTTGTATAATCTTAGGTTATACCGGAATGTAAAACCCTAAACCACACAAAAATAAAAAGTGTGTATTAGATTGAGGATTTATATATTACAAATCTGTCAATAATCAAAAATTGTCTGTATCTTACTATTCCAAAAAGACTAGATAGTAATATGTGTATCAAGATAGAATTGATGTTTAGGTCCATGTCCTTCGCCATGACCAAAAGACGTCTTCATTGTTACAACTTCAGCAAAAGCAATCCAGTCGATTACAAAATTAAACGATTTACTTCGCTACATCTAATAGTTGTCAGAAACGCAATTCTTTTACAACAATGAAATTGTTTGTAAGGAATATTAGGATTTTGTTTAGATAATTTAAATCTATGGATGTTAGAAGAGTCTCACAAGCGAAGAGTATATGTATGAAATAAATAATAGCTAGCGTTACAGTACAGCGATATTACACAGCTGTTTCGTCCTACTAGGACGCGTCAGTGATGTTAGGGACATCATACAGCTGTTTCGTCCTTCTAGGACTCGTCAGTGATGTTAGGGACATCATACAGCTGTTTCGTTCTTCTAGGACTCGTCAGTGATGTTAGGGACATCATACAACTGTTACGTCCTTCTAGAACTCGTCAGTGATGTAAGGGACATCATACAGCTGTTACGTCCTTCTAGGACGGGTCAGTGATGTTAGGGACATCATACAGCTGTTACGTCCTTCTATGACTCATCAGTGATGTTAGGGACATCATACAACTGTTTCGTCCTTCTAGGACTCGTCAGTGATTTAAGGGACATCATACTGCTGTTTCGTCCTTCTAGGACTCGTCAGTGAAGTTAGGGACATCATACAGTTGTTTTGTCCTTCTAGGACTCGTCATTGATGTTGGGGACACCATACAGTTGTTTTGTCATACTAGGACTCGTCAGTGATGTTAGGGACATCATACAGCTATTTTGTCATTCTAAGACTCGTCAGTGATGTTAGGGACATCATACAGTTGTTTTGTCATTCTAGGACTCGTCAGTGATGTTAGGGACATCATACAGTTGTTTTTGTCATTCTAGGACTTAAAAATGAGAACTAAGGTGGTGTCAACTTGGACATGTAAATATTTTAGGTAGGGAAAACACAGTTATTACTATCTAGAAATGGTAAATTAACAATTAAGAATTTGAAATTATCACGCTTATCATACAGCTTAAAAGTGACTGATGTTCAATGTCTACATTCTCCATTGAAATTTAAACCTGATGGCTCTACATACTCGACAATTCATTAAGAAATATCCTCTGACTAGGTTGGTTTACATATGATGATACCGTAATTTACTAACGACCAAAATCTGATCCCAATAGTTTAATGTGTGTTTTGATGGTTGACATCTGTCATCAAGTTTCCAATCCTGTTTTTCCAACACACTAGACCATTCATGTCCAAACCATGGTTTTACGTACCATAATACCTTTGAGAAGCCAAAAACACCCATTAATAAAGTGTCCGCTTATCAGTGAGCGTTTCATTAGCCTAACTAGCAGTGATATGTGGACGTCGTTACCATGTTGTTATTAACCAAAAGCAATCAATATTACCCATCCTACTGGCGGGGCCTTGATCAATCAATCAATCAGATTAATCGCTTTATTAGCCCTGGAGACTTTTCTATCCTCAGCGGTTTTATTTAATAAATTGTTTTCTTTGAAGATGATTACTTTATTGATGAAGTGTTACATATAATCAGCATTGTTATCCTTGACCATGATAAAATTGTTATGGGCGACATCATGATATGGTCTGGCAATATTAAATTCTCTAGTGTGTTATTAAGGCATACGTGTTTGATGCCTGTTGATATGCCTATTAGACGTTGTCATCACCCTAGTTATCATTTTGAGAATGTGACTGATTTGTATGGCGGTTGCAGTTGATGAGGAAGAAGACGCTTACCCTTTCTAAACCCCTGGTCCCAATTTTATAAATATGCCTTAACCTGTTCATATCCTACCGTTTGTCCAAATATCTAGAAAAATATTTGATTATTGTCTTGCATTCAGCAATTCAATCTGTTTCTATATTGAATTGGAAAGTGTTGAATAATAATATTATGCTTGTGACTTTTTTGTTTTGTTTTGTTTGTTTTTTCTTTGGGAGGGGAAGGGGGGAGGTTGATGACTTGTGATGATGGATTGGAATTTTATCCTTTGACATGCGTTATTTATGTAGAATGAACTATGAAGGATTAAACTTAAAAGTCTTATTTCCATCGATATGCGTTATTCATCAAAGTTAATTAAAGATACAAAGCTGACAAAGCATTTACATGTTAACAGTATATCGATAATCTATGCATTGATGGTGTCTCCTCGGATGATATGTATCATATTCCCGTTGATCGGAACAGATATATGACACAATTTATCACTACGTAAATGGGGAAAGTAGATACATCACCACCAAACATTAATATCCCAGTTCCCATGTAAATCGATAACGTTTATTCATACTTATTCTTTCTATTTCAGGTTATATATGCAGTTTCACCATCGCCTGCTGTCCGATACAGACGGATCCCTCGATAAACGCCACGACTTGATACCTTGCTCATTAAGCAGTCCGGCTCGGAGATTGCTATATCTATGGAACTTGGATTGGTTCCAGCGTGATGTAACACATTAGAATATTGGATAGTTGTATCTAGTGGCAGCAAATCACAGCATTTAACAGTATCATTGGGGAATTGGTCAGATGAAGTGTATACCGAGATGCACGTTACTATGACAACTTTCGTTCCAGAACGAACAAACCGGGCAATACTTGGTCTTTGATTCTGACAAGCAATTTATATATATATATAATCATTATCGTACAGCGTGTACGTATGTGACATGGCGGTCATACTTTACGTCAGAATGGGCTTTGTTATGTAAAAGTAGGTTTAACCTTTAATTTAACAAACTAGTGATGAAAATTCAGCGAAAACGCCTTGCTATAAGAATCTCGAGCTAAGGAGGTCGAGAAAAGTATTCCTGACACAAAGTATCGCAAACCTTCAAAGCTAATCATGGTGGCGTCAAATGTGCATAATATATTGACAGACAATGGTACCATTTCGCACTCGGAATACCCTAACAGTCAACTCATGACGTCACATCCTGTTGGTAACATCACTAATGGATCAGAAGGATCTCCCATGTCCGAGGATTTACACAACTACCATTTAATTCCGGTTATGGTGTATGTTTGTATCCTTTTCGTTATTGGTGTACCTGGGAATATATTCGTCTGTTACATCTACTACTTCAAATGGACTAGGAAGACATCACGTGTGTTCATTCTAGCTCTGGCCGTATTTGATCTAATTAACAACCTTGTTTCTCTACCAACGGAAATAGCCCTTCTGTCAAACTTCCACAATTTCGATTACCCGGTGTTGTGTAAAGTGTCCAGGTTTCTAACGTTTACAATGAACAGCGCCTCAGCCACAGTTCTCGTTGGAATAGGATGGGACAGACTAATGGGCATATGCTATTGGTCAAAAATGAGACCAATGAAAATTCGAACCGCGAAACTGATCAGTGCCGGAGCCGTAATTCTTGCATTTACCACAGGGTGGCCGGCTTTGTTCATATATGGGACCTTCACACATCCGTACAAAACGGAACAGAAAACATGTCTATACGCAGACGAGTATATAGGCTCTATATATACAACCATATTTGCTTGGTATGTTTTGTGCTCAAATCTAGTATATGATACTATTTTAGCGGTGTTGTACTTCATCATAGGCCGCCATATCATAGCCCATCAAACAAGTGGTAGGAACGGCTTGGATAGGTTTGGCCCAATCAGAAGACCAAGCGCCATGTCTAATTCTAGTGTGTGTGAGGATTTATATCTCGCTGATAATTTAATATTGAAGAACGGACAATGTAAGAAGGGCAGGTTTATATGGCGATCCAATAGTTTTAATACAAAACAATATAACAGTGTTGAGAGCTTAAGGAGAAACACTATGGAGAATCCAAAAACTCTTAACCAATCCAAACCAGTACGGCCTAATCGCAGCCCTACTCTGTCTGTCAGTCACAGACCGTCGGCATTTAGTCAGACGTTCTCATCTTCCAGCGGAAGTTACGTCACAGGACGCCGATACAGAACTGGAAAAACCACTACGACGTTATTTGTTGTGACGATGGTGTTTATAATATCATTTGTGCCTTACTGTGTGATATCCATAACGAGGCTGAGTAATGTAAAGGCATTCTTCTATGAGAACGCATCCATTGTCGGCAAAGTATTCTATCACCTGTTTCTAAGGACGTATTTCCTGAGTAGCGTTCTGAATCCTCTGATATATAATGGATTTAATGCTAAATTTAGAGCTGAATGTAAACTACTTATTAAAAAGGTATTGTGCTTCTTATGTAAATGTAGAGAGTAGAACAGGTACACGATAGTTGTTTTAGTATAGAGTTATATGAACAATTGAGTTTCGTTATTTCTGATATGTATTTTGTTAAAATATAATTTCAATGCTACTGTTATGTATTGTTATGTCTTTATATATGTGGAATAAAGTGTTACAATGATGATAATTCTTCTTTGTAAATTAGGAATGTGTGTTTAGTTAATTAGCTCTACCTCATCTCTAAAAGTAGATACATGTAATGGGTTGTGATTTGTCCATACCACTTAAACTTATAACATACTCACAGCTTTATAGGAATACATATTTAGATGATATTATATTGCAGTTGTGGCTGAATGAAAATAGTAGAGACAATGACTATTAAATCACCTGACATGTCTTATTTGAGTTACGAGATAAAGCGTGAAGCTCAGCTGCTGGCTCTGATGAGAGTGTCTGTTTGACTATATCCTTTACACTCTGTCAAGTTATATCTACCAATCTATTCTATAGGACATGAAGACAAGATTTAAGCATATTTCCATATAAATCGAGAGTAAAGCCATACATACAACATAAGATAGATAAAACGAGAACAAAATATATCCATAACATCCCGGAGAACAAGTACAAGGGAAATAAGACCAGGCGTTTCAGCAGAGTAAGCTCCTAATTCATCGATGATACCCTCCATACAAATCTGGATTAAATCCGGGTCAAGTCACATTCTCTAAATATAGATTTACACGGTAAATACTCGAGGGAAAGTACACGGAGAACAAGACATTATATTTTGGGACAGTTTACGTCTTTTGGAGAATGGAAAAGATCAGTACATATCCCGGGGAAGATGATAAGTTTCTGAGGAAGTGAACGGACGTAACTATAATGGAATGAATTTCCGTGTATAAGGAAAACTGACGAAGATATTTAATTCATATTAAATATACTGTATTATTGGACATTGTTTGCATACGTTTCATGCAGTATATTACTCATTATTTTCGTCTGTATATGTTTAATTCATATCTGATAAAGCGTATCCGTAAATTGCCAAATAAAGACAATTGAGATGAGGTTGATCAGACACCAATGTTTAAAATAACAATATATTGTTTTACGACTCACACATATGTCGACAATGTAAATTTTATTCATGAATATTAAAACTGAATTACGAATAGTTCATGATCTGAAAACTATTCAGCATCAGACATTATGAAATTGTTTTAAACACGGGGGTAGCTCGTGTCATATTATTTACCCTCCCTCATGTGTTACCTTAGAAGCGTCGTTAAGGCCAGGCTCTATAGATTTCCTTCTGGTCATCAAAGTCTATTTGATAAGACTTTTAGTTTTACGTTTATTGCTGCCGGTTTAGATGTTCCAAGTATTGTTGAATAATCATGCGAAGAAACAGCTGTGTGATGCCGTCTTGTTTATAATTAGGAATATACTGTATCTATAAATATAATTCATATTCAAAAATGCTTTTCGCACGCGACAAACCCTGTATAATGTCCAATACCTGGTATTTACACTTACAACTAATCTGCATGATAACCGCAATGATTTTAGATTTCAGTTTCTTGATAGTAACATCCATGCTACCCAATGTTACGGTGCTTGCCTGGCCTATTGGATTTCGATAGTCAAGGGTTTTCCTATTATCACTTTTTGATGTCAACTGATTGCAAAATAAAACTTACTGCGAAGGTTTCAAGAAATGCAGCTTGATGAAGACCACGAAAATGTTTGATAGTTTTATATGTTCGTCGATGTTCCTTGTGGTTCTATTGTCTCTACTCCGGTTTGAATTTAGATAATGTTACATTACGTAGATTTGACCTTGATTGACAAGGTGGATATCGTCGCTTTGCCTCAAAGAACGTCTGGTCTTATTCTCCATACACTTGATCAAGACTTTTATATCAAAATTTGAATATATTGTTCATATTTTGCTCGGCGTCATGGTAAGGAATTTTTCAGATACACAGCTGCTCAAACATATACATGTAACAGACCTTATTGCTATGAGTTTGATCATAAGTACAGCATAAGCAGAATACCATAAATAATATATTCTTTCAGAGAAGTATGAAACAGCAAATTTAAAAATATATACAAAGAGAATGTGTATATATACATGCATCAAAATGAATGTGTATATCAGTATCACAGAATGACAATTAAATGACATATACATATGCGTCTCCCTGGCGTCAATCCTTCCCTGGAGTACACTAGCTGTCGATGCTCCATTTTGCGACACTGACTTAACACTCTACTTCATCCCCATAGGTACGCCGTGCTTGACATGTATCCGGAGTAAATGTGTTTATAGAATCGACTGACGTCCATGTCCCTCTGATTTTATTTCACGCCCGAGAATATTAACGCCTCGTAAGCTAAAATGTGCTGCTAATATTTTATGAACCCCAGCAATACGTTGGGCCAACACGCCGGTATTTAATTTGCTTTTTGATATATCAGAATGTCGTATACATATTAATTTGGTAGCTTTCTTTTCATGAGCATTTATCAATGAGTTGAATATCTATTTTCAATTTCAATTTCAACACATTTTATTGTCATTTAATTCGACAAATGGATCTGACATCAGGCATAGCCTATTTAAGTCATCTCCATATAAACATATATACAGGTAACAATTTTTTAATCTCGAATATAACAGAAGTAGTATACATAATTTTATATATATTAACAGGAACATATATATGAATATATATATTAATTTACGTAGTTGATACATACAATTGCCAAATCATAAATTAACAGTAGATTAGAGTATAATTTAAATAATGAAGTATATATCACTCCAGGTAGATTTTTTTGGTGTGTATAAATTGAGTCAAATTATATGAATTTAGGTATTGTCTGTACACCATATTTGTTGATAGAATTTTCATACATTTTTTCCTTGGGCTGCAGGTCCTATAAAGTCCCCGTGTTAAAACACATTGACCAGTCACCCTAAAAGATGTATGAGAATTCATCAACAACTATGTTATACACATTTTTGCTAATACATATTACATAAAAAAAAAAAAAAAAAAAAAACTGGAGTAGTCAAAAGTGTTATCAATCTACCCTTAATTATTTTAGGAAATTTGTTACTTTATATAACTTAATAATACTATGACAACTTCCATCCAGTCCAATCTTGCCCATTTGCATAATGTTATATTGCTTGCAGGGTACTGTATGTGCTACATATATATATAATTGAGATTTACCCAGAATCAATATAGAATTGTCATATATAACATATGCATAACTAAATTACTATGAATTTTACTAATTGATAAAAATATATGTGTTTGTGTGTGGGAGTGTGTGGCATGGGTGGGATATATATTGCATGTTAGATTATATGTTAAATCTTCCAGTTTCTTGTATATATTGTGTTACAAATTTTAGAATATTTATGTTGACATTAGTGTTACATAAACTACATCCTTTTAGAAGAGTACTAGCATTATAATGGTTGTGATCATCTAAATGGTTTATTTGTGCTAAGTTCTGAATTAGAAGTTGTCTAGCATCAATAAATATGGGACATTCAAACATAAAGTGGTGTATATTTTCATCTTCATAGTTACATGCACATGCTGCAGACTCAGCTAGATGATCTTTGTGAAGATCAGAGTTTAGGTTTGAGGCTTTATTTCTTAGTTGACAGAGTAGTATGTTATATTTTCTTAGTCCGTAATACTTGAAAGTATCAGTTATCTCTAATATGTTATTATTATTATTATTATTATTACCTGTAGATTTAATAAGTGTTTTGAATTTGTTCAATGAACTAGCATTTAATACTTCTCTATCTAGCTGGTTAAATTCATTCAGTGTTGATGGGAAAAAGCTATTTGAGTAATTTTCCGTCCTACAAAATGGAGGATTGAATAGTCGATTATTCCTGAGTGGATATCTAACATGTGTACATGTGTTATCATTAATGTGTTGTTCAACAATGTCTGCAAGGTATTTTGGTGTTTCTTTGTTCAGTATTTTGTACATTAATATAAGTTTATGGTTCTTTCTTCTACATTCAAGAGTTTCAATGCCAGTTTCAGTATATAATTTATCATGAGATGTCCCCCTTCTTAATCCTGTTATTATTCTCAGCGCTTCTACTTGGATTGATTCTAAGTAGTTTTTATTTTGGTTTGTACAGTTATCCCAGATTACATCACCGTATTCTAAAATTGGTCTTATATACGAGATATAGATAGTCAAAAGGCTTTTTCTATCAACTTTATGTTTTAGTAATCTTAATATGTTCATTCTTTTGTATGCTTTATCGTGGATATTTGTTATATGATGGTTCCATTTACCGTCGCTACTAAAAGTTAGTCCTAAGTGTTTGTGATCCAAGACACAGTTGATTGTATCATTAGCAAATAGGATATCAGGGTTGATTATCTCCCTTTTTCTGGAAAAAAGTACTGATTCTGTTTTTAACGGATTGAAGTTTATATCCCAATTTTTTGCCCATGTATCTATATTATCTAAATCATTAGTTAGTTTTCCAGCTATTTCAATATGGTTATCGTTAATTATTTCATACAGTGAAGTATCATCAGCGAAGAGTTTAATTTTACTTTGAACACAGTCGGTTATGTCGTTGATGTATATTAAGAATAAAAAGGGACCAAGTACAGAGCCTTGAGGGACACCTGCGTTTATATTTTTGAATGTTGAGTAAAATCCTTCTGTTGAGACTCTTTGCTTCCTGTCAGAGAGATAATTCTTAAACCACTGTAGTACTTTCCCCTTAATACCATAAGTTTCTAGTTTATAAAGTAGGCCTTCATGCCATACTCTATCAAAGGCTTTGCTGATATCACAGAAGATAAATCTAATTTCATTATTTTTATCCAAGTTACTTACAATAGTATCATATATTTCTAATAATTGGTTAATAGTGGAGTCTTTTGGTAAAAAACCTGACTGGTGCTTTGTAATTATATCACAGTCTTTCATATAGTTAAACAAATATTTAAAAATAACTTTTTCAATTATTTTACTAAAACATGGTGTGATAGATATAGGTCTATAGTTGGAAACATCACTATTTGATCCCTTCCCTTTGTAAATTGCATTTATGTTAGCTGTTTTCCAAGAATATGGTATAATACCTGATTCAAGAGTTTTATTGCAGAGTAATGTTAGAGGATGTATTAGAGATGGGGTTAATTGTTTGATTATTTTTGGTATAATGTTATCAGGACCAGGAGGTTTTTTATCATTAAGTGTTAATAGTTGATCTTTAATATCTTGTTCAGTGATAGTGAACATCTATTGTGGTTAGTAATACAGGACCACAAGTTTACAGACCGTTAAATAGTAATACAGGACCAGACCGTTAAATAGTAATACAGGACAGACCGTTAAATAGTAATACAGGACCAGACCGTTAAATAGTAATACAGGACCACAAGTTTACAGACCGTTAAATAGTAATACAGGACAGACCGTTAAATAGTAATACAGGACAGACCGTTAAATAGTAATACAGGACAGACCGTCAAATAGTAATACAGGACCACAAGATCACGGACCGTGAAATAGTAATACAGAACAGACCGTTAAATAGTAATACAGGACAGACCGTTAGATAGTAATACAGGACCACAAGTTTACAGACCGTTAAATAGTAATACAGGACCAGACCGTTAAATAGTAATACAGGACCACAAGTTTACAGACCGTTAAATAGTAATACAGGACCACAAGTTTACAGACCGTTAAATAGTAATACAGGACAGACCGTTAAATAGTAATACAGGACTACAAGTTTATAGACCGTTAAATAGTAATACAGGACAGACCGTTAAATAGTAATACAGGACAGACCGTTAAATAGTAATACAGGACAGACCGTTAAATAGTAATACAGGACAGACCGTTAAATAGTAATACAGGACAGACCGTTAAATAGTAATACAGGACAGACCGTTAAATAGTAATACAGGACAGACCGTTAAATAGTAATACAGGACAGACCGTTAAATAGTAATACAGGACAGACCG
Source organism: Pecten maximus (assembly GCF_902652985.1). Classification (NCBI taxonomy): domain Eukaryota; kingdom Metazoa; phylum Mollusca; class Bivalvia; order Pectinida; family Pectinidae; genus Pecten; species Pecten maximus. Next base: position 28,896,181 of record NC_047032.1, read on the forward strand.
TTAAATAGTAATACAGGACCAGACCGTTAAATAGTAATACAGGACTACAAGTTTACAGACCGTTAAATAGTAATACAGGACAGACCGTTAAATAGTAATACAGGTCCACAAGTTTACAGACCGTTAAATAGTAATACAGGTCCACAAGTTTACAGACCGTTAAATAGTAATACAGGACAGACCGTTAAATAGTAATACAGGACAGACCGTTAAATAGTAATACAGGACCACAAGTTTACAGACCGTTAAATAGTAATACAGGACCACAAGTTTACAGACCGTTAAATAGTAATACAGGACAGACCGTTAAATAGGAATACAGGACAGACCGTTAAATAGTAATACAGGACAACAAGTTTACAGACTGTTAAATAGTAATACAGGACAGACCGTAAAATAGTAATACAGGAACAGACCGTTAAATAGTAATACATGACCACAAGTTTACAGACCGTTAAATAGTAATACAGGACAGACCGTTTAAATAGTAATACAGGACAGACCGTTAAATAGTAATACAGGACCACAAGTTTACAGACCGTTAAATAGTAATACAGGACCAGACCGTTTAAATAGTAATACAGGACAGACCGTTAAATAGTAATACAGGACCACCACAAGTTTACCAGACCGCTTAAATAGAATACGGGACCCCGGACCGTTAAATAGTAATAACAGGACAGCGGTTAAATACTAATACAGGACCACAAGTTACAGACCGCTATAAATAGTAAACAGGCCAGACCGTTGTAAATAGTAATACAGGCACAAGTTTACAGAACGTTAATATAATACAGGACAGAACGTTAAAATAGTAATAACAAGGGACAGACGTTAAATAGTATACAGACAGACCGTTAAATAGGAAACAGGACAGGCCGTTTTTTAAATAGGAAACAGACGAACCGTTAAAGTCGTAAGACAGGGACAGACCGTAATAGTAACAGGCCAGGACCGTAAATAGAATAAGGGCAGACCGTTAAATAGTAATACAGGACCACAAGTTTTAAAGAACGGTAAATAGTAATACAGGACACAGACCGTTAAATGTAATACAGGACCAGACCATTAACTATAATTACAGGACAGGACCGTCAATAGAATAATACAGGACCACACGTTTACAGACCGTTTAAATAGTATACGGCCCAAAATTAAAGTAAAATACGGACGACCGTAAATTAAATACGGAAAAAGAAACCCCGTTAAATGTAATACGGAAAAATTTACAAAATTAAAAAAAATGGCAGACCTTAAAATGTAATACGGGAAGACCGTTAAATAGTAATACAGGAAAAACCTTAAAAAATTTAAAAAAGGACCAGCTTTAAAATGTAATACGGGACCAAAATTTTTACGACCGTTTAGTAATACAGGACAACCGTTAAATATAAACGGCAAACCTTTAAATAGTAATCGGGACAACCGTTAAATATATACAGGACAACCGTTAAAAAATTACAACTTTAAAATAGTAATCCCGGACAAACTTTAAATGTAATCGGAAAAAGCGCGTTAAATGTAAACGGGAAAAATTTAAATTTAATCCAGGACGGCCGTTAAATAGAAACAGCCACCGTTAAATGAATGGGACCAGGCCAAATTACGGGCCCCTTTACAATTTAAAAAGAAACAGGACAGCCCTTTAAAATAGTAATACGGGACAGCCCTTTAAATTAATCAGGACCAAAATTTTACAGACCTTTTAAAATAAACAGGACCCAGCACCGTTAAATAGAAATACAGCGACCGTTAAATAGTATTAAAAGACAGACCGTTAAATAGTAACGGCGACCTTTAAATAGTAATACAGGACCCCGTTTAAGAATTTAAATGAATACAGAAAACCGTTAAATATAATAGGACGACCGTTAAATAGTAAAAAGGACCAAGTTTAAAAACCTTAAATAGTATACAGGCGACCGTTAAATAGTATACAGGACAGACCGTTAAATGGGTAATCAGGACAACCGTTAAATGTAAACAGGACCAAGAACCGTTAAATAGTAATACAGGACACGTTTAAACCAATAAATACAGCCCCAAATTAAGCCTTAAATGATACAGGACAGACCGTTAAATAGTAATACAGGACAACCGTTAAATAGTAATACAGACCCCAAGTTTACAGACCGTTAAAATAGTAATAAAACGACCAAAGTTACAGGACCCGTTAAATAGTATACGGACACATTTAAAGAAAAATTACCGGGACCAGAACCGTTAAATAATCAGGACACCGTTAAAAAGAATCCCAGCCCCTTTTAAATAGTAATACAGGACAGACCGTTAATTGTAATCCCGCCCCAAAGTTTACAGAACCGTTAAATGTAATACAGGACACAATTTACGTTTAAATATAAACAGGACCAACCGTTAAATAGTAATACGACAGACCGTTAAATAGTAATACAGGACCAGAACCGTTAAATATAATACAGGCCCCACAAGATCACAGACCGTTAAATAGTAATCGGAACCAAAGTACGGGGACCGTTAAATTTGTAATACGGACCACAAGTTTACAGACCGTTAAATAGTAAATCAGGCCACATTTACAACCGTTAAATATAACAGGACCAAAACCGTTAATAGTAATACAGGACAGACCGTTAAATAGTAAAAACGGGACAGACCGTTAATAGTAATCCCGACAACCGTTAAATAGTAATACGGACCAAGTTACAGACCGTTATAATGAAATACGGCAACGTAAATGTATACGGACAGACCTTAAATAGTAATACAGGCCCAACAAGTTTTACAGACCGTTAAATAGTAAAAATAAACGTAAATACAATTTACAACCTTAAATATATCCAGGACCTTTACGGTTTAAATATAAACAGGACCAACTTTAAAAATTAATAATAACAGACCAAAAGTTAATAAAAGACCAAAAATATAATACAGGACCACAATTTTAAACAGACCGTTAAATAGAAATACAGGACCCAATTCAGACCGTTAAATAGTAATACAGGACAACCGTTAAAAGTAATACAGGACAACCTTTAAAAATTAAAACAGGAAACCGTTAAATAGTAATACAGACGACCGTTAAATAGTAATACAGGACCACAGTTTACAGACCGTTAACTAGTAATACAGGACCAGACCTGTTAAATAGTAAATACAGGACAGACCGTTAAATAGTAATACAGGACAGACCGTTAACTAGTAATACCGGACCAGACCGTTAAATAGTAATACAGGACCACAAGTACCGACCGTTAAATAGTAATACAGGACAGACCGTTAAATAGTTAATACAGGACAGACCGTTAAATAGTAATACAGGACCACAAGTTTAACAGACCGTTTAAATAGTAATACAGGACCACAAGTTACAGACCTGTTAAATAGTAATCCAGACCAGACCGTTTAAATAGTAATACAGGACCCGTTAAATAGTAATACAGGACAGACCGTTAAATAGTATACAGGACCAGCCCGATAATAGTAATACAGGGACCACAAGTTTCCAGACCGTTAAATAGTAATACCGGACTAGACCGTTAAATAGTAATTACAGGACAGACCGCTAAATAGTACTACTAGGACCACAAGTTTACAGACCGTTAAATAGTAATACAGGACAGACCGTTAAATAGTAATACAGGACAGACCGTTAAATAGTAATACAGGACAGACCGTTAAATAGTAATACAGGACCAGACCGTTAAATAGTAATACAGGACCAGACCGTTAAATAGTAATACAGGACAGACCGTTAAATAGTAATACAGGACAGACCGTTAAATAGTAATACAGGACAGACCGTTAAATAGTAATACAGGACAGACCGTTAAATAGTAATACAGGACCACAAGTTTACAGACCGTTAAATAGTAATACAGGACAGACCGTTAAATAGTAATACAGGACTACAAGTTTACAGACCGTTAAATAGTAATACAGGACAGACCGTTAAATAGTAATACAGGACAGACCGTTAAATAGTAATACAGGACAGACCGTTAAATAGTAATACAGGACCAGACCGTTAAATAGTAATACAGGACAGACCGTTAAATAGTAATACAGGACCACAAGTTTACAGACCGTTAAATAGTAATACAGGACAGACCGTTAAATAGTAATACAGGACAGACCGTTAAATAGTAATACAGGACAGACCGTTAAATAGTAATACAGGACCAGACCGTTAAATAGTAATACAGGACCAGACCGTTAAATAGTAATACAGGACCAGACCGTTAAATAGTAATACAGGACAGACCGTTAAATGTAATACAGGACAGACCGTTAAATAGTAATACAGGACAGACCGTTAAATAGTAATACAGGACCAGACCGTTAAATAGTAATACAGGACAGACCGTTAAATAGTAATACAGGACAGACCGTTAATTGTAATACAGGACCAGACCGTTAAATAGTAATTACATGCGACCGTAAATAGTAATTACAGGACGACCGTTAAATAGTAATACAGGACAGACCGTTAATAGTAATACAGGACAGACCGTTAAAATTTAATCCGGGCCCCCTTTTAAATAGTAATACGGGAAAAATTAAACCGAAAAATGTAAAAAGGAAAAACCGTAATAGAATACAGGACCCCAAATTTACAGACCTTTTAAATTTTAATCCCGGAAAAACCAAAAAGGAACCCTTTTAAATATAATACAGGACAGCCCCGTTAAATATAATACGGGCCCAGCCCGGGTTTAAATAGAAATACGGACGACCGTTAAATTTTAATCCCGGCCCAAAAAACCTTTAAAATAGAAAACGGCCCCAAAATTTTAAAAAACCGTTAAATAGAAATACGGACAGACCTTTTAAATAGTTAAAAAAAAAACACCTTTTAAATAGTAATCGGGCCCGACCGTTAAATAGTAATACAGGAAAAAACCGTTAAATATTAAAAGGCCCAACCGTTTAAAAGGGAAACCCAGAACAGCCCTTTTAAAATAGAAAATACGGGCCCAAAAGACCCGTTAAATGTATCCAGGCCCTTTGGACCTTTTAAATTAAAAAGAAAACCCAGGCCCCAAATTTTAAGACCTTTAAAATAAAATTAAGGACCACAATTTTAAAATTTAAAGAACCCCGTTAATAGTAATAAACGGGAAAAAACCGGGCGACCTTTTAAAATATTAATACGGAAAACCGTTAAATAGTAATACAGGCCCAAAAGACCCGTTAAAATTAAGGAATCCCGGGAAAAAAACCAGCCCCTTAATAGAAATACGGGAAAAAGCCCAAGTTTTTGTAATACGGGAAACCACAAGTTTCCCGACCTTTTAAATAGTAAAACAGTCCCCCCAAATTGTAACCGGAAACCGTTAAATAGTAAAAACGGGAAAAAAACCCGGAAAATTTTTAATAAACGGACCAAAAGTTACGGGCCCCTTAAATGTAATACAGGACCCCCAAAAGTTTCAGCCCTTTAAAATAGAAATTAAGGCCACAAGTTTTCGACCTTTAAATGTAATACAGGCCCAACCTTTAAAATAGTAAAAACAAGGACAGCCCTTTTTAAATAGTAATCCCGGACGACCTTTTTCCTCGGGCCCTTTCCCTTTAAATAGTAAAAAGGAAAATTTTGGCCCTTTTTTCTCCAAAAGACCTTTAATATAATCGGGACCACAAATTTTACAGACCGTTAAAAGAAATTTACAGGCCCGACCTTTAAAATATAATACGGACAAAAAAAAAAATTTAAATTAAGTAAAAACGGCCCAACGTTTTTGAAACAAATTTACAGACCTTTAAAATATTAATACGGGACCAAAAGTTTTACGGGCCCGGTTTAAATAGAAATACGGGCCCCAAAGACCGTTTAAATAGAAAATACAGGACAGCCCTTTTTAAATATAACAGGACCACAATTTTAAACAGCCGTTAAATAAAATTACAGGCCCAACCATTAAATAGAAAAACGGGAAACCCAATTTTAAACAGCCGGTTAAATAGAAATACAGGACCCCCAATTTTAATAAGGAACCTTTTAAAATTAGAAATACAGGCCCAAAACCTTTAATTGAAATACAGGACGGCCCCGTTAAAATTGAAAACCCGGCCCGACCGTTAAATGTAAACCCGGCCCAGCCCCCGTTAATAAAAATACGGGAAACCCCCTTTTAAAATTTTAGTAAACGGGCCCAAAACCCTTAAATATTTAATCAGGACCCCCAAATTTCCCGAAACCGTTAAATAAAAAACCCCGGACAGACCTTTAAAAATTAAAAAAGGGGGACAGCCCCAATTAAATAAGGAAATAAAGGGACCACAAGTTTCCAGCCCGTTAAATAGTAATAAAAGGACAAAGTTTAAAAACCTTGAAACCTTAAATTTAACGGGCCCAAAACCCTTTTAAATAGAAATACAGGAAAAACCTTAAATTAAAAGCCAAAAGTTCAAAACCGTTAAATATAATACAGGCCAAACAAATTTTACAAGGACCTTTAATGGGGATAAACCCAGCTTTAATAAAAGGGCCCAAAACCTCGGCCGTTTCCCCCTTTTAAAAAAAAGGAATACGGACAGCCCGTTAAATTAACCAGGAAAAAACCTTTTTACCCCCAATTTGGAATCCCGGAAACCGGGTTTAAAAAAGTAATACAGGCCCAGACCTTAAATATATACAGGAAAAACCCCTTTTAAAAATGTAAAGGGCCCAAGGAACAGCCCTTTAAAATTTGTAATACAGAAAAAACCGGGTTAAAAAGGGTAATGGGCCACCGCCAGACCTTTCGTTAAATGTAATACGGGACCGAAAACGCTTTTAAATAAAAAAAAAACCCACAGGACAAAGGGGTTTAAATAGTAATACAGGCCCAACCCCTTTTTAAATAGTAATCCCGGAAAAAGGACCGTTAATAGTAATCCGGACGCCCTTTTAAATAGAAATACAGGGCCCAAACCTTTAAATATAATACAAAAACCCCTTTTAAAATTAATAGGAAAAAACCGGAAAATGTAAACGGGACAGCCCTTAAAAAAATAATCAGGGAACAATTTTACCCGAAAAAATATTTATACGGGAACCCAAAAACCCAATTCTTTTACGGGACCGGTTAAAATTTTAAAATACGGACAACCGTTAAAAGTAATACAGGAAAAAACTGTTAAATAGTCTACAGGAACCGGGAACCGTAAATATAATCCGGGGCCCAAAGTTTAAGACCTTAAAATAGAAAATACGGGACCAAATTTTAAGACCGTAAATAGTAATCCCAAACCCCGACCGTTAAATAAAATACAGGACGGACCTTTAAAGTAATACAGGCCCAACCAAATTTAAAACAGGACCTTTTAAATGTAATACGGGCCCACCAAAGTTTTCGGACCCCGTTAAATATTAAAAAGGACCAAAAACCCTTTAAAAAATGGTAATCCCGGGGACCCCCCCGTTAATAAGTATACGGGACCAAAATAGTTAAACCCCGGGCGCCCGAAAATAAATTACGGACCACAAATTTTTACGACCTTTTAAATGGGTATACAGAAAAACCCGGGGTTAAAATGTAATACGGGACAGACCTTTAAATAGTCATACAGGCCCACAATTTTTGCAAAAACCTTTTAATATTACAGGACCACCAAAAATTTTTTACAGACCTTTTAAATTTTAAAAAAGGGACCCCCAAGTTTACGGACCGTTAAATAAAAACCAGGCCCAAACCAAATTTTAAAACCCCCGGGGACGTTAAATAGTAATCAGGAACCAAAAGTTTACAAAACAAAACCAAAAATTTGAAATCCCGGACCAAAGTTTAACAGACCTTAAAAAATTCCCAACAGGACCCCCAAATTTTCCAGCCCCCTTTAAATAGTAATCGGGACCCCTTTTAAATAGAAATACGGAACCCACAGTTTTTCAACCTTTAAAATTTAAAATACAGGGCCCCAAAAGAATTACGGACCCGTTAAATAGTAAACGGGAACCCCCGTTTTTACAAAAACCGTTAAATTAATACGGAACCCAAAATTTTACAGAACCTTTTAAATATTTAATCCAGGACCACAAGTTTTACAGACCGTTAAATAGTTAATACAGGACAGACCGTTAATAGTAATACAGGACAAGACCGTTAAATAGTAATACAGGACCACAAGTTTACAGACCGTTAAATAGTAATACAGGACAGATCGTTAAATAGTAATACAGGACCAGACCGTTAAATAGTAATACAGGACAGACCGTTAAATAGTAATACCGGACCACAAGTTTACAGACCGTTAAATAGTAATACACGACCACAAGTTTACACACCGTTAAATAGTAATACAGGACCACAAGTTTACACACCGTTAAATAGTAATACAGGACAGACCGTTAAATAGTAATACAGGACCAGACCGTTAACTAGTAATACAGGACCAGACCGTTAAATAGTAATACAGGACAAACCGTTAAATAGTAATACAGGACAGACAGTTAAATAGTAATACAGGACAAACCGTTAAATAGTAATACAGGACAGACAGTTAAATAGTAATACAGGACAAACCGTTAAATAGTAATACAGGACAGACAGTTAAATAGTAATACAGGACCACAAGTTTACAGACCGTTAAATAGTAATACAGGACAGACCATTAAATAGTAACACAGGACAGACCGTTAAATAGTAATACAGGACAGACCGTTAAATAGTAATACAGGACCACAAGATTACAGACCGTTAAATAGTAATACAGGACCAGACCGTTAAACAGTAAAACAGGACAGACCGTTAAATAGTAATACAGGACAGACCGTTAAATAGTAATACAGGACAGACCGTTAAATAGTAATACAGGACCACAAGTTTACAGACCGTTAAATAGTAATACAGGGACAGACCGTTTAAATAGTAATACAGGACCACAAGTTTACAGACCGTTATAATGTAATACAGGACCACAAGTTTACAGACCGTTAAATAGTAATACAGGTACCACAAGATTTACAAACCGTTAAAAAAGAAAAATACAGCCCCCAACCCAAACCTTTTATTCGGACCCGGTTAAATAGAAATACAGGAAAACCAACAATTTCCCAACCCGGGTTAAATTAAACAGGAAAACCGTTAAATAGAAAAAAAGGGACAACAGTTAAATAGAAATACAGGCCCAACCCGTTAAATAAACCCAGGGGCCCCAAAAGTTTAAAAAAACCGGGTTAAATAGTAATGGGGGGGCCCAGACGTTAAATGGAAATCAAACCACAATTTACAACCTTTAAAAATAGAAATACAGGACCCCCAATTTTAAAAAGGACGGTTAAAATGAAAAATACAGGAACAACCTTAAAAAAGAAATACAGGACCCCCAATTACCCTTTAAATGTAACCCCCAGGAAACCAGACCTTTAAAATAGAAATACAGGACAACCGTTAAATTAATACGAAGCCCAAAAAAAAAAAGTTACAAAAAAGAAATACGGGGCCAGACCTTAAAATAATACAGGACCACAAGTTTACACACCGTTAAATAGTAATACAGGACCACAAGTTTACAGACCGTTAAATAGTAATACAGGACCAGACCGTTAATAGTAATACAGGACAGACCGTTAAATAGTAATACAGGGACAGACCGTTAAATAGTAATACAGGACCACAAGTTTACAGACCGTTAAATAGTAATACAGGACAGACCGTTAAATAGTAATACAGGACGGACCGTTAAATAGTAATACAGGACCAGACCGTTAAATAGTAATACAGGACAGACCGTTAATAGTAATACAGGACAGACCGTTAAATAGTAATACAGGACCAGACCGTTAAATAGTAATACAGGACCACAAGATTACAGACCGTTAAATAGTAATAAGGACAGACCGTTAAATAGTAATACAGGACAGACCGTTAAATAGTAATACAGGACAGACCGTTAAATAGTAATACAGGACCACAAGTTTACAGACCGTTAAATAGTAATACAGGACAGATCGTTAAATAGTAATACAGGACAGACCGTTAAATAGTAATACAGGACAGACCGTTAAATAGTAATACCGGACCACAAGTTTACAGACCGTTAAATAGTAATACACGACCCACAAGTTTAACACCGTTAAATAGTAATACAGGACCACAAGTTTACAGACCGTTAAATAGTAATACAGGACAGACCGTTAAATAGTAATACAGGACCAGACCGTTAACTAGTAATACAGGACCAGACCGTTAAATAGTAATACAGGACCACAAGATCACAGACCGTTAAATAGTAATACAGGACAGACCGTTAAATAGTAATACAGGACCACAAGATTACAGACCGTTAAATAGTAATACAGGACCAGACCGTTAAATAGTAAAACAGGACCAGACCGTTAAATAGTAATACAGGACCAGACCGTTAAATAGTAATACAGGACAGACCGTTAAATAGTAATACAGGACCACAAGTTTACAGACCGTTAAATAGTAATACAGGACAGACCGTTAAATAGTAATACAGGACAGACCGTTAAATAGTAATACAGGACCACAAGTTTACAGACCGTTAAATAGTAATACAGGACCACAAGTTTACAGACCGTTAAATAGTAATACAGGACCACAAGTTTATAGACCGTTAAATAGTAATACAGGACCACAAGTTTACAGACCGTTAAATAGTAATACAGGACAGACCGTTAAATAGTAATACAGGACCAGACCGTTAAATAGTAATACAGGACCAGACCGTTAAATAGTAATACCGGACCACAAGTTTACAGACCGTTAAATAGTAATACAGGACAGACCGTTAAATAGTAATACAGGACCACAAGTTTACAGACCGTTAAATAGTAATACAGGACCACAAGTTTACAGACCGTTTAAATAGTAATACAGGGACAGACCGTTAAATAGTAATACAGGACCAGACCGTTAAATAGTAATACAGGACCAGACCGTTAAATAGTAATACAGGACAGACCGTTAAATAGTAATACAGGACAGACCGTTAAATAGTAATACAGGACAGACCATTAAATAGTAATACAGGACCACAAGTTTACAGACCGTTAAATAGTAATACAGGACCACAAGTTTACAGACCGTTAAATAGTAATACAGGACCAGACCGTTAAAATAGTAATACAGGACAGACCGTTAAATAGTAATACAGGACAGACCGTTAAATAGTAATACAGGACCACAAGTTTACAGACCGTTAAATAGTAATACAGGACAGACCGTTAAATAGTAATACAGGACCAGACCGTTAAATAGTAATACAGGACAGACCGTTAAATAGTAATACAGGACAGACCGTTAAATAGTAATACAGGACAGACCGTTAAATAGTAATACAGGACCAGACCGTTAAATAGTAATACAGGACCACAAGATTACAGACCGTTAAATAGTAATACAGGACCAGACCGTTAAATAGTAATACAGGACTACAAGTTTACAGACCGTTAAATAGTAATACAGGACCACAAGTTTACAGACCGTTAAATAGTAATACAGGACCACAAGTTTACAGACCGTTAAATAGTAATACAGGACCACAAGATTACAGACCGTTAAATAGTAATACAGGACCACAAGTTTACAGACCGTTAAATAGTAATACAGGATCACAAGTTTACAGACCGTTAAATAGTAATACAGGACAGACCGTTAAATAGTAATACAGGACATACCGTTAAATAGTAATACAGGATCACAAGTTTACAGACCGTTAAATAGTAATACAGGACCAGACCGTTAAATAGTAATACAGGACCAGACCGTTAAATAGTAATACAGGACAGACCGTTAAATAGTAATACAGGACCACAAGTTTACAGACCGTTAAATAGTAATACAGGAACAGATCGTTAAATAGTAATACAGGACCACAAGTTTACAGACCGTTAAATAGTAATACAGGACCAGACCGTTAAATAGTAATACAGGACAGACCGTTAAATAGTAATACAGGACAGACCGTTAAATAGTAATACAGGACCACAAGTTTACAGACCGTTAAATAGTAATACACGACCACAAGTTTACACACCGTTAAATAGTAATACAGGACCACAAGTTTACAGACCGTTAAATAGTAATACAGGACCACAAGTTTACAGACCGTTAAATAGTAATACAGGACCACAAGTTTACAGACCGTTAAATAGTAATACAGGACCACAAGTTTACAGACCGTTAAATAGTAATACAGGACAAACCGTTAAATAGTAATACAGGACAGACCGTTAAATAGTAATACAGGACCACAAGATTACAGACCGTTAAATAGTAATACAGGACAGACCGTTAAATAGTAATACAGGACAGACCGTTAAATAGTAATACAGGACAGACCGTTAAATAGTAATACAGGACCAGACCGTTAAATAGTAATACAGGACCAGACAGTTAAATAGTAATACAGGACGGACCGTTAAATAGTAATACAGGACAGACCGTTAAATAGTAATACAGGACAGACCGTTAAATAGTAATACAGGACAGACCGTTAAATAGTAATACAGGACCACAAGTTTACAGACCGTTAAATAGTAATACAGGACAGACCGTTAAATAGTAATACAGGACTACAAGTTTACAGACTGTTAAATAGTAATACAGGACAGACCGTTAAATAGTAATACAGGACCACAAGTTTACAGACTGTTAAATAGTAATACAGGACAGACCGTTAAATAGTAATACAGGACCACAAGTTAAATAGTAATACAGGACAGACCGTTAAATAGTAATACAGGACCACAAGTTTACAGACCGTTAAATAGTATTACAGGACAGACCGTTAAATAGTAATACAGGACCACAAGTTTACAGACCGTTAAATAGTATTAAGGGACAGATCGTTATATAGTAATACAGGAACACAAGTTTACAGACCGTTAAATAGTAATACAGGACAGACCGTTAAATAGTATTACAGGACAGACCGTTAAATAGTAATACAGGACCACAAGTTTACCGACTGTTAAATAGTAATACAGGACAGACCGTTAAATAGTAATACAGGACCACAAGTTTACAGACCGTTAAATAGTATTACAGGACAGACCATTAAATAGTAATACAGGACCACAAGTTTACAGACTGTTAAATAGTAATACAGGACAGACCGTTAAATAGTAATACAGGACCACAAGTTTACAGACCGTTAAATAGTAATACAGGACAGACCGTTAAATAGTAATACAGGACAGACCGTTAAATAGTAATACAGGACAGACCGTTAAATAGTAATACAGGACAGACCGTTAAATAGTAATACAGGACCAGACCGTTAAATAGTAATACAGGACCAGACCGTTAAATAGTAATACAGGACAGACCGTTAAATAGTAATACAGGACCACAAGTTTACAGACCGTTAAATAGTAATACAGGACCACAAGTTTACAGACCTTAAATAGTAATACAGGACCATAATTTTACAGACCGTTAAATAGTAATACAGGACAGACCGTTAAATAGTAATACAGGACCAGACCGTTAAATAGTAATACAGGACAGACCGTTAAATAGTTATACAGGATAGACCGTTAAATAGTGATACAGGACCAGACCGTTAAATAGTAATACAGGACCACAAGTTTACAGACCGTTAAATAGTAATACAGGACCACAAGTTTACAGACCGTTAAATAGTAATACAGGACAGACCGTTAAATAGTAATACAGGACAGACCGTTAAATAGTAATACAGGACAGACCGTTAAATAGTAATACAGGACAGACCGTTAAATAGTAATACAGGACAGACCGTTAAATAGTAATACAGGACCACAAGTTTACAGACCGTTAAATAGTATTACAGGACAGACCGTTAAATAGTAATACAGGACCACAAGTTTACAGACCGTTAAATAGTATTACAGGACAGACCGTTAAATAGTAATACAGGACCACAAGTTTACAGACTGTTAAATAGTAATACAGGACAGACCGTTAAATAGTAATACAGGACCACAAGTTTACAGACCGTTAAATAGTAATACAGGACAGACCGTTAAATAGTAATACAGGACAGACCGTTAAATAGTAATAAAGGACAGACCGTTAAATAGTAATACAGGACAGACCGTTAAATAGTAATACAGGACAGACCGTTAAATAGTAATACAGGACCAGACCGTTAAATAGTAATACAGGACCACAAGTTTACAGACCGTTAAATAGTAATACAGGACCACAAGTTTACAGACCGTTAAATAGTAATACAGGACCACAAGTTTACAGACCGTTAAATAGTAATACAGGACCACAAGTTTACAGACCGTTAAATAGTAATACAGGACAGACCGTTAAATAGTAATACAGGACCAGACCGTTAAATAGTAATACAGGACAGACCGTTAAATAGTTATACAGGATAGACCGTTAAATAGTGATACAGGACCAGACCGTTAAATAGTAATACAGGACCACAAGTTTACAGACCGTTAAATAGTAATACAGGACCACAAGTTTACAGACCGTTAAATAGTAATACAGGACAGACCGTTAAATAGTAATACAGGACAGACCGTTAAATAGTAATACAGGACAGACCGTTAAATAGTAATACAGGACAGACCGTTAAATAGTAATACAGGACAGACCGTTAAATAGTAATACAGGACCACAAGTTTACAGACCGTTAAATAGTAATACAGGACAGACCGTTAAATAGTAATACAGGACAGACCGTTAAATAGTAATACAGGACAGACGTTAAATAGTAATACAGGACAGATCGTTATATAGTAATACAGGACAGACCGTTAAATAGTAATACAGGACAGACCGTTAAATAGTAATACAGGACCAGACCGTTAAATAGTAATACAGGACCACAAGTTTACAGACCGTTAAATAGTAATACAGGACCACAAGTTTACAGACCGTTAAATAGTAATACAGGACCACAAGTTTACAGACCGTTAAATAGTAATACAGGACCACAAGTTTACAGACTGTTAAATAGTAATACAGGAGGGACCATTAAATAGTAATACAGGACCACAAGTTTACAGACTGTTAAATAGTAATACAGGACAGACCGTTAAATAGTAATACAGGACCACAAGTTAAATAGTAATACAGGACCACAAGTTTACAGACCGTTTAATAGTAATACAGGACCATAAGTTTACAGACCGTTAAATAGTAATACAGGACCAGACCGTTAAATAGTAATACAGGACAGACCGTTAAATAGTTATACAGGATAGACCGTTAAATAGTGATACTGGACCAGACCGTTAAATAGTAATACAGGACCACAAGTTTACAGACCGTTAAATAGTAATACAGGACAGACCGTTAAATAGTAATACAGGAGAGACCGTTAAATAGTAATACAGGACAGACCGTTAAATAGTAATACAGGACAGACCGTTAAATAGTAATACAGGACCAGACCGTCAAATAGTAATACAGGACCACAAGTTTACAGACCGTTAAATAGTAATACAGGACCACAAGTTTACAGACCGTTAAATAGTAATACAGGACCACAAGTTTACAGACCGTTAAATAGTGATACAGGACAGACCGTTAAAAAGTAATACAGGACAGATCGTTAAATAGTAATACAGGACCACAAGTTTACAGACCGTTAAATAGTAATACAGGACCACAAGTTTACAGACCGTTAAATAGTAATACAGGACAGACCGTTAAATAGTAATACAGGACCACAAGTTTACAGACCGTTAAATAGTAATACAGGACAGACCGTTAAATAGTAATACAGGACAGATCGTTAAATAGTAATACAGGACAGACCGTTAAATAGTAATACAGGATCACAAGTTTACAGACCGTTAAATAGTAATACAGGATCACAAGTTTACAGACCGTTAAATAGTAATACAGGAGAGACCGTTAAATAGTAATACAGGACAGACCGTTAAATAGTAATACAGGACAGACCGTTAAATAGTAATACAGGACCACAAGTTTACAGACCGTTAAATAGTAATACAGGACCAGACCGTTAAATAGTAATACAGGACAGACCGTTAAATAGTAATACAGGACAGACCGTTAAATAGTAATACAGGACAGACCGTTAAATAGTAATACAGGACCACAAGTTTACAGAGGAGGGTGTCGACAACCCCAGAATGGCTTATTGTGACGATTTACATTTGTCTTAGAGGATAATTTGTGATATTTTAATCAAGGCATTTCGTTTGTATTTCTTTAAATTTCCATTTGAAGATAATAAATCAACACTAGGTATTAATTTATTAAATGTAATATAAAAATCAAGGACCTTTGATTTCGTTCGCCCTCGGTTAATGTTTTTACCACAAGGTTGATATTGGACCATATTTGTATACAGATGTAACCCTAGTCGATACTCGCCGCAATATACCGCTCGGCTAGAGTGATCTTCTCTTTAGCTCGATCGATAGAACGTCAGACTAGTAAGCCCGAGGTCCCGGGTTCGATCCCTAGCGGAGGCAGTGATTTAAATTTAATTAATCATAAGCTCTGTTACACAGACATGCTGTGTGTTTATGTATATATACCCTATGGTGTTGTGGGTCTGTAGTAATAACGCTGTGAAATCAGTGCAATCTAATCAGAAATATATCATATTTCCAAGAGATAAATTTGTATGATTGCAGTTATATAACACAACCAATATTATATTTAAGAGGGGCCGGCGATGGCCGAGTGGCTAAGGTGTCCAGGCAATTTATCACTAGCCCTCCACCTCTGGGTTGCGAGTTCGAAACCTACGTGGGGCAGTTGCCAGGTACTGACTGTAGGCCGGTGGTTTTTCTCCGGGTACTCCGGCTTTCCTCCACCTCCAAAACCTGGCACGTCTTTAAATGACCCTGGCTGTTAATAGGACGTTAAACAAAAACAAAAACAAACCAAACCAAATATTTAAGAGTGTGACGTTTCTTCATCAGACTAATGACTAATGTGAAACGTACTAGCACTGACATATGTAGTGTCCGAGATGGTAATTGACTCGATCTACTGTTTAGGATGTTTCGTCTCCATCATTATATCTTATCAAACGAGTGTACGAGATAGTATGATGTACTGTAGTCGAATCGGCGACGCCTTGTTTAAATATCATAGTGTCTGTGCTATACAACTTCTATCATATTCACATTACCAACCTAAAGAAAATGCACCAGAAGATATATTTGTATTTTTGCCTCTAAAGAAAATTTGTGATGAGTTCGTGATGAAGTTTACAAACCGTTAAATAGCAATACAGGAAAAGAAAATTTGTGATGAGTTCGTGATGAAGTTTACAAACCGTTAAATAGCAATACAGGAAAAGAAAATTTGTGATGAGTTCGTGATGAAGTTTACAAACCGTTAAATAGCAATACAGGAAAAGAAAATTTGTGATGAGTTCGTGATGCAAATTTGTTTTACATGTACTTTGCTATTGTCAGGTCACTCAACATCCCCAAGAGATTTGTGTTCAATGTGTAATATTTACATTTGTCTGGCATTGTCACTATATAGTCTGTTTGAGAGCTCTGACATTTAAGTACAATGTACGTTTAAATGCCATCCATCACGCGCTACACTTATCAGCGTAATTATCCAGGATAATTAAGTTTAACGACTAATTATTTTGTCTACATTATTTGTTATGAAAAATATGCCATTTGCGCATTATGTTGATATAAAATTATTAACAAAATTGAGTTGTTTTTTTTTATTTTCCATGTACTATTTTGTTTGCCAAAAAGCACGCGACCATGTTCTGGCTGTTCCAACGACTGACAAAAAAATCTGCTGACTGTCGGTAAGGCGGGAATTATGAATTTTAGATATGAATTATAGCATTTAAAAATAAGAAAAGTAAAAGAAATGTAAATATAGGCTAACGCACATTATGTTGTTTGCTTGTAAAGCTCTGGCATTTAAATACATCATAAATACCATACAAAAACAGTTCAATGCTTAAATACATTAGATAGAGAATCCCTCACTGAATACACAGCTGGCCCCCCATACGATCACGTTTACTTAATCTTAGGGCACTCATGTTTCAGATAACATACGGTAACATACTTATATACAAGTTAAGTACCGAAGTTGAATAAAAGTTTTCAAAATAAAAGTCAAGTGTCCGTGACATCTCCATCGTTGTTGCATGAAGTATGACGTCACGATCTCATTTCTCGACACCAGCAGTTTGTAACCAAGCCTATATAGATATCATTCAATCTTCTCCACAATGTTTAGGAAAACGTTTTCACAGTCCAGGTTTAGACTTCTGTGTATAATTTGGGAAATTGTTCGTTATTTAGTTTCAGTGTATTACCTTGTTAATCTTTCCAGTGTTACCAACTAATTAGTACTAATTAGCATTTAGAGACAGACGCAATGATCCTCATGTTATATGATAGCCACATACACACATGTTGAAATGTTCTGACGATATATTTTGAATTGAAATGCGACTACTGTCCCAGTGATAAGATTCCTGATATTGACAGACAGATAAAGCTACATTTATAACTGATGAGGAGTTTGTTCTGTTTCTTTAAAAACTGTAGCATTTATATACTTTACTCCCTTTCTATAATAACGTGACTGCAAATATTTCAATGAGTTTTTATTTCCTAAGATTTTATGAAACGAGTCATAGAATTTTTCATCTTTGCGAGCCTTGACAAGCAAAAATTAAAACCAAGGCAAGTTTCATGAAACCAATATGAAATTAAAACAAATTTTACGTTAATATTTTTCATATGAAACGGTAAACCTACATATTGACGGGTTTTAAGTCAGACTATAGAGGGGACAGTCAGCCGTTTTGTTTCTACCGTGTAGTTTACCTCATTATCCATATTATGACGTAACGATCGATTTTTGACTGGCGCAGCCATTAAAAAACACTCACTTTATTACACTAGTGACATGTAAGCAAACATATTATACAGGTAAACCCACTGGATAACAGTCAGTGACGTCACAACCAAACCCACTGGATAACAGTCAGTGACGTCACAACCAAACCCACTGGATAACAGTCAGTGACGTCACAACCAAACCCACTGGATAACAGTCAGATGATGTGATCACATAGACAAAGTACGAAAACCCCACAACAATCATTCTGCAGCCATGCAATAATATCATCTATTAGTTCTTCATCCTTTCAGACATTTCAGTGACGTCACAACCAAAATAAATAGACATCCAGAAAGGGGAGACAACCTCACAATAGATCTAAGTAAATGTAAAAATATGTAATAGAAGATTACCCATACTCAGATATGTTTTCTGGATAAAGTAGTCGATCATTTAAGGATTTAATCTTGATTTGGTCGATTTCATGGGGTCATGAATTGAGTTGCTCTTGAGACAAATTTAATGAACTGCAAAACAGTTCATGTTGAATTTGTCTCAAGAGCAACTCAATTCATGACCCCATGAAATCGACCAAATCAAGATTCAATCCTTATATTTCAATTGGTTTTTTTTTCGAATAAAAAGTCGGTCTAGATATTAATGTCTCGAAGCTTGTGCAAGTCGAAATGTGGAAAAGCCCCAGGAGTTCCGGATTGTGCATGTCTAGTCGGTCGAGTAAACTAGTCCACAATTTTAGGATTAAAAAAACAGCATTATTTTGTCAAAATAGAAGTATTTAGCATATCTGGTCTTTCATAAAATACAAGAATACATTATAAATTGATGACTTTAATAATTATTCCATGTTTATAACAACAATGTAGAAAAACTGAAATCGTTCCGCGGAAGGATTTTAACCATGTATTCATACGCACTGATGAGTGTTAATCTGGTCAAATTCATGAGCAAATGAAACAGATTAAGTTTGGTAGTTTCATTGAGTCAAACTTGAGTAGAAATTGAAATATAGATGTATGAACAATCTATCATACCTGTATGGATGGACATTGGAAGTATTTTGTAGATATGTTGCCCTCGGTGATGGATAAGGACTAGGCCATTTGGAATTCATCATGCTGGTGTAGTACCGTTGATATATTTGCAGTAAATCCAAATTAACGTCGCTGAATAGGTTGTTCTTATTCGTGTAGTGTGTAACAAGTGCATCTCGAATTATTCTTTGTTAAGTTTTCCACACCGTTTTTACAGCCATGTAAAACAAGACGATAATTTCCTCGATGGTGTTATGTTAGCATGAATAACGTCACTTATAATATGTTCATCGTTTATCATTATCGAATCCAGAGACTTAGTTCACAACTCTCCCTCAGGTTAAATCTCTTACATAATGTGTAAGGTAGTTGTAGAAAATGCTCTTTATCCGTGCTAGTGACTGAAGATGAAGTGTACCAGTATATTTTTGGAACGATGAAATATTCATTTTTATTATCATATCAATATTATCCGTGTTTGGATTTCTGTATTTACATCCAATCAGTCTTTCTCAATAAATTTGTCTTTAGCCAATCTGCTTTTTTTTCATATTTCAAAGCTATATTTAAATTTGTTTTTAGCCCATCTACATTTTTTTCATTGTAAACCTACATTTATCTCGACAGTTAGTACAGCTGTGTATTGTTGTTCCTCTGTGAAGGCCAATTTCATTTATTAAAAAGATCATAACCATCTATTGTCAGTTCACCTTTGATATATAAATATATATTGTATTAAGGAATACTTCTGTTACTCCTATTGTATCCATGACATCCTCGGATTGGTTGGTTTTTTTTAGGGGGTTTGGGGGGGGGGGGGGGGGGGGTATCTCGTATCTTTTCTTGGACCTCTGTATTTCCCCGATGAGTGTGTTTTGTTCCTTTTGGCCTCCTTTTGGAGAAACTTTTCTTGGTCTCAGTTTGCACCTTTTCCTTCTTATTTTATATTCTTCCTTTTGTTCAAGAATCTTATGTACCGAAATAATGTTTTCATTGCATCAATGTTGACTTAGGAAACAAGCAGTGGTCTATACTTTCTCATGTCGTGTGGAATATCTTAAAAATGTCCCTATAATCACAACTGTAAAATGTTGGTCGGAATTGACCATATAGAGTGACCACAGTATACTGACTCCTTCTATCTGTTCACCCTTGAAGGACAGTCGAATTACTCAGTTCCATGTATAAAAGCATTACACTCCCTAGCTTTCCTATCACGGAACTCCTATATAATCTTTGTGAGGGTTGGTGAGGTATCTGATCCCCCCCGTTCTATAATTT
This sequence comes from Pecten maximus, assembly GCF_902652985.1. Lineage (NCBI taxonomy): Eukaryota > Metazoa > Mollusca > Bivalvia > Pectinida > Pectinidae > Pecten > Pecten maximus. The sequence continues at coordinate 28,917,269 of NC_047032.1, forward strand.
TTTGTACTGTATTCGACCTTCGCATTTTTCCCATAATGTCTCGACACCTATCTACAGTCTCCGTGTCTGTAGTAATGTATCCCTTTTTAACGCCCTTGAATCTTATACTATCCGTCGTCATATTTTTTCAGGACATCGTTCACATTGCAACATTTTGCCACTTTCATCTACGAAAACATTATCACAGTCAGTAGATTCTTAAACCTCGTCGTCATCATTTCCTTCCTCTACTTTTTACGGTAAGATGACGTTTATTGTGAAGTTGAAGGTCGTTACGTTTTCCTGCCCGGACTTTAAAGGTGTACCTCGTCCGTTTTTAATCCAGTCTTCATGCTGGTTCCAGCGCTTGGCTCGACATGTAAAGTTTGTCAATTGTCTGCTGGCAAAACCGAAAGTGGAAGTCGAAGACAGAAGAACATCAATAGAAGAATAAGTACAAATTAGCATTAGAAAAAAAAAATTACACTTGGCATTTTATTGTCGCTTACGTATTATATATAATTGACGCGATTTTTTTTTTTTTTTTTTTTGTCGTCCGATATATTTACTGAATATCTTACTTAAATGTTGATTTATTGGTTTTCTACAATATTGAATAAGATCCGAGATACAAGTGTTATGTAATAATATTTTCGGAACTGTGACCTGCTAGATTTATACATACGTGAGTCTCATATTCATACCATCTGATTCCCTAATCAATACAGCTCTAGACAATTATGACATAGAATTTCCTATTTCCCTTGCGTTGCAAAATCCGTGCGCTGCCGTCTCCATTTTCATATAATTTCCTGTATGAAATATGTTTCATAACGATAAGACAACGTCAGCCCTCAGATCGATCCCCAGACAACCGATTTCATAAATATTCTATTAGCTAACGTCAGCTCAATAGAAAACAGAATGTATATCAAAACATCTCTCAGCCACATACATAAATGTATTTACCGATGTAACTTTGAAATGGACCCCCGTGGAAAATGGAACCCGGTTCCATTTTCCACGGGGGTCCATTTTCAACGTTACACCGGCACAAGGGTTGCTTGACAAGGTACTTTATCGGATCTAGTCTTGTTTGGGAGAAAAGATTACTTCCTGTCCTGAGAACACTTATAAAACATTGAAATTGAATTTTGCATTTTTTTTTAAATTGCATGCATAGCAAAAGTTATTTGCTGAAAAATTGATCGACGCATTTTAAAATTTTATTTTGATCGTAGAGGCTCACAGACACAGGCTTTGGCATGACTGGTACACTTTTCATCGTTCCCCCCAAAAAAATCTTCCTGAAAAGAAAGTGTGTATTTGTCCGTTAAATCATTGACCATTAATAACACATATTGCATGTTTCGGTGACGGACCCCGTAACGGGGACCCCCAAAATATGTTTCACATAAGAGAGTGCCAAAGTTTGATATGTATATGATGGTATTTGATTGGTTGCTATTTTATAGCCGAAACGAATTTCTCTGTCCGTGAGGGTATCGCTTCAACTGTGTATAAAGTAACCGGAGTTATCCGCCCTTGTTTTATAGAGTATTCGCTTGATATGTATTTATTAATTTCGATCCAATTGAACCGAAGGTATCAATTCGAAATTCAGAGTAGATACAATGTACATACATTAGATAAAGCGTAAACCATATACAAAATATCATCGATATCAAATATAAATAACTATCATTTTTAAAGTTTGGTTAAAACGTTAAAAACTTTTTTCTGAAATATGTTATCTTTATTGCCGGTTTGAAACTGTGGAATATGTCGAAATAGTGGAGTGGAAATTATATTTTTCTTCTTCTTTTTTTTTTTTCACGATACGAGGTTAACAGGAATAAGGAATATAGACATAAAGTACAATCCTAAGTCCGCTTATAGCATTCTCTTAGATATCATAGCATATCTGTTAAATTTGAAAACGTCCCTTTCCATTACTTATCAGAGCACAGACATTTACGTCAGGTTAGTGTTGGTGTAATAGAAATAGTACATAGATCTAGTACATAGTAACTAGGGCTAATATTTTTTATTTCTATAAATAGTGTTGTGAAATCGAGTGGTGTAACATGGCAGGATTGAGTTATCGTATCCGTATGACGATAATGTCAGACAGCACAACAACGAAAGGAATAAACGTCTGTACTACATGTAGCTGCTCTGAGGTCTAACCGATAACTGAGGGCTAAAACATAGGTAATATAAAGGCACGAGGCCTTCCGGAGGATAACTACCCGGAATCCTCGGAACCGTAAGTAAAATACGATGCTGTTTCACAACAATAGTAACCAGATGTAGATGCCCGAGACCTGGGTTACATAATGCTTCCTTTTTATTAACATGCCTTTGTACGTAATACACATACATATCTAAATTACATGTGTGTACTACAGGTATAGCATTACATTCACACACATACACGTGTACATATAAAATACGCATACAACTGTCGACACTTCCGTTCTTCTGTCCGGTTCCCGCTGTCTTTATAAACAAAGAGAGACTATTAAATGGACATAATGCACATTATCATTTTCATCCTGATTTCGAACTGATCGTATTGCCGAGACGTAGTGGATCAATTCACAAAATGTTGCACGACCTTTGCGAGATTATGGCGAATTCATACTGCGCATATATATAGCTGATCGAGGAGACGTGTACAAATGATAGGTTATGTCGGACTCGTATGACGTCATGACAGGTGTGATACGGACAATGGGTTCTCAAATAGACGAGACTTTATAACTTAAGATATGGATGTAAGCAGCAATTACTATCTCAACAAATGCAAAAACAAGGATTTTGAAAAGAAGTTTGCAAAATGGATGCACATATTCACAGAGCGGTCGAACAAAGGTAGATAACCCGTATCCTTTTAAATCAAAATATTTTCGTTAGAATAAAGATCTGTATAGTGTGTGCGATCTATGGATATGGTGATTTAGATGGTGATTTCAGCTGCATGGTCCTTATGACTGTTGTGTCTTTGTCCCGAGCGTGGTCTGCTCTTGAATGGGTGACCGCTCGGTGTACCCCCGGTGCTCTCCCATTGATTGGTTGATGTATGTAGATGACATTGTTTTATAAAAAAAACTTGGCATATTACAAAAATACTGTAAAGACTGGTGCCTGAAAGCCAATGTTGATAAATCTAAAGTTCTAATATTCAATAGTCCTGGTAAACTTATCAAATATCCATTCTACTTCAACAATCATATTGTGGAGTGTGTTCAACAATACAGATACTTAGGTATTATATTTTCCTCTTCTGGATGTTTTGCTGGAGCCAGAAAGGATTGTACCAACAAGGCACGAAAAGCTTATTTTTACCTTAGGGAAGATTTTCTAGCTTTCGATCATTCTGTAAGAACTAGCCTAAACGTCCTTGATCATACTATCAATCCAATAATGTTGTATGGCTCTGAAATACGGCGTAGTTTTAACAACACGACAACTAGATTTTAGCGTAACCAGTTCATAAGGTTTGATGATATCTATAACAAGTTGGAAAGTGAAATTCTCCCCATGAAGATGTGTAAATTGGTATTGGGAGTTCATGCCAAAAGTACTAATTTTGCAGTTCGTTCTGAACATTTTTATATCTTAAAAATATGCTTTTATACTGGTTCCATCTAGAACACTCTGTAGATAAATTCCCACTACTGCAAGAAGCTGTTAATTGCTCTAAATTGCTAAGCCAAAATAATAATCACTCTTGGCATAATTGTATTAGATTTACATTATCTAGCAGAACACAGAAGACAGAATTTCCAGTGTTACTCAATTTAAAGGTTTCATGAGAAAATACTTGATAAAATATTAAAACTGGTAAGCTACCTTAAGCTAAAATGTAATTTTGGGGTTGAACCCTATACTAGTTCTATAGCAAATTTTCATGCAAGAAAACATATTGCTAAGCTTCTCATATCTGCGCATAGACTCATGATAGAACAGGGTCGCTATAGAAACATTCCCCGGAGTGAACGTTTATGTACACACTGTGAAACTCGCTGTATCGAGGATGAAACTCACTTTATAGTATCATGTACTAAATACAATGCTGATAGGAAGGAGCTATTTGATTTATGTTGTATGAAAGCTCCCAATTTTCAAATTTAGATCCAGAACAAAAATACATCTGGTTGATGAATAATGAAGATGGGGTTATTTTAAAGTTGTTATCTAATTTCATTATGTCAAATTTAAAATAATACAAACTATTACTGTATCCATTGTGTAATGATTTTGTAATAGCCAATCTAGCTGACTTCCAAGTCATAGGTTACAACATGAGCGTGTTACAAGCAATTTTGTTTATGTTTGTAATTTATATTAGTATAAATACATGTGCATTCATCTGTCTTTTGGCCACTCTACCTCTTTGTGATTGTATTTCCTATATTGCTCCATGTGGGCCGGAATTCGTTAATAAAGAATTGTATTGTATTGTATTGTAGTGTAGTGTATTGTATTGTATTGTATTGTATTGTATTGTAGTGTAGTGTATTGTAGTGTATTTTATTGTATTGTATTGTAGTGTATTGTATTGTATTGTATTGTATTGTAGTGTAGTGTATTGTATTGTATTGTATTGTATTGTATTGTATTGTATTGTAGTGTATTGTAGTGTATTTTATTGTATTGTATTGTAGTGTATTTCATCAATTAATGAGGACATATTTTATTACTTAATGTTGTTATGTTCGCGAGTTTTCCGTTAAAAACATTCATGTTGGCTTTATTGAAAACTAAAATAAAAACACATTTTTGTTTGTTGATATTATTAACCAACTCAAACTCGTCAATTATAACAATTCACGGAAACAACAGGATAATATCGACATGTGGCGGCGGTCATTATTACAATGCAGTATCGATAAGGTAAAGCTAAATATTAACAAAGGCCAGATTAAAAAAAATAATCAAAAATAAACTTCAATAATCATAGTTAATACAAATGTAAGATAGGGATACAATGTAAGATATACAGACACAAGCCACGACATGAAGATGACATCCCAAACCTGACTTTTCCTGGTTGACGCTTATTAAGGGTTGCAAAATTGAATTGTAACTGTCTAATTCTGGTGTCAGCGCAGTTACCTGGGATATATTGTAATGTATACGCCAATGAACCAGAAACTTTATATTGTGAAATGATTGATAAAATGGTCCAAATGAAGCCCTCCCCTGTACTTATCATCCACCGTAACTTTTACCACTACGAACAGGATACCGTCATCCCTGCTGTCCTAAACTTCAGACAAACCTATTGTATCAAGATGTATCCACTGACATCATCCTGTAACAGCCCTATCACATGTCCTCTTTTACTGTAGATACTGGATGTCTGCACAGTTTGGACCAAAAGAAACTTATATCTGCGGTGACCACAAAACAAACGAATAAGAAGTCGACAATTAACAAGGAAACTGAAGACAGAAAACCACAATTACGGCCTGATTTGTATCTCGAGTACCACAAACTACTGAACTTCTACCGAAAATCTTCAAAGCGTTCAGGTATGTAAAGTATTGGGTCTATGATCAACACCGTACAGGTATGTACAGTATTGGGTCTATAATCAACACTATACAGGTATGTACAGTATTGGTTCTATAATCAACATCGTACAGGTATGTACAGTATTGGTTCTATAATCCACACCGTACAGGTATGTACAATATTGGTTCTATAATCAACACCGTACAGGTATGTACAATATTGGTTCTATAATCAACACCGTACAGGTATGTACAGTATTGGTTCTATAATCAACACCGTACAGGTATGTACAGTATTGGTTCTATAATCAACACCGTACAGGTATGTACAGTATTGGTTACGTACAGGTATGTACAGTATTGGTTCTATAATCAACACCGTACAGGTATGTAAAGTATTGGTTCTATAATCAACACCGTACAGGTATGTACAGTATTGGTTCTATAATCAACACCGTACAGGTATGTACAGTATTGGTTCTATAATCCACACCGTACAGGTATGTACAGTATTGGTTCTATAATCAACACCGTACAGGTATGTACAATATTGGTTACGTACAGGTATGTACAGTATTGGTTCTATAATCAACACCGTACAGGTATGTACAGTATTGGTTCTATAATCAACACCGTACAGGTATGTACAGTATTGGTTCTATAATCAACACCGTACAGGTATGTACAGTATTGGTTCTATAATCAACACCGTACAGGTATGTACAGTATTTGTTGATTCTATAATCTACACCGTACAGGTATGTACAGTATTGGTTCTATAATCAACACCGTACAGGTATGTACAGTATTGATAACGTACAGGTATGTACAGTATTGGTTCTATAATCTACACCGTACAGGTATGTACAGTATTGGTTCTATAATCCACACCGTACAGGTATGTACCGTATTTGGTTCTATAATCAACACCGTACAGGTATGTACAGTATTGATAACGTACAGGTATGTACAGTATTGGTTCTATAATCTACACCGTACAGGTATGTACAGTATTGGTTCTATAATCCACACCGTACAGGTATGTACGGTATTGGTTCTATAATCAACACCGTACAGGTATGTACAGTATTGGTGACGTACAGGTATGTACAGTATTGGTTACGTACAGGTATGTACAGTATTTTTGTTTTTGCTTCATTGTTTGTCCTACTATATCTTACTCTCGATTGATATCGAAAGATGCTCCTGCATGTGTTTTGTCTTCTCCCTCACTGAAGAAGTAACACATTCTTTATAGGTATATAACACATGGTGCCATGGTTATTATCGTAGAAAGTATAGATTACTGAGTATCCTTTTCCCTCCTACAATGACGTATAGCACATATGTTTATATCAACAATACACTGCTATCTTTTCGGTTCTACTCTAAATTCCGTGTCCATTTTACAATACACATGACTCACATTTTTTACAGTCGAAGAGAAGGTACAAAGATAAGATAAAGACATGTAATAAGCTGTTACGTGTCCTTGTGTGATTAGTTAGGAAAACAAGACTTTGGCATTATTATGATTTGTTGTTGTTCATTGTTCTGCCTATGCTTTATCCAGTACTCAGTCCAGATTTTAAGGTGTTATGGGATACTTACCTTCCATACAGTCTACATTTAAATATGCTTTTCCCTTCAATGTCGTTTGTACATCTGCCAAAGTTCGCGTTCTGATGCACGAGCACAACTGCACAAATATGTCAACTTTCACGAAATAGATATTTTTTTTACAGAGCTATTTTCTTCACCATTTGTTATTTACATTGTAACTTCTTTGTTTCTATCTTTATTTGCCGACAAAGTTATATACTTAACTCTAACATTCAATATGTCATGCAGTTTTGACCAAAACCACGCGCGGCACAGTGTAGATACATTTTGTCAGATTACTATAACGACATTTTGAAGTATTTACCAATAATTCCTTTAATAGTAAAATAGTAGATTCATTATTTTTAGTAGCAAATACTAATTAATGAATAACTGTCCCGAAACGAACGTAATATTTCCGGCAGATAGGACGTACGTATTGCACCTGTTCGCCCTCATTTCATGATTCTCGTCTGGCGACTAGATTGAGAATCCTCATTTCTTCTTTCTTAAATATTTCTAATGTATTTCTTGACATTAATTGACTCAGGTTTTGTTTTGTGTCTTTGCAATAGAAGGGACAGACGGGGGAAGAGCGTTCGACAGCCAATGTGGGCGTATGCATTACATTTCTATATATGACAACGACACGACCTGCGGCAGGACTTTGAATGTCGTCCCAGTTCTTATCTCTCAACATGTCTGACACATATAAAAGGGGAGCAGCGCGATTCCCTTATCATTGTATTTCATTGTGACCAACGAAATGCTTTCACTGACTATAGCCGCCTGTTGTGTAACCGTTGGTAAGTTAATGAAAAATAGTTGATATAGTAGGTCAGGTAGAGTGTCATTGTTTTTGTATAAACAAGGTCGCATTTATTTACAAATATTGAAAAATAAAAAGAATACTGGTCATTTAAATATTATAAAAATTGTAAAATTGATCAATTTGATACTATCATCTAAGAATTGATAAGTTATTCAAATTGGGGCGGTAATTAGTTTGTTTCATATTTAATGATATTCAATGATAAATTTATGGTACAGGATAAAGTGTATCCTCTACACCAGACACAGTACATGGTTATTGTTATAATACTAATGTAACGACACTACACTTCATAAACTGGCTTTGAAATTGTAAAATAAATCAATGTTTTTCCAGTGTTTATCCAGTTCATTTTTGAAACAATTCAAATTATTATCACACACTACACTTTCTGGTAGGCCATTCCACCCATTTACAGTTCGTAGTAATGATTATTTCATGCCACTGAAGTTAATGGTGAATGCATTATTCTCATAATCGTAAATCTGTATATTTTTCACATAATAGCGCCATAATCTAAGGCTGACGTCACGGGATATGCAAGTGGGGTTAATTCAACGGCATGTAAAATCCATAAGTGATAATTTTCGACTAATCAATAACGAAACAAACAGCAGTCGTACAATTAATTTAACTAATCTTTATTTTCACTTGATTGAAATCAATTTTGAGATGAAAATATTTGATAATATACTATTTATAAACAAAAAGCAATAAAGAATATTGACGTAATAAAAAATCCATTTATCAAACTCAAAAACGATTAGACGAGTAAAATATAAACAAGTACAGTTGTGTCCGGTAATCTTGCGCAGACGGTAATCTTGCGCATCAACAAATCGGCTTATTTCCGGTTTACAGACACCGCCTCTTCCAATCGCTTTTTTTTATCCCCTCCTCATAAAACAGCGCTGATTGCCAAAATTGCCATAAAAATCAATGCAGGTAAGTATTATTAAGTCTGTGTATAATCATTTGTCTATTTAAATGCCGAAAAATAGTGAAATCGAGTGTGTAAATTACACGTGTTGTCAATGTTTACAATCTGCTTATAAATATTCATAAACTAGTTGGCCTAGTTTCCATCTTCGATTGTGTGCAATTCGATGCCGTCAAACTTTAAACATAACATACAATGTAACTAGATCAAACAAAAGCAATTTACAATTTATAACTTCATTTACTCTACCTTCAATGCATAGAATGCAATTCAGATGCACAAAACAAGTGTTGTCGAGTGAGGAGCACTGATACAGACGACCTCCATATTGTTGTTGTAGAACGTGACGTCACTGAAATCCAGAGGCGGGAAAGTTCTACTGAATCTTTCTATGGAAGCCCTGAGATGGCATTTTCTTGAATTTTGATATGGGCATATCGCTTTCGAAAATAATAAATAAAAACTATTTCATTTTATTTTCAACATTAGAATACTTTTTATATTTACTTTTATGTATTTATTGATAGTAGATACTGTCTAATTGTTTCTTAACTAACTTTGTAGATGGTGAAATGTCGGCTCATAAAATAGCTTATACAGCCTCAATGTTAAGGGAAGCCTATGAAGATGTCAGAAAAAAAGGTTTGCCGATCAGAAAAGCAGCTCGACATCATGGTATACCAGAAAGCACCTTGAGATTTAGACTTTCTTCTGAGAAACCGGTAGCTACTAGAGGTGCACCAACCGTTTTCAGTCTTGTGCAGGAAGAGCGTTTGGCACAACACTGTGTTAAAATGGCCCATGTGGGCTATGGTTATACGCAATGGCAAGTCTTAGACATGGCCAAAAACATGTGTGATGAGATGGGAAAGACAAATGTTAAGCTAACCAAACACTGGTTTTATGGGTTTGTGAACAGATTCAAAGATATCAAGATGGTGAACCCCCCAAAAAGAGAAAAGTCAAGAGATGACGCAGTTACAGAAGATGTACTATCAAACTACTTCTCAGAACTCTCCAAAGTATTAGACAGTCTACATATTAAGGATGTCCCAGCAAGTATTTGGAATGTGGATGAGACGGCTATAAACTTAGACCATAATCCTCCAAAGATACTTGCAAAATCAGGCACCAATCCTCACATGGTTACTGCTGGAAGATCTTCAAATACCACACTCATCGCTGCTGGGAGCGCATTGGGACAAACCATACCCCCCTACATCATTTTTAAGGGTGAGAGATTGTCCAGGGAAAAATGTTCAGATGGCATTGCAGGTACACAATATAGAGCTACTGCAACTGGGTGGTCAAACTCTGCAACGTTTCTAGATTTCTTCAGGAACCACTTTTTAGTCCAAGTAAAAGCCAGACCATGCCTTCTTCTCTATGACGGTCACTCAACCCACATCAATGCAGAAGTAATAGAGGCAGCTCGTGAAGATGATGTCCACCTATATGTGTTACCGCCACATTCCAGCCACGTGCTACAGCCACTTGATGTATCTGTATTCAGTCCCTTTAAAAGAAGTCTGAACTGTGAGTTCCACAAGTTCCTTCATCTTAATCCAAACAGAGTCATCACAGTTGATTTGCTTCCGGGTTTTATAGGAAACTCGTACAAGAGTGCTTTGAATGTTTCAAATATCATGGCAGGATTCCGAAGATCAGGCATTTTTCCTTTTGACACCTCTGCACCAGTCGTAAATTCACCCATTATAAGTAAGGTCAAGGAGGTCCCCTCTCTAAAGAAAACAAGGCAGGAGAGAAAGCAAAACAGGGTTGTAAATATCCTTTTTGATGAGAAGGACAAAGAGTTCCAGAAAAAGAAAGAAGAGATCGGAACAACTGGGAAGAAAAGAAAAACATTTATTCCACCATATGGCGCTACCATCACAGAAGATGTATTTTTTGCAGAGGCACAAAAAAGGCATGAAGAGAAAAAGAAGTCAGAAGAGAAAAAAACAGAGGCAAACAATCCAGCAAAGAAAAGGAAAACCACTTTTTTAACACCATTTGTTGTGATCACTGAAGAGCCAGATAAGGAAAATAAACCACCGAAAAAGATTTCTAGCCGGAAAGGAAAGGGACCACATCCAAATGGCAAGACTGGGAAAACATTTTGAAGAAATCAAATGTTCTAGCTAACCCTGATGATGACGACGATGATGAGAAATGCTCTGTGTGCGGAAAGTGGCAGCCAGATGGGTTGAGACTTGATCGTTCATTGAAATTTGTATCTTGGGGACAATGCAGTAATTGTGAAAAATGGGTCCATTTAAAGTATTGTACATCTGTCGAGACTCTGGATGTGGATGACGAATTCCGTTGTCCCAAATGCTCTAATGAGCATTAGATTGTGAAATGGACTGAGGTCACATTTTTGTATTTTTTAAATTGTTTTTATTTTTGGTTATTTTTTGTTTTGTTTTTGTTTTTTAATTTATTTCATTTCATAAATCTAAGTTTTTTGTTTGTTTTTGTTTTGTATTTTTTTTATTTATTTATTTGTTTTATTCTACAAATAGGTTTTTATTTATCTGATTTGATTCTATAAATCTGTTCTGTATGTTTTGTTATTTTATAACAAAATCCAATGGACGCATCCAAAAACTGAAAACCAACCAATTTCAACTTTAAAAGATGTTTAAAAAGAACTAACACGTGTATGACTAAAAACGGTAACAGTGATTTGACCCGAACGAGCCTCCATAACTAGTGGGGTATTACAAGCGTCGCCACTGCGCAAGATTACCGGAAGAATAAACAGTCGCCGAGGTGCTTGGGTAGGTACTTACCGGTCACAATAGATACGATTAGAAGGCAAGTTTGTCAGTTTTAGTTTTTTTTATCGAATAATGAAGCTTCACTCTTTATTTCAATAAACATCTTAGATCATATCTTGTTAAATTGAAAACACAGACCGCCGTTGGAAGAGCGTTCGACAGCCAATGTGGGCGTATGCATTACATTTCTATATATGACAACGACACGACCTGCGGCAGGACTTTGAATGTCGTCCCAGTTCTTATCTCTCAACATGTCTGACACATTTAAAAGGGCAGCATCGCGATTCCCTTATCATTGTATTTCATTGTGACCAACGAAATGCTTTCACTGACTATAGCCGCCTGTTGTGTAACCGTTGGTAAGTTAATGAAAAATAGTTGATATAGTTGGTCAGGTAGAGTGTCATTGTTTTTGTATAAACAAGGTCGCATTTATTTACAAATATTGAAAAATAAAAAGAATACTGGTCATTTAAATATTATAAAAATTGTAAAATTGATCAATTTGATACTATCATCTAAGAATTGATAAGTTATTCAAATTGGGGCGGTAATTAGTTTGTTTCATATTTAATGATATTCAATGATAAATTTCTGGTACAGGATAAAGTGTATCCTCTACACCAGACACAGTACATGGTAGTTGTTATAATAATAATGTAACGACAATACAGTTCATAAACTGGCCTTGAAATTGTAAAATAAATCAATGTTTTTCCAGTGTTTATCCAGTTCATTTTTGAAACAATTCAAATTATTAGCGCACACTACCCTTTCTGGTAGACCATTCCACACATTTACAGTTCGTAGTAATGATAGTTTTATGCCACTGAAGTTAATGGTGAATGCATTATTTTCATAATCGTAAATCTGTATATTTTTCACATAATAGCGCCATTATCTAAGGCTGACGTCACGGGATATGCAAGTGAGGTTAATTCAACGGAATCTAAAACCCATAAGTGATGATTTTCGACTGATCAAGTACGAAACAAACAGCAGTCATACAATTATTTTAAATAATCTTTATTTTCACTTGATTGAAATCAATTTTGAGATGAAAATATTTGATAATATACCTTTTATAAACAAAAAACAATAAAGAATATTGACGTAATAACAAATCCATTTTTCAAACTCAAAAACGATTAGACGAGTAAAATAAAAACAAGTATGGATTCGCCTGGAGACCATGTGTTCCGAGATAGTAAGCGTCTCTGCTTTATCGACGAGCCCTGCTATATCAATATATATCAATGACAACCAATAGACATATCAACATGCATCAAACACTTTATATCGCACAAGTAAATACTAGTAGTACATTCCCAATGAGATCATCATGCTGACCATTAAATTTGATTCAAACATATTTTATTGTCAAAAAGTACAAAGGGATTGGGCACAAGTTTTTGCAACTTATCAACGCCCTTTCCCAAAAATCTTATTTGATTTCAACAAAACAATTATGATATAATTTCTTTATTTATTGTTTATATTAAAGTTAATAGTATTAAATTGTCTGATGTGTTTTGAAATACCGCAAGAATAAGCCATAATGTTTTCTGTGAAATGCCCTAAAAGCTACGATTTGTGCATCTGAAGTAAGGATTACATGACTTATTTTCGGGAGGGACTTATTTTCGAGAGGATATCTGTTCCGACATTCGAAGCTGAAGATCACCATCCCGAAAAAGATAACTAGGAATTCAAAAGTATAATCAATCAATTTCACAAAAATTAAAATGTTCATTTCGTAAGTTTCATAGACCTAGGCATAAGACTATATTTATGCAACTAACATGTTATCACAGCCTCGAACAAACCAGTCCTACGACTTGTTAGGAGTGAACTACTGATCTTCAATACGGTCCCTTTTAAGGTACTTTTCCCTGCATGGAATCCGGGACTCATTCCTAAGACCGACATACTAACATGACCGGCACATTTAGTGTTTACCTCATACAGCATACCTTTATTAGGTCTAGTCTGTATTATCATATGTTTAAGATTACTACTTTGTGTAAATCTCGTTTTCTGAATATCACATCTACAATAGAAGATATTTGTCATCCATAACCTTCCATCTTCCATTGGTGTTCCAGTAATTTACATTTTGCAAATGGCATGGTCTACAGCGATTCTGTCGGGAGTTTAGATTTCATTTCCCCCTAGCATTCAAGAAACACGTAAAAAGCTCACAGCTCATTTGACATTCGGAAACGTCTTGTAAATCATAGTAAAACAAAAACAAAAGACAAAAACAAACGTCTTGTAAATCATAGTAAAACAAAAACAAAAACGTCTGCGTAAGGTACATCTTTTAGTCGCAAAGTATATGACATTTTTCTGAATAGATATCCCTATTATACAAAGCGTCTTGTAGATATTAACAGTATGAACAGTATCTATTTATCGAGTCCAAAAAAGGTAAACTCACTTAAATCGCCTGCTGGACCCGGGAATAATCTTTTGTGATAGGTTTCTTTACGTGTCGAAGAGCAAACACTGATGCCACTCTTCGGAACTTCTATTGCCATCGAGATGAAATGGTGATCTCGAGCCTGAGCTTCAGATCACTTGCACATAGAAAATGAAGCACGAGCGACAAGGGTCGATGGGTGTGGCATCAGCTGTTTTTCTCCACGTTGGTTTCTCTAATACCAAACACATAAGGACAAGCATTTTATGATGTACATGTATACGTAGTTGCTTGTATAATTATTATTACTGTGAAAGGACAACTAGATATCTCCTGAATCCTAGATCAGCTACGATATTGGACAATGATTCTTGTTTTTCAATTTTTCCACTTGCGATTTTTCTGTCCTGGTTTCTAGGAATTCTAATATCTAGGTGATATATTATAATTCTTTCTCACACACGACTATGTTTTGACCAATAACCTGACATGGTCGAGTTTGTTATGTTTAAGCACTTGCTGGGACATTCAGTAACCCGACCTGTGCTCCTGGTCGCAACACGATCGTGCATCTCTTTGAATGGAAATGGACAGACATAGCAATGGAATGTGAGAGGTTTCTGGGACCGAATGGCTTTTGTGGCGTCCAGGTAAGTATTCATATCAATAGGAAAAACGGGGGAATACAATCATGAAAACGAAACCGTGTTTCTAACTTAGCATACAAAAATCGAGAGCAAGATACAAACAAATATATCGGGTGGGGCATGCTGTTCTGGAATGTAGAACAACATGGTGGCGTTTTGTATCCCCACATTTTCTTGTTTACCTTGCATATCAAGTGTGTGTCCGCCGTTTATATATAATGAACGGCCAATTTCAATTTTAACCAGTCTCTGCCTTGTTTTTAAACTTGCATGCATTTGGTTCAACAAACGTGCCCTCATGACCGTCATGCATAATATATATATATATCTATCATGAATGGCTATCCATGAAAAAGCAAAAGAAGAATATGACTAGCTAGGGAACAGTTAAATCAATATTCTGTAATGTAAGAAAAGCCCACAACCTTAATATTTTCCACACGATATTAATACTTCATTTAAGGAAATTTCCGTAACAGAGTTTTCCCCTTAATTCTCTGTAAAGTTTTCCTAAGGGAAAATTTTAAGTTAATTGAGTTTCTTAAATTAATGAACGTTGATGAAACCGGAGAATCCGCTTGATCGACCACAACCATCATTCAAACGTAGGCCAAGTCCAGTTAAAGTCACATTCTTAAAATGAGAACTTTGGTGGTGAGACCGAAACCAATTGGCATGTAACAAAACATCAAACAAGTCAGGCTTCATGTCGCGCATTGAAATAGAAAACGTCTTAATGAGATCAAAATGTAGTTTCAATGTTAAATTTACATGTGGACAAAACGTCAGGATTTATTCTAGTGATAGCGTGCTTCAATAACCACCTGATATTCCATACAGACATATTATATTATATAATTATTTGATACAGATATCGCCACCTAATGAAAACCGTCTCGTCAATAACAGACCATGGTGGGAAAGGTATCAGCCGGTCAGCTACAAACTGCAAACACGGAGTGGCAGCGAGGATCAACTAAGGGACATGATTTCCAGATGTAACAGGGTCAACGTCAGGTAGGTTTGTAATTAACACCTGACAGGTCAACGTCAGGTAGGTTTGTAATTAACACCTGACAGGTCAACGTCAGGTAGGTTTGTAGTTAATACCTGACAGGTCAACGTCAGGTAGGTTTGTAGTTAATACCTGACAGGTCAATGTCAGGTAGGTTTGTAGTTAACACCTGACAGGTCAACGTCAGGTAGGTTTGTAGTTAACACCTGACAGGTTAATGTCAGATATGTTTGTAGTTAACACCTGACAGGTCAACGTCAGGTGGGTTATAATTACCTGACAGGTCAACGTCAGGTAGGTTTGTAGTTAACACCTAACAGGTCAACGTCAGGTAGGTTTGTAGTTTATACCTGACAGGTCAACGTCAGGTAAGTTTGTAATTAACACCTGACAGGTCAACGTCAGGTAGGTTTGTAGTTAACACCTGACAGGTCAACGTCAGGTAGGTTTGTAGTTTACACCTGACAGGTCAACGTCAGCTAGGTTTGTAGTTAACACCAAACAGGTCAACGTCAGGTAGGTTTGTAGTTAACACCTGACAGGTCAACGTCAGGTTGGTTTGTAGTTAACACCTGACAGGTCAACGTCAGGTAGGTTTGTAGTTAACACCTCACAGGTCAACGTCAGGTAGGTTTGTAGTTAACACCTCACAGGCTCAACATTATATCTCAAGAAATGCCGGGGTATTGACTATCAGCTAGTATGTACAATTCATTTTGTATCTCAATGAATACCATAGTATTGACTTTCAGGTAGTATGTACATTATCTCAATTAACAATTTGACAATGAAACTATCCGTTATACTGTAAAGATGTCATTGAAATTCGAATTTCATGTGTCATACTGTAAATGTCATTTCCGGGATAACATATACATGTACATAATTATCAAGAAAAGGAAAAATCATAGGAGGTAAGCGGAGAGTAGTTTTAAGTATCTTATGTGATATATATGATCAATTAATTCAGTAATTTTAAAGTGAAAGTGAAACATTTGGCATTATCTCTGTCCTGATAAATGCAATATAGAACAAAATCAAGACGGCAAAGACAGAGTAGGGTCTATTCCCGACATCATCCATGTACTTGTATGATATGTGTCGGGCCTGCAAAAGAATGTCCTTGTAACAAGAAATCAATATACCCCTTCAGTTAGAATGCGGTATGACATTTTAAAGCATGACACATTCAAATAATAAAGGAATTTCAAATATGTTCAGTCCATAAGGTCTCACTTCCGTTGTACTTTTACAGTCCGTAAAATACTACCAAAAACTACATTTTGTTGGTGCTTTGCCGTCATTTGAACGATTTTGAGTTAGAATTACTGTTATCCTCATCGGTACTATTTTAGATTACGCAGTGTCACATACAGACCGTGACACCGACGTGTTAACGACGCTTGTGGAAATCTGAGAAATAAGCATTACTAGTGATAAAACGTGTTTCAACAGTAACTCCCATGAATTTGGATACCTAAGTATCAAACTCTTGTAGCTATGGTAACAACATAACAATATATACTATGCGTGCATATACGATATAGTATTTTTATTCCCCTTGTTGCTATTCAGCATTTTGATTAAACGCAGGTTGGTATATATTGCATTTCAAACTGGTGCGAGGAGCCTGTATTCATAAAAGCCATCGTGACAGGGGTTTACATTTTGTCTCCAAGAAGATGATAATTCCGAAATTCTATCAAATTTTCTTATTTGTTGCTGAGGAAACAGGAGCATTTGAACAACTGCAGACAATAGAAGCAATAATGTGAAACAATCAGCTTGTTCTGTTATAGTTAAATTGCACGTGCATTTCTCTGTGTTGCAGAATATACTCGGATACCGTTATAAACCACATGACAGGAGTCGGTGGGTCAGGGACGGGGACAGCGGGATCACATTGGAACGGAGACACGTTGTCATATCCCGGCGTTCCGTTCTCTGCCTGGGACTTCAATACCGGAAATGAGTGTCACAGCTCCGATATGAACATCCACGACTATAACAATGCCGAAGAGGTTCGCAACTGTCGCCTAGTCAGTCTCGCTGATTTAAAGCTCAGCAAGAACTACGTCCGAGAGGAAATCGCTCAGTATATGAACCATCTGATCGACTTGGGCGTGGCTGGATTCCGAATAGACGCCGCAAAACATATGTGGCCTGGAGATCTAAGAGTGGTATTTGGCAAACTGCATGATCTAAACTCTGCGGTATTCGGTTCGGGAAAGAAACCATTTATCTTCCAGGAGGTGATTGATATGGGAGGTGAACCAATTAGTGCGTCGGAATACACAGGGATCGGCCGAGTCACTAACTTCATCTTTGGTGTTAAACTAGGACAAGTCTTCCGGAATGAAAACAAGGCGGGTTATCTTCACAACTGGGGCGAGGCTTGGGGCATGCCTAATTCGAATGACGTCGTGGTGTTTATTGATAACCATGACAACCAGCGAGGACATGGAGGAGGAGGTAAGACACACAGAACTCCGTCATTGCGAAGCGTGTTGTGTGTATACTGGATTACCTGCCTTAGTACCTTTTTCTCCGCTAGGATGCGCTCATTTAAACTACATGTATGTATTTTCGGAGCGAGGCCAAGCGGAGAGTAGAAAACCAACGGCAGGTAATCCAGTATTAGTCACGTCCAAGGAGTTCTGATCAGGAGATATGACACTATTTTAATTGTTTGTTCAATTGTCAACAGCAGTCATTTAATAAATCCAATTTTATATTCAGGTTTAAAATAACGAGATAATTACATAGTATACACTAGCTATTCCAGATTGCATACATGATTTTGAAATATGATACAAATTATTATTTTACGCAAAAAACAAATAGATTTTTCTTCATTTGTAATCTGTTTTGCAGCAATAACTGTTTATACAATGTCTATCAAAAGTAATTAGACTCTATTAAAACTGTTTCCAATCTTACTAGGTGGTCCTTTGACCCACTTCGAACCACGCCCCTACAAACTCGCCACAGCCTTCATGTTGGCACATCCATACGGCTTTACCCGCTTAATGAGTAGCTACAACTTCGACAGGTAAGTAATTGTGTTACCTTACTCTAGTTGGTCTGGTGACTCTCATCAGACCACGTCCCTACAAACCCGCCAACGCCTTATGCTGGCACAGTATATTTGTCTTTCCAAGAATCACGAGAAGCTTCAATTAAAAGTACCATAGAGTGTTTAAAATATCAATAATATGTCAAAGAAAGACAGAAACATTTATATTGATTGCCCTTCAGAGTAATGTTATTTGAGGCAAAATTCTGGAAGGAACTTGAATACAAAATGTATGTTTATAGAGAAAGAAAGATAAAATGAAAGAATTGTAGAAGATACGCCAGGGAATATTACCTTTAAATACGAATTCCATAGTAGTAACAGTATATGTCGATTGATAACTATAAAACGGCATCGTACCTCCGCTTTGTCCTTCGCAGACTTGTCCGTAATCCTAGGGAATCAAACAGTTGTTTCGTCCTACTAGCACTCGTCAGTGCTGTCCGGGATATTATACAGCTGTTTCGGCCTTCTAGGATCCGTCAGTGATGTTAGGGACATCATACAGCTGTTTCGTTATTCCCGGACTTGTAAATGATGTTGGGGCATCATACAGCTATTTCCGTCCTTTTAGCACTTGGCAATGATGCTGGGGCATCATACAGCTGTTTCGTCCTTCTAGGTAGGACTCGTCAGTGATGTTAAAGACATCATAGAGCTGTTTTGTCCTTCAAGGACTCTTCAATGATGTTTGACATGTATTCACAGAAAAACTATCCACATGTCTTAGACTCATATGTTCATCCTGAGTTCATATGCAGGAACATTTCATATAAGCCTAAAACCAACCCTATTTACGTAGTCAAATGCACCCGAGCATTCCACGAGATAACTTCAGCTGTCACGTGACTCATCACTAATCGGCCAAAATGGCGGTTATGTCTAATGTAACTAAACCAACGACCGTTCGCAGTTTCATATTCATTTGTATGTCGCTAGAATACGCAAGAAATATCACCAGGAATTGAAGGCAAGTTGTAACAAACTACATTGCCGTTTTCGTGAGGATTTTATTAAATAAGGTTATTATTTGTTTATTTGAAAAGAATCTAATGATTATGATCCGTGACTGATGTACTGGCGTCGATGTCAAAACTAGATATGTCTCGTCGGACAACGCGACCGCAATTTTCTATCGGAGTTAAAATATGTTACTAGGGGTCATAAAATAGATGTTTGCTAGGCCTAATTAACATCTTATAGTATAAATAAAATTTAAAAAAACTTAGGCTGTGTACATCTTGGATTTTATCTTTGGTTGTACAACATGTTCTGTTAATAGACCGATTTGTCGTTCAGTTGATTTTTTTTCAAAGTTTATAAGCAGCTTTACTGATTCAGTAGTAAATCAATAATCTTCCACAAGCATTAAAGAAATAGGAAAAGAACTATACTCAGCTATTGGAAAGTTGTCAGCAGATAAATATGTTATACATGTTTTCTTGAATATATATATAATAGGAATAACCAGATTAAGACATTTCATCTGATACAAATGTAACTGACTATAAAATCCAATTATAATTTCTTATTATGTGACCTCAGACCCTGACGTTTTTCAGAGCCTTTGCCCCTTTGATTTGTGAAAAGTATCCGGCTAGTGTTCGGAGATCCCGGGTTTGAACCACGGTCTGGCCGTGCCTTTGTCACTCCTCCTATAAGTATAAAATATCCATAAATTCCATAGAAGTCGATCGGTCAGTCGTTCGCTACCAAAGATCTAGCAGTGGACCTCATGTGACAACAAACTTCTTCAGACAATATATTCGGTTTCCAGAGAAAAACCCAAGAGGAAACATTGTAAAAAGCCAACAAAAAGGAAGATTCTCTATTTCTCTTAACCCCTTATCATGGATGTAATTTGGTTTTAGGTCAAATACTGATCAGGGTCCACCTCATAATGGCGACAACATCAAAGACGTCACTATTAACGCTGACCTCACGTGCGGTAACGGATGGGTAAGGAAAATGTCACATTTTTGTAATTTTCATTGTTTTTATCTTTCAATATTATCTTTTCATAATTTTTTTTATGTATTTGATGTAACAAGTAATCATGTAATTATGTAAAACAATCGTTCATCCCCCTCAACATGATGTGTACTATGCATAGGCACTTAGCACATATTCCCAACCCCCGGTCCATACCTAAGGTAATACATTATGTGGTCCGTAGGTATTTGTGGTACTAGTAATATCCCGATCTGGATTCTAACCTAGTCTCACACCTCCTGTAGGGGATACATAATGTTAGGTAGGTAGGTAGGTGCTGTAAGTATATGTATAAGATCGTGCTTACACAATATATACTGTAATACTGTAAAGGTAGGTATCTCGGTCAATATCTTCTTTACGCCCTGGAAATACAGCGCTAAAATAGCATTGCGCCAAAATATCATTGCGGGAAGGTGTTAGAATGTGACCTATGTAAACATAACACGTAAAACATGGACTTCATGCAATTACAGTTGAAGTATAAGTCACATTTAATATTAGATAAATAAGAAACAACAAATGTGTTGAAATTGAAGCTGGAAAATCTTACATGTTCAGATTATGTTGAATGTATATGAAAACAAAATAGTATTTGTTTTTTCTTTCTACGCCCCAAAACAAGATCGTTACTCATTTAATAATGTTCTTAAAGAGTCTTCCCACTTGTTTTTACCTTTCAGACGTGTGAACATCGGTGGAGAGAAATCTACAATATGGTAGCGTTCAGGAACATAGTAATGGGACAGAATCTACAACACTGGTGGGACAATGGTAACTACCAGATCGCCTTTGGTAGGGGAAACAAAGGATTCATCGCTATGAACATGGACAACCACAACCTCGACCAAACACTGCAGACTGGCCTTCCCGCGGGAACTTATTGTGACGTCATTTCCGGTAGCTATGATGGTTCTAGTTGTTCTGGGACCGAGATCCAGGTCGGAAATGATGGAAATGCACATTTCAGCATCAGCAACAGTAGCGATGACCCTATGATCGCTATTCATGTTGGTAAGTGTTTTCGGTACTTAATATGTTTCCAGCAGACAGATTCGGACATCAATTGATCAATAGAGTTTGGCATTTTAAAAACATTAATAAAACCTGGTGCTTACAGTAGTCTAGTAACGAAATGGTAAATGGACATTTTTAGTTGGCCATATTCATGCAACTACGAAACCAGAAGCTACTAATACCGAAACATCCACACAAGGCAAATTAAATCACGATGCAAAGTACATGGAAAAGTCGAGAAAGGAAAGGCAATCAAAGCAGGAATCGACCATACCAAAAGCTAAAAAGCACACGTCAACGCTTTGAAAAGACACGATTGGAATCAAAGATATCAATTATTATATATATAATATATATATTTAAGACAAAAGTGATAAAGTAATATAATTTCATGACATGAACAAAAGTGATAAAAAAGCAATATTTCATGACATGAACAAAACTGATAAAAAACGATAATATTTGATGACATCAACAAAACTGATAAAAAGAGATATTTTAAGACATCAGTTAAATGGAAGACAACATGTGAAACCAGAAGACGGCATTACCTTTCAAGATTAATGTTCTTAACATAAACCAATGCCCCATATTAGATTACTCGAAATTCTGTTTTCCATGTCTATATTTGATTCTTTTTGTTTTAATTCTAGGCGCGAAGAAAGGTCAACCAAAGAAGGTTACGACGTGACCTCACCCCAGTAGCCTTACCATCGACATAGACGTCACTGTCGTCGCCATCTTTATTGTGCAGCTGCTCATACGTACAACATTAAATCATCATTTGAGATTATATATTTGTGAAATAAATTGTTTTGTATTGTTTTTAACATAACTGTATTTATACACAACACATTCACCCATTATTAAACTACATCGAATACAAATAATATAATAAATTTAACATTCGACAGAAGAAATCTGTCATTTTAGGTCGATAAAAATGGGAATATTTTTATTCTTTTCTTTTCAAGAAGCCTTTGCCATTTGGTTTTGCTACATTATGATATAATAAAACAATGATTACATTGAAAAATATATAAAATGCAATACCTTAAATATGATGATATCAACCAGATATTAACAATCATAGGGTTTTCAATTTACAAAGGATATTTCTTAAGTGAGGAAAAAAGCAAACAGATAAACCTACTTGCTATACTTAAACAATACATAATGATGAAAGAAGATATAAATAAATACAAGGGAAAAAATACTCCCAACTTCAAAACTGTTCTTCAATTTCTTCCTGAACAGTCTTTCTCGTAATAATGACCAATAGATACACACTGTACACAACTCAATATCTTCTAAGAAAGTCACTGAAATTGAAAAACAAGATTTATTGCATTTTTGCCAGTGAAATATAGAAATGTATCGACCTAATAAAAGCGATGAGCAGTGAAAATATAAGATTTTGCAGTGAAAATATAAGTTTTCCGTTTTTGGCCAATGAAAGCGTACCTTTGTATTCACCTCGTTGAAACTTGTCGGTTTTTTTAATCGAACCGCAGATAGATATTGGTTATTTTGCTGTTTTTCTGAAATTTTCAGACTAGTTTTTGACACAGTACTCGCTTGACGTTAGCTACACAGGCAAAAGTGCCACACATGTGCCACATGCGTAGCATTTTTCATGCGATTTTCACACGATTTTCATGCGTATATCATATGATTTTCCACACGCATGATTTTCGCATGAAAAGTTCATGTCATCCACATGCGATTATCATGCGATTTACATGTCTACTTGACACGCATGAGAATCGCATGTTTTGTTGCTACATGCGAGATACATGTGAAATTTACATGCGTGTATCACATTAAAGATTTTAAGCATCAGAATCATGCGTAAATATATATTTTGTTGTTTTTCATTCATTTTTATTTTCTATTTTCATTTATTTTCATTCTTTCAGCACTTACAGTCTATTCTAATGCTTATGTGGGTGTTTTTTTTATCACTTTTCATATAAATGAGGACTGATTTTCAAGTGAGATCTTTTAATTGTTTTAAATTTCACATTAACCAGAAAAAAATGAACGATGTATACTATTTGAACAAATTCTTTTAAACTTGAAAACAAATTTCAAGACTTATACATAACTTAACTCAAATGGTATAGATTAAGAAACATGAATACATATATACAGTACTGTACATATGTATTTCTTTTTCTAAATAAATTCAAATAATCAAGATTACCAGGTCAATATAGTAGAACATATCTGGTATACACCAATGTTAATTTGACTAAGTTAGACTAAAGAAGCCATGAATGCATAATGATACCATTTTTTTAATTAACAGTAGCTATATAATTGCTCTTGTTGCTCATGCTTATTTCTATTGTTTGTCACAAATGTCCTCATGTTACACATGTGTCTGAGTGTATCTATAAAAATCTTGAAATCTTGTTAAATGAAGGTGTTTACATCTTTTATTATAAATTGACAATCGACACTTAATGATCATAAAGACATTGACAAAATATGCACATAAATCAGTTACCATATACTTTGATATAGGCCTAAAATTATGCAAAGTACATTTAAATATCATCGGCTGTTTCATTTGATAAATATTACGGCAGTAACCATGATCCATAGCCAAGCTGCACATATATTGCGACAAATATCGCGAAAACTACTAGAAACGGATACCTGCATCACGTCCACGCACTGTATCACAACCATGTCTGGTGCAGGGCCAGAGCGCACCACTAGATATGAAAACAATTTGGTGTCGCTAAGAATTTGGTGCAAATACAATAAAATCGGGTGTGACATAATACCTAGCTTACATATATAGATAAATGAGATATTTATTTACCTCAGAACACATATTTAGTCCCATCTAGGTGTTTTAATTCGTCCGCATAGACCCTCGCTTACGCTAGTGAAAATTTCATACTTGACTCGACGCCATATTGCTACCGGCGGGGCGGCCTAATTAACCTAATCAGTACACGATGGAGCGAAAAGAAAAAAAATACAATGTCAACATTTATTTTCATATATTTTACCGCTTATAATTAATAGATAATAATTTTTTGAATTGAATAACAGGTTTTGGGAAATAATATGCTCAGTTTCATTAATTTTAACTAAGTAAGAAGAAAACACAATAAATGATATGTGGTCTTTTCGGTCCATTGCGTTTGGATTCGGGTGGTTAGTCGTACTGTCACTTACAAACCGGAAAACCAAATTGGACAGAATCAGAATTACAATCGCTAGCGCAGTCCGTGGCGGAGAACATATCTGTGATTCACGGCGAATCCTTTTCCCTTCACGTAACCAACGAGGCGGACAAAGATAACAGATAGGTAAGTGAAATGCGTTTGTGTGTTGTTTTTTTCAGTAGGGTCTACTCCGGATGTTACGTCACCAGTGACGTCACCAAGTTTGTTGCTGCGCCTGTCTCATTGAAGTTGTATTTCGGTGGGCTGTGTTGTATTTTACTGTCACTGCCAGTATTTCTTACAATATCTGAAAATCAGAGACGATGTTCCAAGATATGGATGTTTTGTCATGATTATATGTTGCTTTGCACAAGCACGCGTGCAAAAAATAATCAACCCAGCGTTCAGAATGTCAAGCAAAGTCCCGTAGCCTCGAGCTCATCGGCAGTACCAGTACCGCTGACTGTAACTTGTAAGTAAACTTGTTTGCTGACATTGATGTAAACAGGCGACGCTAAATATGCACGAAGAACAGATCCCGTTTATTTTATATTTACTGTAGTAATACTTTTTTCTCCAAATTTAATTAATTTTAGATTTCGATAGGCCTAGCCGGTTTAGTTTTTTTTGTGGCTAGCTTTCTCAGTGATTGTTAACGTCCAAAAAATATCAACGGGAATCGCCAGATTGAGGTCACAAATGTACAGAAAACCGCACGTGTGCTCACGGACATTTTCTCGTGAACGAGCAGAATAATGAAATACATTTTGATTTATAACCGCTCGCATAGATATACATATGTATACTACTCATAAAACATGTAACTTATCTTAAAGTATGCAGTATAGGCCTATCATCTTATTATTTTGTTGGTTCATTTTTAGTTGGATTATAGATACTAAAAATGCATCTAATGTAATTTTTTGTTTTCATGTTATTCCTGCCTCATTAAATCAAGGTCATACATGGAGTTCTTATGCCAGTTATATAAGAAATATGCTACTCCTTGAACTTTTACATCCATAGATTAATATAATTTTCATGTATGAGTTAAGCAAATTCTTATCAAGCTTTCATGTACACTAACTGCAGTTGGCCTTATGTCATTTTTTAAAAGTTTAAACATTTGAATTTATGATTTTAAAATTGGCTTGAACAACCATCCTACATTCATGAGAGTGACACGTCATAATCTGTTACATAAAATGTAAGAGTGACACGTCATACTATGATATATATTGAATGAGTGGGAAAGGAAAATGATGTAGTTCCAACAGGTCCGTTTTACAGGTAAATTGTACATAGTTTGCTGCCCAGAGGCAAATTGTACCTCAGACTGTAGATTTATAGGCCTATTTAATTTTCCTGGACGTGAACAATGTGTACTAATAACCGGTATACGGCTATAGGTTGGTTTTTGGAAGTGGTGAATTTACATTCTTTATACCTTTGGGAATTTCACTGAAGTTTTTTTTTACTTTAACATCTTTCTTTGGAATAAATTTTAAAGCATTGTCTTTATATTTTTGAATCAAACAAGAGAACTGCATCATTTCTTAATTTGTTTTGCATAATTTTTTTCTGAACTTATATCATTCAATTACATGTATTTGTAGAACTATTGAAATGACACTGCAAGCTGGAAAGTTCCTCATGCATCAGGTCCTGTCACTACAATACATGATATCAGGGATATGTCCCTGGTCATAATGATTGTTTAAATAAGAAAATTTAAAGATTTGAAATTGATTTCGAAATGAAATATTGAATAACTTCAGCCTGTGTTGTGTGATGGGAATAATTTTGAAAGATCAAATTTAACTATTCAAATGATTTGCTTCATGAATCTCACATTATCAACATTTTTTTTTTTTCAAATTAGACTTTTTATTTAAATTTTTAATGAAACATGATTACATCATATATGCAAATGCTAAAAATTTGAAATTATTTGTTTTGAAGTCTCTGACCTGACCTTGATTGAGACTATATCTTTGGACAGAGCCAAATTATATCTTTTGCCATGTACAAAAAGAAATCAATGTGGAGAAAGCTAAGTTGATACTAAAATATTTTCAATTAAGTCATATTCAGTTATTTTGGGTGAGGAACCA
Organism: Pecten maximus; assembly: GCF_902652985.1. NCBI lineage: Eukaryota > Metazoa > Mollusca > Bivalvia > Pectinida > Pectinidae > Pecten > Pecten maximus. Next base: position 28,944,401 of record NC_047032.1, read on the forward strand.
TGTACATTTTTGTACACTTTTGAATTCAAGTTGATTTCATCTATTCACAAAGGTATTACAGAAAATTATTTGACAAATTCGAACAATGACCAGGAATAAATTATCACATTCTTGGAAATGTCATCTGCACACAGGTAAAATATAGTTGGCTTAGTTGCACAGGGACTAATGTAAAAAGTTCACAATGTATGTGGCTATCACTGCAATGGACAAATATTGATATCAGAAAGGGCATTCAATTCCAGGCCTCAGAGCGCAGTTTATTTCCCTCTTGAAAAAAACTGAATTGAAATATTTTAAAAGTTTTCACAAAATATGGTTTTCATTTCATATTGCAGAACTATTCTCTCAATTTCAAGTGACCTACTGGTATTCTTATCGCCTTTTGCCCGTCGTTGTCCGTCATGCGTCCGTAAACAATTTACATTTTTGACTTCTTCTCCAAAACCCCTGAACCAAATTCAATGAAATCTGGCTAAAGGTCAACGAAATTGTGAATTACATGGTCCCCACCCCCCAGGGGCCTGAGGTATGGGGCTAAAAAGGGTCAAAATGACTGCAACTTCAAAAATATTCTTCTCTATATAGTTATATACTCTCAGATATGTTGGAATCAAATACTCTTCATAGATGGAAGGGTCTTATGGTGCTTTACCAAAATTATGAATTTCATGACCCAGGGGTCTCACATTTTGCCCCTCGTGAGGGGGTAAATTTTACGTTAGTTTATATAGGGAAATCACATTTTTGACTATAATTTGTTTGATTTCTATTGGAATTCATTCTAACTTGGTTAACATTATTAGCTTGTGATGGCAGTTTGATGGTATACACATGTTGGCCCTGACTGACCCCCAGGGGCAGATAGGCGGGGCTAAAAAGGGTCAAATTGACTAAAAATTTCAAACATCCTCTTCTCAAGACCCAAATAACTAAATAAGGTAGAATCAAATACTCTTCATAGTTGGAAGGGGCTTATGGTGCTTAATTAAAATTATGAATTTCATGACACTGTGGTCACACATCTACCCCTTGGGAGGGGGTAAATTTTATTATAGTTTATATAGGGAAATCACATTTTTGACTATGATTTGTTTGATTTCTATTGGAATTAATTCATTCTAATTTCATTAACATTATCAGCTTGGGATAGCAGTTGATGGTATGCACATATTGGTACTGACTGACCCCTTGGGGCTGATGGATGGGGCCAAGAATGGTCAATTAAATTAACTGAAATATTTCAAATCTCAGGTGACCGTTAAGGCCCATGGGCCTCTTGTTCACTTATTTGATACAACTGCAATTGTTAGATATTTTATTAAAACTGGTATACACGTACTGCTACCATATAAGAGGTTAAAAACATTTATTTATTCATACAGTTTGCAAACAAATTGATATCAATGATTAAATGAAGCTGAATTTATGTTTTTATTTTCTGAAAACTATTTTGTTTTCTTTGTTTTAGATATCTTCAACATCCAGCTCCTAGAGGGACACCAGCTGTAAGAACTCCTGTCAGCTTCAAGTCTAGGTAATCACACATGTCTTGTAACTTCATAATAATCTTTAAAAAATACTTATTTATTTGGACACTTAACCAACTGCTGTTTGTTTAATCACTGTTACCTTCATGTCAAGCTCATAAAGAAATGTGATAATTTTTATAAATTTTCTATAATAAATATGAAACATCAATGTGTAAGCACTGTCTTTGACTTTTCCAACGTCCAGGTCAGTTTTGTTTCTTTTTACGCCCTGTTGAAAGCCAATATCATTTAAGGATGTACCGGGTTTGGAGGAGAAGGAACGCTGGAAAACCCAGTGTTTAATCCGAGGGATTCACTGATCTCTGGTCAGTGCCAAGTAGCTGCCCCACTTGGGTTTCAAACTCACAACAGAGAAGCCTGAGGGGCAGGTCAAAAAGGGTCAAATTGACTGAAATTTTGAAAATCTTTTTCTCCACTCCCAGATAAGCTGAAATCAAATGCTCTTTGTATCAAAGATGTAGATGGAAAGGTCTTGAGGTCCTTTACCGAAATTGTAAATTTCATAACCCTGCGGTCAAGCGTCTTCATTGAGAAGGGGTAAAATTTACTTTATTTTATATAGGGAAGGCATTTAACCTCTGCTCATAAAAGCTGTATATGATACTGCCATTGCAATGATTCAGTGATTGATTCTCTAAAATAATTATACCCCCGCAACGAAGTTAGGGGGGGGTATACTGGAATCAGGTTGTCTGTCCGTCCGTCCGTAGACGCATTTTGTCCGGACAACTCCTCCTAAACTGATGGGCCGATTTCAATGAAACTTCACACAAATATAGAGGAACATGTGTAGATGTGCATGCCACTTTATTTTTCTCAAAATTATGGTTGCTATGGCAACTGGTCACTATAAACAGGTTTTCTGATAAGAACCATAACTTTAAGTTTGTCCGGACAACTCCTCCTAAACCGATGGGCCGATTTCAATGAAACTTCACACTAATATAGAGGACCATGTGTAGATGTGCATGCCTTTTATTTTTCTCAAAATTATGGTTGCTATGGCAACTGGTCACTATAAACAGGTTTTCCGATAAGAACCATAACTTTAAGTTTGTCCAGACAACTCCTCCTAAACCGAAGTGCCGATTTCAATGAAACTTTTCACAAATATAGAGGAACATGTGTAGATGTGCATGCCACTTTTGTTTCTTTTTTTTCTTTTTTTTTAAATGTGGTTGCTATGGCAACTGGTCACTATATTACTGGGTTATCTTATTAAGCCTTCCATTTCACCATTGCAGATTGCGGGGGTATAAGTCAGCCATCTTGGCGACAGTTCTAGTTAATTTTGAAAAGTAATGTAGTCATATTATTGAGATTTTGATTATCATCTCATAATTAAATATCGTTCATCATGTGTGAATGTACCATGAAAAACCAATTTTGATTACTTTTTTCTTTTAATTTTGTTTACAGAAACTTCAACAAAGGTGGACATCTGGAGAAGCTGAAAGACAGATCTGCAACATAGTGAAACTGTTTTCTGCTTTCGGCAAATGGACAGTCAGTCAGTCACAGCAGGCAAGGCTCGGCAGTTTTGAAACCCATGTGAACAGTGTTAAGCTTCAAGGAAAAAGATTCAATGAACTGTATATCATATGATTCTGTATAAATATATCCATGCAACAAAAGTGATTTCTGGAACTAGAAGTAATGCTGTTGGAGAGGCAAACAATATGAATAAGACAACAGAATCTCCGTCTTGTTGAAAAAGTGATGTTTTTCTCTATACAAGTTATACCAGTAATGCAAAGGCCAAGGACATGGATAGTGGTTTTTAATATTTATATATATGTGTATTGATCTTTCTTACCATAAGATAAACTGACATTCTAAACTATAAATTATTTACAGTGCAACTTGGTTTTGTATGGATTTACTTTACATGAGCAAGTATTAAATGAATTATATTTTTGATTCTAAATAACAAATTTTCATCTTGTTATTATTGATTAGACTTTAAGATAATATGACATTGTTCTGTTTGGTTTGCTTTATTTTGTTTACAGCCATTAAAGGGATGTCAGGTGTTGAATGTATAGAGGAAAGCCTGAGTACCTGAGATAAACCAAAGATCTATGATCAGTACCTGGCAATTGTCCAATGTGGTTTTCAAACTCACAATCCAGAAGTGAAGGTTATAATGGAACAATGTTGGGACACATTAACCACTCGGCCACTGTGGACCCTGACATGACACATTCTGAGTGGTAATAGAATTGTTTGAGAATGATCTAGTACATTTCTGAAGAAATTCTAGAACAATTCAAGACTTTCTCAGAGGACATGTGATTTACGCATGTGCTCTTTTCATGCATATTACACACGTAATTTACATACGAGATACACACGTAGCTCTTTTCGTCTCCTCCACATGCGTATTGATTCGCACGATTCTCGCACGACAGATTTTACATGCGTTTAACGCATATGATACGCATAATTTACGCATGTAGCTACGCATGATCCACGCATGTCGAAATTTACACACGAGACACATGCGTATTACGCATGATATTCATATGAACTCAACGCACGATTTATGCGCGTGCTCTTTTCTGCTTAACCACGCATGTAAATTTCATATGATTTTCATGCGTTTTACGCATGTGGCACATGTGTGGCACTTTTGCCTGTGTAGTCATGCACAGATTCTCCTATAACAGCAGAAAACGCTTAAATTGCGTTGATTAGTCCTTTCAAAATGGCGCCGTCAAGTTGACGTGGAGTAACGTCACAAATAGATGACGTCATTACTGATTCCCGCAATTTTTGACACTATTAATTTTTCGATATTTTTTTATTTTGTTTTTAAGTTTATGAAATGCACTAAAAAGAAAATTGAATGTTTTCCTGTTAAATATAACATATATTTCACTCGTATGACAGAATATTTCGATATTCTGTCATACTCGTGAAATATATGTTATATTAAACGGGAAACCATTCAATATCCTCTATAGATTTTGATACAGTGGTAAATGACAGCAGCCAATAGAGAAGCAGCATGACGAAGATTTAAGTAACATTTTCCCCAGCTGTTAATGACCCAATTACATAAATTACACGCGCATGGTGACATCACACATCGTTGTACTGCATACATACACTATGGTACTATGGTAACAAATAATCCCGGTGTAATCTATAAACAAAGTACATACATAAAAACAACAAATAAATACTTGTTGGAATGATATTTCTTTGACTTTTAGAATGAATATTATTATTCAAAACTTCATTAAGCCCATAGTTGAAATTGACGGACTCTGCAAAGTTACATCCGTTACCCGTTTTTCAATATAATCAGCTTCGTCATAAAAAGAACTTGGAAATCGTCATGGTTACAGATAAACATGACTGTTATGAATATCACTTAGACATTACCATGGATATAATTGAAAAAAATATTAAACATGGATACAGATTAATGTGATGGCTATAAAGGAAACTTGAATATATGAATTGATGCGACCCTAATTTTAACATGTCAATTCAGCGACTTAGAGTCCTCCATCGACTGTAAAGTTATATGCCAAAGATGATTAATAAGTCTGATGGATACTTACTGATGAGTCGCTTTCTTTTACTTTAAAATTACATATGATGACACCTATTCATCATTTGATTGCATTTGGTGGTATTAATTTTGACAATATCGCTAATTTCATATTGGGATTCAGATGTGAAAACGAAAAACGAAAACGTCAAAGCGGCAATATGATTTATTTGATCAAAGATATCGCCCATTCTAGAGTGTAAAATCAACCGTGTTTATTTGAACTGATTATATAACTTATTCAAATTTGGTATTTTAAACTATAGTGGTGATATTTTTTCCTGAATTATAAATATTTGATACCCCTATCGGGTAAATGGTATCTTAAATAAATATTACACCTAAATGATATATGCACACAGATGTATCAGGATCATACTGTATCGAAACTGAATATCTAAGTATTACCAACAAACATGGAAGGAAGATTTTTTTTCATCTTAAGCTTGTCTTTGATGTACATAGGTCAAAGGTCAGAATGTGGTATCTACTTTTGGCATGCGGCACACTGCCTCATTTAGGTGAACACATGCCCCGAGTATGAAATGCCAGTGGTAAGAAGTGGAAACAAGACATTATTGCGGTTTAATTTCTGGTTTTTTTGTCTTTTTTTATCAATTTAGTTCGATGTTTATTGTTCGGCATAGTTAAACATTACCGGAGTGTGGGTTTGTACAACTCTTAGGATCTGAGACCCAGGATAAGCCATATCACATGTTTTTTTAACGGTCCTATGTACAATGTATCTTCCACACATTCGAGCAACAAAATGATCGAGAGGACAGATATTGGTGTATCAGTTTAAAAAAAAGGATGAAATGTATGGAAGATTGAGATGGTGAGCATTATATATTTGAAATGATAGTGTACATGCTTGTAACTGCATTGTTGGAAAAAAAATATAAAAAGTGTTGACAATTTAGACCGAAATCGTACATGGTACAAAGTTGTTAAAACATCGCATAATTTATTGAAATATTTCACAAAAATAATTTCCAAGTAAGCCATATGTTGTAATTAGTTGTTAGTAGCAAATACAAATATATTGTATATGTGTATACAAATAAACGTCTCTGGAAGAATGTCTTATTTCCTCAGGTAAGAACTGTACAGTACCTGCTCACCCTCATTTCATGGCACTCATAAAGCGACAAGAGTTGTAACCTTCACCTCTTCACTATAAAACATTTTAAGTATCTCTTGATATTGACTCAAGTTTTGCCGTAGTGTGGAGCGTTTGGGACATGAGAAAAGTGTTCTGTCGCTTTGTTCAATTTCAAAGTCAATTTAATGGTACATTGTAATTTATACTTACTGTTTTACTCTCGGCAATAGAGGGTACAAACAAGCCCTACTTCGGTGTCTTTATATTGAAAAAGATGTAATGCCTATGTGACTGAGATTTCAATAAAATGGTGCTAACAATGTTCTTGGTCCTTCCGTTATCGCCTTTAGGCATCGGTCCCAAAGACCTATATATGACGAAGCAGCGTTTAACAGCAAATGTGGGCTTTTACATTGCGCTATTTATGTTTATCACAATGGCACTAGCTCGTGTAGGACTTGAATGTCGTCCCGGTTCTTATCTCTCAACATGTCTGACAAATTTAAAAGGGCAGCACCGCGCTTCCCTTATCATTGTATTTCATTGTGACCAACGAAATGCTTTCACTGACTATAGCCGCCTGTTGTGTAACCGTTGGTAAGTTAATGCAAAATGTAAATGCCCTTTGATATACTGTAGTAGGTCAGGTACAGTATCGTTGTTTTTTATGTTAATATGGACGTATTTACGAAAAAAATATAATATTGATCATTTTGATATTGTAAAAATCATAATATTGATCAATATAATATTATAATCGAAGAATTGAGAACTTTTTCTTGTTGACCGAGACGGTAATGATTCTGTTATATGACACTGAAGTTAAAGGTGAATGCATTATTTGTTTCATTATCGGTAATCTGTAACGATATTTCTCGACTAATGGCTACATAATCGATGTCTGACGTCACGAGATACATGTGTATGTTCACAGCAAGTTATGCTAATTCAACGGCATCTAAAATCAACAAGTGATGGTTCTTGACTCATCAAATGCGAAACAAACAGCAGTTGTACAGTTAATTTAATCAATCTTTATTTTCACTCGATTTAAATCATTTTTTAGATAAAAAATATTAAATAAAATACTATTATCAAAAACAACAAAGAATACCAACATAATAACAAAACCATCAATTTTAAACACGATTAGAATATAAACAAAAATAAAGATTTACCCGGAGACCATGTGCTCCGAGAGAGTAAGCGTCTTCTGATTTATCGACAAGTGCCATCACACAAATCACTGGTGACAATCTTCGGAACTGCTATTTTCATGGATGAATTGGTGATCTCAAAAATGAGTTTGAACATCTTTTTCCCCGTTGGTTTCCCCTTGGGTTTTCCTCCAACACCCAAACACATAAGGACACGCCTTTTATTACGTACGTGTAGTTGTTTGTATCATTATTATTATCATCCTGAATCCTAGATGAGATACGATATACACAATTATTGGACATTTATTCTTGTTTTCGATTTATCTACTTGCGTTTTTCCTGTCCTCGTTTCTAGGAATTTTAATATCTAGGTGATATATTATAATTTTTTCTCACACACGACTACGTTTTGACCAATAACCTGACATGGTCGAGTTTGTTATGTTTAAGCACTTGCTGGGACATTCAGTAATCCGACCTGTGCTCCTGGTCGCAACACAATCGTGCATCTCTTTGAATGGAAATGGACAGACATAGCAAAGGAATGTGAGAGATTCCTCGGACCGAATGGCTTTTGTGGCGTCCAGGTAAGTATTCATATTATTTGGAGAATACCATCATGAAACGAAACCGTGTTTCTAACTTAGAATACAAAACAACGAGGGAAAATACAAAGAAATATACAGATTTGAATGAAAATTGATGTAAAAGCACAAGGGGAGTAAGACCAGGGAAGAGTTTTATCAATATTCCTGAACTTATGGAAATTTTGCAAATCAAAATTTTCAATTAAAAAGTATTAGAGAAATTAAGGAAATTTCCGTAACAGAGATTTTTCCCGGAATCCTCTGCAATGCTTTCCTGTGGAAAATTGTAAGAAATTTAACTTAAGGTAAGGAACGTTGATGAACCGGACCAAGTGGAAGGTTAGGTATACGCTTCATCCACCACACCGCCATAAAAATGTAGGACATGTTCGGCTTAGGTGAAATCTCAAAATGAGAACTATGGTGTTGACAATGAAACTAATATGCATGTTAAGAAATATCGAACAAGTCAGGCTACTTGTCGTTCGTTGAAATAGAAGACTTTTAAATGAGATCAAGATGTAGTTTCAGTGTTAAATTTATATATGGGCGAAACGTCAGGATAACCTATCAGGATTTATTCTAGTGATAGCGTGTTTCAATAACCACCTGATATTCCATACAGACACATTTTATTATTTTATCCAGATATCGCCACCTAATGAAAACCGTCTTGTCAATAACAGACCATGGTGGGAAAGGTATCAGCCAGTCAGCTACAAACTGCAAACACGGAGTGGCAGCGAGGATCAACTAAGGGACATGATTTCCAGATGTAACAGGGTCAACGTCAGGTAGGTTTGTAATTAACACCTGACAGGTCAACGTCAGGTAGGTTTGTAATTAACACCTGACAGGTCAACGTCAGGTAGGTTTGTAGTTAACACCTGACAGGTCAACGTCAGGTAGGTTTGTAGTTAACACCTGACAGGTCAACGTCAGGTAGGTTTGTAGTTAACACCTGACAGGTCAACGTCAGGTAGGTTTGTAGTTAACACCTGACAGGTCAACGTCAGGTAGGTTTGTAGTTAACACCTGACAGGTCAACGTCAGGTAGGTTTGTAGTTAACACCTGACAGGTCAACGTCAGGTAGGTTTGTAGTTAACACCTAACAGGTCAATGTCATATAGGTTTGTAGTTAACACCTGACAGGTTAACGTCAGGTAGGTTTGTAGTTAACACCTGACAGGTCAACGTCAGGTAGGTTTGTAGTTAACACCTGACAGGTCAACGTCAGGTAGGTTTGTAGTTAACACCTGACAGGTCAACGTCAGGTAGGTTTGTAGTTAACACCTGACAGGTCAACGACAGGTAGGTTTGTAATTAACACCTGACAGGTCAACGTCAGGTAGGTTTGTAGTTAACACCTGACAGGTCAACGTCAGGTAGGTTTGTAGTTAACACCTGACAGGTCAACGTCAGGTAGGTTTGTAGTTAACACCTAACAGGTCAACGACAGGTAGGTTTGTAATTAACACCTGACAGGTCAACGTCAGGTAGGTTTGTAGTTAACACCTGACAGGTCAACGTCAGGTAGGTTTGTAGTTAACACCTGGCAGGTCAACGTCAGGTAGGTTTGTAGTTAACACCTGACAGGTCAACGTCAGGTAGGTTTGTAGTTAACACCTAACAGGTCAACGTCAGGTAGGTTTGTAATTAACACCTGACAGGTCAACGTCAGGTAGGTTTGTAATTAACACCTAACAGGTCAACGTCAGGTAGGTTTGTAGTTAACACCTAACAGGTCAACGTCAGGTAGGTTTGTAGTTAACACCTGACAGGTCAACGTCAGGTAGGTTTGTAGTTAACACCTGACAGGTCAACGTCAGGTAGGTTTGTAATTAACACCTGACAGGTCAACGTCAGGTAGGTTTGTAATTAACACCTGACAGGTCAACGTCAGGTAGGTTTGTAGTTAAACACCTGAGCAGGTCAACGTCAGGTAGGTTTGTAGTAACACCTGACAGGTCAACGTCAGGTAGGTTTGTAGTTAACACCTGACAGGTCAACGTCAGGTAGGTTTGTAGTTAACACCTGACAGGTCAACGTCAGGTAGGTTTGTAGTAAACACCTGACAGGTCAACGTCAGGTAGGTTTGTAGTAAACACCTGACAGGTCAACGTCAGGTAGGTTTGTAGTTAAAACCTGACAGGTCAACGTCAGGTAGGTTTGTAGTTAACACCTGACAGGTCAACGTCAGGTAGGTTTGTAGTTAACACCTGACAGGTCAACGTCAGGTAGGTTTGTAGTTAACACCTGACAGGTCAACGTCAGGTAGGTTTGTAGTTTACACCTGACAGGTCAACGTCAGGTAGGTTTGTAGTTAACACCTGACAGGTCAACGTCAGGTAGGTTTGTAGTTAACACCTGACAGGTCAACGTCAGGTAGGTTTGTAGTTAACACCTGACAGGTTAATGTCAGATATGTTTGTAGTTACCTCCTGACAGGTTAATGTCAGATATGTTTGTAGTTAACGGGGCCGCGGTGGCCGAGTGGTTGAGGTGTCCCGACACTTTAACACTCTCCACCTGTTGGTTGCGAGTTCGAAACCTACGTGGGGCAGTTGCCAGGTACTGACCGTAGGCCGGTGGTTTTTTCCGGGTACTCCGGCTTTCCTCCACCTCCAAAACCTGACACGTCCTTAAATGACCCTGGCTGTTAACAGGACGTTAAACAAAAACAAACCAAACCAAGTCTGTAGTTAACACTGATCAGGTTACGACTATTAATGTAACAAGCACAATAGCAGAAAGTGTAACGAAAAGTTGATCGATTCTTATAACATCATAACGACAAATATCAATACCTAAGATGAGGGGTCGACAGATCTTATTTTTTATAACATCCCTAGATCAAACATACATTGCGCCACAAAAGCATTGATTCGAGACAAACACAGAAAAACAAAAACAAAAAAGAACACAAAAATCAAATAAGCAAACAAAAACAAACAAAACAAAAAAAGCAACAAAAGCAAAAAAGAAATTTTCACAAGTCCATTCGCCAGTAACTAGGAGTAGGCGATGTGCTCCGAGGCTTCCTATGTGAAGGTTGTTGAAAGTATACACTCGTGTGAATGGCGCCTAGATGGTATGAAGACAAATGATAGAGCCATTATGTATACCAGTTAATCACTGTAGAATCTTCATCATACAGTCGTATCACTTTACGGACACTTTAGAGATAACTCTGTGATAATCGGGATATTTTTGTCAAAGTCAAGCAATGCCACGTCCTCATAATGAATACCGACGTATTGACAATGAAACTATCCGCTACTATGTAGAACATTGTATCCATAAGTTAATGATGGCGACCTTACTTTGAACTCTAAGAATCTCCATTAACCAGCATCTTAAGAGTTCCAGTGTTATCTGTTTTTACCTCAACACACTCATTCGATCATATATGTTATGTTAGGAACAATCCCTTGAATTTCGAATATCGTGTGTCATGTTGTTAATGTCATTTTCGGGACTATATATGCTTCCTAGGAGATAAGCGGCTTGTAGTTGTGGTATTTTATGCAATGCACATAATCAATAAATTTCGTAATTGTAAAATGAGAGTGAAACACGTGGCATTATCTTTGTTACTGTCCTGATAAATCCAATTTAGAACGGCGAGGAAAGGGAAGGGTCTATTCCCATTGGCTTGCCAATGGTCTGTTTCCGATATAATTCATGAACTTGTGTGACATTTGCGAGACTGAAAAGAATGTCCTAGAAACAGGAAAACTTTCTTAAAGAAAAAAGGAATGTCAAAGATTGCTCCGTTCTATTTTGAGTTTTTCAAAATCCATTGCTTCCGAATTCCATTGAGTTCACATTGTCTTACTTTCCTTGTACTTTTTCAGGGGTCTCCATTCAAGACTATACAAAGCTACATTTTGATGTGCTTTACCGTCGTTTGTACAATTTTAAGTTATAATTACGGTTCCATGGTTCGATTAGTGTATGTCTTGGTTCATTACGCAGTGCCCCGACGTTCTAAAAACACTTGCGAAATCTGAGAAATGATAATAATAAAACATTTTGTTTCTATAGAAATGACATGAATTTGGATATTTAATTATAAACCTCTTCCAGCTATGGCTACAATATAGCAAAATATACTTTGCATGAATATACCATGTAGTACTTCCTTGTTACAATGGAGCATTTTGACTAAACGCGGGTTCGTATATATTGTATTTCAAACTGGTGCGAGCAACATGTATTTATGGAGGTCTGTGTCCTGGTAGGAAATGAACATCTAAACGTTTAAGACTCAACAGAGGTCGACGAGATGAAAGGAGAAGTTTCAGATTTAGTTGTTAAGCAATATTCATTTAGTTCTCTTCTCGAAATCTTTGAAAGTATTTCTGATGTTGGGTACAAATGCCATGTGACGGGGTTTTACTGCTTGTCTAGAGGAAGATGACAATCTCGAAAGTTGGTTGCTATAGTTGGTTGAAACATGCATTTCTCCGTGTTGCAGAATATACTCGGATACCGTTATAAACCACATGACAGGAGTCGGTGGATCAGGGACGGGGACAGCGGGATCACATTGGAATGGAGACACGTTGTCATATCCCGGCGTTCCGTTCTCTGCCTGGGATTTCAATACCGGAAATGAGTGTCACAGCTCCGATATGAACATCCACGACTATAACAATGCCGAAGAAGTTCGCAACTGTCGCCTCGTCAGTCTCGCTGATTTAAAGCTCAGCAAGAACTATGTCCGAGAGGAAATTATTCAGTATATGAACCATCTGATCGACTTGGGCGTGGCTGGATTCCGAATAGACGCCGCAAAACATATGTGGCCTGGAGATCTAAGAGCGATATTTGGCACACTGCATGATCTAAACTCTGCGGTATTTGGTTCGGGAAGGAAACCATTTATCTTCCAGGAAGTGATTGATATGGGAGGTGCACCAATTAGTGCGTCGGAATACACAGGGATCGGCCGAGTCACTAACTTCATCTTTGGTGTTAAACTAGGACAAGTCTTCCGGAATGAAAACAAGGCCAGTAACCTTCACAACTGGGGCGAGGCTTGGGGCATGCCAAACTCGAATGACGTCGTGGTGTTTATTGATAACCATGACAACCAGCGAGGACATGGAGGAGGAGGTAAGACACACAGAACTCAGTCATTGTGAAGGGTGTTGTGTGTATACTGGATTACCTGCTGCCTAAGTACCTTTTTCTCCGCTAGGATGCGCTTATTTAAACTATGTATTTTCGGAGCGAAGCCAAGCGGAGCGTAGAAAACCAACGGCAGGTAACCCAGTATGAATCACATCCAAGGAGTTCCGAACAGGAGATATGACACTATTTTAATTGTTTTGTTAAATTGTCAATAGCAGTCATTTAATGAATCCAATTTTACAATCAGGTTAAAAATATTGAGATAATTACATAGACTAGCCATTCCAGATTGCCTACATGATTTTGAAATACACAAAATGTGTAATACAAATGATTATTTTACGCAAAAAAACAAAAACATTTTTCTTCATTTGACATTTGTAACCTGTTTTGCAGCGATAACTGTTTCTGCAATGTCTATCAAGAGTAAGTTGACTCTATTAAAACTGTTTCCAATCTTACTAGGTGGTCCTTTGACCCACTTCGAACCACGCCCCTACAAACTCGCCACAGCCTTCATGTTGGCACATCCATACGGCTTTACCCGCTTAATGAGTAGCTACAACTTCGACAGGTAAGTAATTGTGTTACCTTACTCTAGTTGATCTCGTGACTCTCATCAGACCACCTCCCTACAAACCCGCCAACGTCTTCATGTTGGTACATTCTGTGGCCTTCCCAAGAATCACGAGAAGTTTCAATTAAAAGTACCATAGAGTGTTTAAAATATCAATAATATGTCATAGAAAGACAGAAACATTGATTTCCTTCAGAGCAATGTTTTTAAGGCCAAACAACAAACTTTATCAGATAATATATTCAGGTTCTAGAAAAATCCCAAGAGGAAACATTGTAAAAAGCCAACGAAAATGTAGGTTCTCTAGTTCCCTTTAATCAAACTAGCATGGATGTAATTTGGCTTTAGGTCAAATACTGACCAGGGTCCACCTCATAATGGCGACAACATCAACGATGTCACTATAAACGCTGACCTCACGTGCGGTAACGGATGGGTAAGTAACATTTGTTTTATATCAATCAATATTACCTATTTATTTTCGTTTTATTTATTTATAATTATTGAAACAATTAATCGCGTAAATATGTGTACTATTTACAGGGACTTGGTACAAATTGCGATCCCAAGGTACATACCTAATGTAATACAATACATTGTTTATGGTCCGTTAGTTGGGAATTCATGCAAAGCCCCTGTGGTACTAGTAATAGGCAATCTGGATTTTAACATAGTTTCAAACCTCTTGTAAGTTATATCGTTACATAATGTAAGGTAGGTTTGCGCTGTAAGTATATTAAAGAAATCGTGTTTACACTTTATACTGTAAAGGTACTTTCTTAGTAAATATCTTCTTGCGCCCTGGAAGTACTGCGCTTAAATATCATTGTGTTCATCCTCTTTTTCTATGGTAATAATTATCAGTGTGCCAAAAACTGTCAATGTCGCCAAGAACCGTTAATGCGCCAATAACTGTCAGTGTGCCAATAACTGTCAGTGTGCCAAAAATTGTCAATGCGCCAAAAAACTGCCAATGCACCAAGAATTGGCAATGCGCCAAAACCTATCCATGCGCCAAAATATGTCAGTGTACCAAAAACTGGCAGAGCGCCAAAGCATCATTGCGCGAAGATGTTGAAATGTGACGATAGTTTGAAGAAAGTAAAAACAAGGAGTTTATACAATTACAGTTGAAATATCAGTTACATCTAGTATAAGATAAATACGAAACGACAACTGCAGAAATAGAAGCTAGAAACATCTTACGACAGGTAAAAAGTATGTCGAATGAATATAAAACTAAATATTGTCAGGCCTTATTTGGTTTTTCTTCCCACGCACTTAACGTCATTTTGAAGACGACACATACTTGATTCGGCGATCAACAATTTCATTCAATGTCTAAAACTGTCTTCCACTTGATTTTACCTTTCAGACGTGTGAACATCGGTGGAGAGAAATCTACAATATGGTAGCGTTCAGGAACATAGTAATGGGACAGAATCTACAGCACTGGTGGGACAATGGTAACTACCAGATCGCCTTTGGTAGGGGAAACAAAGGATTCATCGCTATGAACATGGACAACCACAACCTCGACCAAACACTGCAGACTGGCCTTCCCGCGGGAACTTATTGTGACGTCATTTCCGGTAGTTACGATGGTTCTAGTTGTTCTGGAACCGAGATCCAGGTCGGAAATGATGGAAATGCACATTTCAGCATCAGCAACAGTAGCGATGACCCTATGATCGCTATTCACGTTGGTTAGTGTATTAGGAATTAATGTTTCTGGACATGAATTGATCAATAGAGTATGGCATTTTAAAAACATTCATCAAACCCGGTGCTTACAGTAGTAACGAAATGGTAAATGGACATTTTTATTTGGTCCTATTTATGTACCTTGAGCTATTTATACCAACACATCAGCACAGGGTAATGTAAATCGGAAAAATCAACAAAAGATTAAAGTAGGAATAGACAATAGTAGGAATAGACAACAGTAGGAATAGACAATAGTAGGAATAGACAATAGTAGGAATAGACAATAGTAGGAATAGACAATAGTAGGAATAGACAATAGTAGGAATAGACAACAGTAGGAATAGACAAAAAGTAGGAATAGACAATAGTAGGAATAGACAATAGTAGGAATAGACAATAGTAGGAATAGACAATAGTAGGAATAGACAATAGTAGGAATAGACAATAGTAGGAATAGACAATAGTAGGAATAGATAATAGTAGGAATAGACAATAGTAGGAATAGACAATAGTAGGAATAGACAATAGTAGGAATAGACAATAGTAGGAATAGATAATAGTAGGAATAGACAATAGTAGGAATAGACAATAGTAGGAATAGACAAAAGTAGGAATAGACAAAAAGTAGGAATAGACAATAGTAGGAATAGATAATAGTAGGAATAGACAATAGTAGGAATAGACAACAGTAGGAATAGACAATAGTAGGAATAGACAATAGTAGGAATAGACAATAGTAGGAATAGACAATAGTAGGAATAGACAACAGTAGGAATAGACAATAGTAGGAATAGACAATAGTAGGAATAGACAATAGTAGGAATAGACAATAGTAGGATTAGACAATAGTAGGAATAGACAATAGTAGGAATAGACAATAGTAGGAATAGACAATTAAAGTAGGAATAGATAATAGTAGGAATAGACAATAGTAGGAATAGACAATAGTAGGAATAGACAATAGTAGGAATAGATAATAGTAGGAATAGACAATAGTAGGAATAGACAATAGTAGGAATAGACAACAGTAGGAATAGACAATTAAAGTAGGAATAGACAATAGTAGGAATAGACAATAGTAGGAATAGACAATAGTAGGAATAGACAATAGTAGGAATAGACAATAGTAGGATTAGACAATAGTAGGAATAGACAATAGTAGGAATAGACAATAGTAGGAATAGATAATAGTAGGAATAGACAATAGTAGGAATAGATAATAGTAGGAATAGATAATAGTAGGAATAGACAATAGTAGGAATAGACAATACCAATCGAAAAGGAAAAAAACTCGTCAACACTTTGAAAGACAGCAATGGGGATAAAAGACATCAACATTTGAAGACAACATAGATATAAAGACATCGCCAAAACTGATAAAACAAAAGACAACAACATTTGAAGACATCAAAAAAAACTGATAATAACAACAACATTTTAAGAGGCATCTAAACAGCAAATCCAGTCAAAACCCTGATATTTTACATGCCTATAAATTCCTACTTTGGTGCAAACTTAACAGAAATAACTTTTAGTATGTATCATGGCAAACTGTGGGACTTGTTGTTGACATGTAATTTGTTAAGCTGTTTGTGTTCAGGGGGACATTTTCATCGCATATATTGCACAAACTAGCCATATCGTTTTGTTCACATGTGTCTAAAGCACATAATAGGAGCAATGACCAGAGTTGACTTTATCATATGTACATTAATAAACACTGTTTTATTTTGACCTTGAAATACAAATGGCAGCCGTGAATGACATCACACAAATATGGCATATAAGGAGGTATTTCAAACATCAAAAATGTTCTTATTAGACAATATAAAGAACTCTAGAAAATGCAAGAAGACTGTTTTTAGAAAAAAATGTTCAACCGCTGAGTTTGGGGTCAATTATGCATATTTCTGAAAAAGAACACAAATTCACCTGTTTAACAATTTGTCTTAAAACAGGTCCTTCTTACTATGATCAGATGTCTTAAAAGTATGATATAGGAGCAGTTTTATCGATTGAAATGCCTTCCTATGTGACATATTTGTGTAATATTATTCACAGCCGCCATTTGCATTTGAAGGTCAAAACAAAATAAGCGATTATACGTACATAATGTAACATACAGACACTTGTGAGCATAACAGATTGGCTATTTTATCAGGTTTGGTCTTTTGCGTGAATTTGAATTATTCCATGCCACATCTTACCATAACTCTATAGAAGAACCCAATAACATCTACAGCAAATCATTGGTGATATTAAGAAACTACATGTCCAAAAAAAATTTTTTGACGTATTACATGGCTATTTGTGTGCATATCTTTAGATATGTATTCGTGTCTAAAATTCAGC
Organism: Pecten maximus; assembly: GCF_902652985.1. Classification (NCBI taxonomy): domain Eukaryota; kingdom Metazoa; phylum Mollusca; class Bivalvia; order Pectinida; family Pectinidae; genus Pecten; species Pecten maximus. The sequence goes on from NC_047032.1 coordinate 28,962,144, forward strand.
ATTATTCTGCTATATACATGACCACTTGAGACATTAATAATAAATGAGATAACATATAAAACCAAACGGCATTACCTTACAAGATTTTAAAAGGACAATTTAATCAAGCATGCGTTTTATAATTATGATTTAAGCAGAATCGATAAAATATGTATATACAGACAAAATAATCAGCAGTCAATAGCTATCTGCTAATAGCCACTGTCCAGTATAATTATTATGGTAAGTTTAAGCTTGGGGACAGTCCATACCAAATATAGCCATAATAAAATATAGTCCCGTGCAGCAATTAACATGCCTTTACATGTCTATAGTTGATTCTTTTTGTTTTAATTTTAGGCGCGAAAAAAGGTCAGCCGAAGGTTACGACGTGACGTTACCCCAATTATTAGCCTTACCATCGACATAGGGCCCGTAACCACCGTCGCCATCTTTGTTTTATCATTGTTCTGCTCATACGAAATTAAATTGTTATTAGAGATAATATATTTGTGATATGAATTGTTGTCTGTTATATTTGTACATTAGATGTGACGTAATACAAATACACCACGCATTCGCCCCTTAACATACATGTACGACATCGAATATAAACTTCAAATGTGATACATTTTAAGATTTACACTTTCTCATAAATCCATAATGCGTGTTTCATTGTTTCAATTTCAGTTTTGCACACATTATATTTATGACTGTTAAATTACCCAATTTCAAATACAAGCATGTAAATGAATTTCGCATTGTATACTTCTGTTCAATGCACCTTTGCATTCTTCAACACATGCCTTGATTGTATATATATGAACAGATGCACATGGTAATGCATTCATGTATCCACTAGACGGCGCCTAAATATTTGTTATGGAATCAAAATTGACATCGGTTAACTCTTTGTTATCATATGTCAATATAATCTCTCGTTTTATCGATTTGAGTTGGAATTAAGAGTTCATTTACACGTTATGTTCTGATTTACACTTTGTGATGAAATTAAGAGTTCGTTTACACGTTATATTCTGATTTACACTTTGTGTAGGATTTAAGAGTTCGTTTACACGTTATGTTCGGATTTACACTTTGTGTAGGAATTAAGAGTTCGTTTACACGTTATGTTCGGATTTACACTTTGAGTTTGAATTAAGAGTTCGTTTACACGTTATGTTCTGATTTACATTTTGAGTAGGAATTAAGAGTTCGTTTACACGTTATGTTCGGATTTACACTTTGAGTTGGAATTAAGAGTTCGTTTACACGTAGAACGAATATTCATACCCAGGCCCTGCCTACACTGCTCTCCGGCAGGGTATAAAGTCCCTCCCATTGCCGATAGTGTAGCAAGCCCCGATGTGATTCACATCGGGCAGTATTTAGCTGTGGTAAAATTTTTCTCGGATAAAAAAACACATGTAAATTGATGATTCTGGTATCTATTATGAATATTCAAGCAACAAACCTGCACATTACTTCAAATGTTTGACAATAAATAGTAAAATCCAAAACGAGCAAGACACAGGGAGATATCAGTTCAAACATACCGCCATCTTTGATACAAGTGTAAAGGTCAATTTCCTTATAAGGAAATCAAAATAAATTGATGCTAATGAGGTTTCCCGCGAGATTTCAACAGAAAAACAGATTCGGAGTAATATATCTCAGTAAGGAAGGTCGATTCATTCTGAAATTATTTAATTACGCAAAGTAAGATTCGCTTTCTTCACAAGAGTTACAAAAGAGTGGTTAAAAATCTCTGATTATGTATTTATTTATCGTAGTAGCTTCATCCATATATGGATCACGGGTTCCATATTTGGGTTAGAATCCTCGCGAGAGTTCTTCGAAAAGTATCATGGCGGATCACGGAGACAACTCCGAGCAGTATGATATCAGAATATGCGAATTAAAGATTTCTAGATTAGACGGTAGGCTAATACATTGCAAAATTGTATAAGAAATGTTTAATTATACGAACTATTACTCCAAAGTTAAACGATATCCGCTATTTGTAGCATTTTCGAGGTTCACTGTTTTGCTACATTACGAGCAATGGGAGGGAATCGTAGCTCTGACGACGACCATCTGTCAGAAATTGTCCGTCCGTCGTCCAGAGCTACGTTATCGCAGCTAGTTTACACGTTTTATTCTGATTTACACGTTGAGTTGGAATTAAGAGTTCGTTTACACGTTATGTTCTGATTTACACTTTGAGTTGGAATTAAGAGTTCGTTTACACGTTATATTCTGATTTACACTTTGAGTTGGAATTAAGAGTTCGTTTACACGTTATATTCTGATTTACACGTTGAGTTTGAATTAAGAGTTCGTTTACACGTTATGTTCTGATTTACACTTTGAGTTGGAATTAAGAGTTTGTTTACACGTTATGTTCTTATTTACATTTTGAGTTGGAATTAAGAGTTTGTTTACAAGTTATGTTCGGATTTACACGTTGAGTTGGAATTAAGAGTTCGTTTACACTTTGAGTTGGAATTAAGAGTTCGTTTACACGTTATATTCTGATTTACACGTTGAGTTTGAATTAAGAGTTCGTTTACACGTTATGTTCTGATTTACACTTTGAGTTGGAATTAAGAGTTTGTTTACACGTTATGTTCTTATTTACATTTTGAGTTGGAATTAAGAGCTCGTTCACACGTTATGTTCGGATTTACACTTTGAGTTGGAATTAAGAGTTCGTTTACACGTTGAGTTGGAATTAAGAGTTCGTTTACACGTTATCTTCTGATTTACATTTTGAGTTGGAATTAAGAGTTCGTTTACACGTTATGTTCTGATTTACACTTTGAGTTGGAATTAAGAGTTCGTTTACACGTTATATTCTGATTTACACTTTGAGTTGGAATTAAGAGTTCGTTTACACGTTATGTTCTGATTTACACTTTGAGTTGGAATTAAGAGTTCGTTTACACGTTGAGTTGGAATTAAGAGTTCGTTTACACGTTATGTTCTGATTTACACTTTGAATTAGAATTAAGAGTTCGTTTACACGTTATGTTCTGATTTACACTTTGAGTTGGAATTAAGAGTTCGTTTACACGTTATATTCTGATTTACACGTTGAGTTTGAATTAAGAGTTCGTTTACACGTTATGTTCTGATTTACACTTTGAGTTGGAATTAAGAGTTCGTTTACACGTTTTATTCTGATTTACACTTTGAATTGGAATTAAGAGTTCGCTTACACGTTCGGTTCTGATTTACACTTTGAGTTGGAATTAAGAGTTCGTTTACACGTTATATTCTGATTTACACTTTGAATTGGGATTAAGAGTTCGTGTACACGTTATATTCTGATTTACACTTTGAGTTGGAATTAAGAGTTCGTGTACACGTTATATTCTGATTTACACTTTGAGTTGGAATTCAGAGTTCGTTTACACGTTGTATTCTGATTTACACTTTGAGTTGGAATTAAGAGTTCGTTTACACGTTATGTTCTGATTTACATGTTTCATTTACAACAACTCAACATCCGTGAGAATGTAAACAAAACAATTTGTGGAGATAAATGTACAGCAATACTATAAACGGGTACCTAACAAGAGACTGTGCACTGGCTACAGAGAAACCTGACTGCTATAAACAAAACTTGGGAATCGTCATGGTAACAGACAAACATGACTGCTATAAATAGAACATGGAAATCGCCATGGTTACAAACATAACTAGTATAGAACTTAAAAATTGTCATGGATACGGGTCGAACGATTTACCCAAAAACACCCAAAAACTACCCAAAAACACCTTAAAACATCTCACAACATCAACACAATCGTTAATAAGGTAAATGAAAAAAAAATGTCTGGAAGATAAATGTGCGTGAATCGACAAACTACGCTAGATAATTGTCTTGCCGGTTTTATTGTATGACTGTTTGTAAGAGTTATCTCCCTCGCCGTCAAAACCCTACAACAAAAGAAGGTATCAATAGCTGTATTTGATATGTTAACATATACATATCAATTTCTAATGATGTTTTCATATAATGTGTTGATGTTGTGAGATGTTTTAATGTGTTTTTGGGTAGTTTTTTGGTGTTTTGGGGTGTTTTTGGGTAAATCGTTCTGCCGATGGATACAATTGAAGAAATAGGACATGGCTATCAATGTAACTTGGAAAAAAAGAACTTGTCACGGATCCAGATAACTGTTAAAATGGCTATAAATCTAACGAGAATATTTATATATTGATGCTACACAAATCCAGTTATAATAAGCAAAACAAGAACTTCATGTTTTTAAGTTTATTTTCCCTTTGTGATTTCATTGTTTCATTTCTAAATTGTAAAAATATCAATACAAAACATTCTCTCTATCATTCTCCCTCCCTCTTTTGCTGATTACACTCTCACACTCATCAGATCAAAATACTAGTAAAGTATGGTTATTATTGATATATAACTGCCAATGCGAGATTAAAAAAAAATAAAAAAAATTTGTTTACAAAATTGTGTAGTTAGTAAAACCCTTATTCATGAAGGGTCAATCACCAAAAATAAAACAATAGGACCAACCTTTCCCAGTGTTAGGTTGAAGAAGGGTGTGACCTATATCTTTAGGACCAATTTTTCCCAGTGTTAGGTTGAAGAAGGGTGTGACCTATATCTTTAGGACCAATCTTTCCCAGTGTTAGGCTGAAGAAGGATGTGATCTATATCTTTAGGACCAATCGATCTTTCCCAGTGTTAGGCTGAAGAAGGGTGTGACCTATATCTTTAGGACCAATCTTTCCCAGTGTTAGGCTGAAGGGCGTGACCTTTATCTTTAGGACCAATCTTTCCCAGTGTTAGGCTGAAGAAGGGCGTGACCTATATCTTTAGGACCATCCTTTCCCAGTGTTAGGCTGAAGAAGGGTGTGACCTATATCTTTAGGACCGATCTTTCCCAGTGTTAGGCTGAAGAAGGGCCTGATCTATATCTTTAGGACCAATCTTTCCCAGTGTTAGGCTGAAGAAGGGCCTGACCTATATCTTTAGGACCAATCTTTCCCAGTGTTAGGCTGGAGAAGGGCGTGGTCGATATTTTTCTGGAGACTGTTTAGTGATAGGAAGTACAGACTGTCACTATAGTGTCCTTGAGGTTGACATTCTGAATGTAAGGAGGCAGATTGATATATATATATATTAAGGGGACAAATCATACATAAAGATAATCTGGGGACCAATGGACAGTCTACATGATACAGGGCAATCAATCAATACAAAAAACCTGAAGTTAAAAGGGAAGTCAAGTTGTCCAACATTTTGCACCAAATACGAAAATGACCATGTGAAATGTCAATGTTATATTACCTTTAATTATGACAGGAGGTAAAATGAATGCCTGTAGCCTACTGTAGTGGTTATTTACAATGAGATTTACATTATATAGTTACAAATCTAATTTATCACTCAACATTTGTGTCTTCGTGCAATTATTTCAGGAAGCATATCAATTAATTTACAAGGAAAATCAATTACATCCTTAAAATCAGATGAATATGTACAATGTACGTGTATACATCATATATATATACATATATATTGTTCCATACCATGCAAGTCTGAAACACAGAAATATACATTTAATAAGAAATGTCCTTTTTTGGCTTATTTTAGTTTGTGTTCACTATTCAGTTTCCATCCTGAACTCATCCGATATTTTTTGCTGAACTGATCCTCAGTAATAGCTTCCTTTGGTTTGTTTTGGTTTGTTTTTGTTTAACGTCCTATTAACAGCCAGGGTCATTTAAGGACGTGCCAGGTTTTGGAGGTGGAGGAAAGCCGGAGTACCCGGAGAAAAACCACCGGCCTACGGTCAGTACCTGGCAACCTTCCTCAAGGAGTTCTGGATGATTCAGTTACAACACAACAAAACATTTCAGATACAAACTTTGATAAACTGTAGTTAATTCACACCAAATTTGGGAGATGTGACTTCATACAACAGCCTGTTCTTGTTGCCAGATTACTAGTATATTCTGTATGATATTAAAATAAGTATGTTCGAAAATAAAAAATTCTTTAAACCATATTAATATCTGTAGTTAACATGAAATATACAAAACTGAGTTATGAATTACAATTCATACAGTATATGATGTTTTTTTATGGTTAAAATTTTCACAGTTATATGGTAGGAGAAAGAAAAATATATTTTGTTAATAGAATGTTTAATAGACCATAATTTTCTTTAATATTTTGATTTTTGATTTTTTTCTAAGTAATTTTATTTTAAACTCCAAAAGAGCAAAAAAAAGAAAAGAAAATATTTTTCACAATTTTCTCCGTAGCTTTAAAGCAATTTTACATTGTAATTTTAGTAAATGTACACCAGTTTATATACCAAAGGCACTGTAAGATGTCACAGCTCAGAGCCTGTGATACCTACAGTATATTTATTTATTCTAAAGCAAGTTACATAAACTTGTCAGTGTTACACATTGTAGATTTTTACAAATATCTAATTTTGAAAGGAAATAAAACATGTTAAAATTTTAATTATTTGGTAAAATACTTTAAAGAAGTACGAAGTGCATTCCTTAATATATTTAAACACACTTATTATTAGCACAAAACATTTCTGATATAAAATTTAATTACAAATTGCAGCATTTCATGTTATGGAGTTTTACACACATGTACATGGTGATATTAATGATATCAGTATCAAACACCTATAAAAATATATACAAAGAACTGAATATATACATCATAATTTTCAAAAATACATTTTTACATCTATTTACATTACACTGTATTAGGGCTATTCCATTAGAATATCTACCTGACCCAAGGACTCCAAAATAAATCACTTCTATCCATGGTTGGATGTTCTATGTATCTTTTTTAATTTTAATTCTATGGGTGGTTCCCCTTAACAAAAACTGGAGTCCTGGGGGTGGGGTAGATGTTTTACTGGGATAACCCTAACAAACCTGGAGTCCTGGGGTGGGGTAGATGTTTTACTAGAGTCCTGGGGTGGGGTAGATGTTTTACTAGAGTCCTGGGGTGGGGTAGATGTTTAACTGCGATAAACCTAACAAACCTGGAGTCCTGGGGTGGGATAGATGTTTTACTGGAATAGCCCTTACTACTTATAGATATAAACCCAACAACCTCTGACAGTCATTGGACAAAAATTCTAGAGACAAACATGACGTCGTGACGATTGCACCTATAACTTGATATTGACGTAACAGATAGCTGGTCAATATGGAACTATTGGAATACAATTTTACAATTAATTTACTATCAAGATCAATAAAAGATAAGAAACAGAGCGAAAACAATATGTCGCCAAACTTTGTTTGGGGGACATAAATAAGGACAAAAACATTGAACAGCATTATCCTTTGAGATGACCCCCTATAGATACTTGACAACCATGATAATTAAATCTACTTTTGTTTAATCTTAAAAACATAAAAGACAATTAAATGTTAACTGATTTTGATTCTTACCCGATTTGGAAATTCGAAATTCAATCATTTTCAGCCTTAAAACCAACATACATTTTGAATGTAGGGATATGGCTATATACCCTGTTATGATTAATTTTCCATCTGGTGTTGGATCAAGCCCTATACTGCTTATACAATATCTTGTCTCTACATTTCCAAGCACATCAATTTTGAGTTCATGAAAAAGATTTAGGATCTTGATCTCAAAAAATCAACCAAACTAGGAATAAATTACATTTACATTTTGTTCTTTTCACTTGATTCCCATCTGAGCATAACACCTTGATCAATATTACAGCTGTCCTATTTTGGTGGGTTTTTTGTGGAATCACAATCATGATCGTTATAATTATGATGACAATTAGTACTCAATACAATTGATGAATGACTAAAATTCACACATACGAGATAACTCTAAATATCAGTGTACTTTTGTAAATGGTTAAAATACATGGAAATGTTTCCATTATATTACAGTGAACAATTAACAAGGGAGACAATGACAGGTAGACATTTTCTAAAACACATGACATGTAGTTTTAATGAAAACATTCAAATACACAGACTGTAAAAATGAAATATGAAGTATGGAAAGTCAAACTTAGACTCCTTTTTTGTCAGTAGTCTTTTGGTCGTCGACGGTACAATACAATACACATGGCCAGAAGTATGATGACCAGCAGGCCACATGAAGCGGTCAGTGACCAGGTGGCCGTCTGGAACTCCGCCTTAGCTGCCTCCTGTGGTATGGATGTTGTTATATCTGTTAAAAGGGAAACGGGAGTTTACAATCATACATCATAACATAACTTTTCATTATTATATAGACCTTTTGATGAACAGATAAATTAAAACAATATATCTAACACTACAACTGTATAATCTTTCTGGTGGTTATTTTGAATTTTTTTTTAAATTGGATAATATTATTAACAAAGTTTTTAATTGATATTTTAATTAATTTTGAAATAAAGTAAAATCAGGAACCATTCATCAAAAGTTAAGACAGTAGACGACTACAGGAATAAAGGCCCATGTTGTATACCATTGTCTACTTTTAAAAGATGCATTTAGACCTTTAATATTAAAGGAAGCAAAGTAACACAGCAAATATTTGTATCTGGCTCCTAAGGAAGATAGTATTAACTGTTCAGTTACTTACAGTAAGGTCGTATTGCTATCTCCGGGAAATATTTTCTCCAGAATCCATATTCGGACTGTCGGTAGTTGGTCATGTTATGGGAGAAATTTCCGATTTTGAAGTAGCTGTGGTTATGTAGGTTATACTCTCCCCACGTCACGCCACGGAAAAACTTCAGGTCAAAGGTCCTGGGGGTGGGATTCCTGTACAAAGTGATAATTATACACAAATCTATAATTATTTACTACAATAAACCTGAGCATTCTTACTCAGTGTAATGTATACCGGTGAGTTCATATAAACAAGACTTTTTTTACCCAATCTGATTAAAATCGTATCTTGATCTTTCCTCCCATTTCGTGAGCTATATACACTCCACTATGTCACGTTTGGGATTTTACAAAACTTGTCAAGACAACTGCCATATTTACAATCTCTCCTTTTCTGGAGACATTTCAAAATAGTCAACTGTTCCCATGTAGACCATCTACACAAAACTTTGTCAAAACATTTCTCAGTGCCCAGTCTATCGCTTTGTTTGTCCTCATTTTAAAACCAATACCGAATTAAGTGAAGAAGCCGACATTTGATTGGTCAGATTTCGGCAGTCAAAGTTCAAATAAAGGTCATCAGAATGTGACCCCCTTTGGGATGTTGTCAGATCTTGATGTAATGGAGTGTACTTTACGGAACAGGATCACAGATCAAGATATGACTTTAATCAGATTGTTTCTTACGGCTCTTATAGCTCAGAGTAAAATTCTTTATGCAAACTATAAATTAATTTTGTTTTGAAGATTAGTTATCAACTCCCAGACTAGAAAAGCTTTAACCATTTAATGAGTAATTGTGTCCTGTGTTCAATAAATATCTAAAATACAAATATACAGATTAAAGGCTTCCAAATATCTAATCTGCTTTTATTTTTTATTTGTTTCTATTTTTATTTTGCTAGTCTTCAAGTCTAAGATTCAGTGATGATATAAGCAATAATGAATGATATAACGTTTTATTGAGATGATATTTTACTCATGAAATGTAATAAATAACAATACTAGTATTTCAAACCATATAAAGTCAGCTCAGCTTTAGAGAAAGCTTCATGTTGACGAAAGCTGAATGACATGCAACCTTTACTTACCCACTAGAGGAGAAATTTGTCCACAAACTGATCATGTACTCGCTGACATTCCTGTCTGCATAGTCGTAACGTTGTCTTGGAAACAGACCAAAAATATCTGTGTAAGTTTTGTTGATGTAGGGGAAGCCAAACACATACTGTAGCTCCTGTCCGTGGGCCACACCTGGTAAAGGTAAGAAAAGTAGTGAGATCTCTAGGCCTCTTGGTTACTGAGAAGTCGAAAATATAAAGTGTTTATGAATTGATGACGGATGACACATGGCAAACAGCGACAGACAAAAGGCGATAAGAATAGGTTACTTGAGACTTTAATGTATCAGGTGACCTAAAATGTTAGAAACCAATGCTGAAGCAGACACTAGGGTGACAACTAAAGCTCCCTCTCTCCCTTGGAAAGGAAAGCTAATAACTGTCAGATCAAATTGCTGTGCAGAAAAACAATTGCATACCAAGATTATCAAATCTTTTTTTTTAAAGGAGATAAGTTTAAAAGTTCTGACAACAGCACAACACCAAACCATGATATTCCTGTTAAATGTAAACAGGCATATATACAAAATTGTTACCATACATCTATATAATTAGAGTCGAAGGAAAATAATGATTGGTATTTGATGAGAAGAATAAGGTAAGTGATATTGACTGTATGATGTTTGATAAGAATAAGGTTAGTGATATTGACTGTATGATATTTGATAAGAATAAGGTTAGTGATATTGACTGTATGATATTTGATAAGAATAAGGTTAGTGATATTGACTGTATGATATTTGATAAGAATAAGGTTAGTGATATTGACTGTATGATATTTGATCAGAATAAGGTAAGTGATATTGACTGTATGATGTTTGATGAGAAGAATAAGGTAAGTGATATTGACTGTATGATGTTTGATAAGAATAAGGTAAGTGATATTGACTGTATGATGTTTGATAAGAATAAGGTAAGTGATATTGACTGTATGATGTTTGATAAGAATAAGGTAAGTGATATTGACTGTATGATATTTGATAAGAATAAGGTAAGTGATATTGACTGTATGATATTTGATAAGAATAAGGTAAGTGATATTGACTGTATGATATTTGATAAGAATAAGGTAAGTGATATTGACTGTATGATGTTTGATAAGAATAAGGTAAGTGATATTGACTGTATGTTTGATAAGAATAAGGTAAGTGATATTGACTGTATGATGTTTGATAAGAATAAGGTAAGTGATATTGACTGTATGATGTTTGATAAGAATAAGGTAAGTGATATTGACTGTATGATATTTGATAAGAATAAGGTAAGTGATATTGACTGTATGATATTTGATAAGAATAAGGTAAGTGATATTGACTGTATGTTTGATAAGAATAAGGTAAGTGATATTGACTGTATGTTTGATAAGAATAAGGTAAGTGATATTGACTGTATGTTTGATAAGAATAAGGTAAGTGATATTGACTGTATGATGTTGATAAGAATAAGGTAAGTGATATTGACTGTATGATATTTGATAAGAATAAGGTAAGTGATATTGACTGTATGATGTTTGATAAGAATAAGGTAAGTGATATTGACTGTATGATGTTTGATAAGAAGAATAAGGTAAGTGATATTGACTGTATGATATTTGATAAGAATAAGGTAAGTGATATTGACTGTATGATGTTTGATAAGAAGAATAAGGTAAGTGATATTGACTGTATGATATTTGATAAGAATAAGGTAAGTGATATTGACTGTATGATGTTTGATAAGAATAAGGTAAGTGATATTGACTGTATGATGTTTGATAAGAATAAGGTAAGTGATATTGACTGTATGATGTTTGATAAGAATAAGGTAAGTGATATTGACTGTATGATGTTTGATAAGAATAAGGTAAGTGATATTGACTGTATGATGTTTGATAAGAATAAGGTTAGTGATATTGACTGTATGATGTTTGATAAGAATAAGGTAAGTGATATTGACTGTATGATGTTTGATAAGAATAAGGTAAGTGATATTGACTGTATGTTTGATAAGAATAATGGTAAGTGATATTGACTGTATGTGTTGATAAGAATAAGGTAAGTGATATTGACTGTATGATATTTGATAGCAATAAGGTAAGTGATATTGACCGTATGATGTTTGATAAGAATAAGGTAAGTGATATTGACTGTATGATGTTTGGTAGGAATAAGGTAAGTGATATTGACTGTATGATATTTGATAAGAAGAATAAGGTAAGTGATATTGACCGTATGATGTTTGATAAGAATAAGGTAAGTGATATTGACTGTATGATATTTGATAAGAAGAATAAGGTGAGTGATATTGACTGTATGATGTTTGATAAGAAGAATAAGGTAAGTGATATTGACTGTATGATATTTGATAAGAATAAGGTAAGTGATATTGACTGTATGATGTTTGATAAGAATAAGGTAAGTGATATTGACTGTATGATATTTGATAAGAATAAGGTAAGTGATATTGACTGTATGATATTTGATAAGAAGAATAAGGTGAGTGATATTGACTGTATGATGTTTGATAAGAATAAGGTAAGTGATATTGACTGTATGTTTGATAAGAATAAGGTAAGTGATATTGACTGTATGTTTGATAAGAATAAGGTAAGTGATATTGACTGTATGATGTTTGATAAGAATAAGGTAAGTGATATTGACTGTATGTTTGATAAGAATAAGGTAAGTGATATTGACTGTATGATATTTGATAAGAATAAGGTAAGTGATATTGACTGTATGATGTTTGATAAGAATAAGGTAAGTGATATTGACTGTATGATGTTTGATAAGAATAAGGTAAGTGATATTGACTGTATGATATTTGATAAGAATAAGGTAAGTGATATTGACTGTATGATGTTTGATAAGAATAAGGTAAGTGATATTGACTGTATGATGTTTGATAAGAATAAGGTAAGTGATATTGACTGTATGTTTGATAAGAATAAGGTAAGTGATATTGACTGTATGATGTTTGATAAGAATAAGGTAAGTGATATTGACTGTATGATGTTTGATAAGAAGAATAAGGTAAGTGATATTGACTGTATGATGTTTGATAAGAATAAGGTAAGTGATATTGACTGTATGATGTTTGATAAGAAGAATAAGGTAAGTGATATTGACTGTATGTTTGATAAGAATAAGGTAAGTGATATTGACTGTATGATGTTTGATAAGAATAAGGTAAGTGATATTGACTGTATGAAGGTCATTATCATCCCTGTAAATATTTACCTCTCCAGTGGGGAGGAAGTCGTTCCAGGAGTAGTAACTAAACTCATACACATAGGTTTTGTTGTACAGCGACTGAACTTTGACAACCTGGTCTAATCCCTGTCCCGAACATGTAATCCGACATCATCTGTAATCAAAACAAACTTTTTCTTTAATGTAGGTCAATGGTCAAAATATAGGTCAGAGTATAGCCATTTTGCTTTCCCCCTTTACCTTTATATACAGGTGAAAATATGAAGTTCCAGTGACAAGTAGTGTAGGAGATGATACCAGGACAAGATAAAATGTAAAAGTCAAAGGGACAGACGACAGGACGGACAGACACACACAAGTTACATATATACAGTCCCTCAACCTTCTAGGAACCGATGGGGACTAATAACATGACCCCCTAACATTGAGGCAGACATGGGATGGATTATTACTGGGCATTGCCTTATTGCTAGATAAATACTGCAATTTACCAGTAATCTCAAAATAGTAATCCTCAGGACCGACTCAAAAACTTACGTCAGAAATCCTCGTCCTAATCATCGACTCATTCTGTGGATCAGGCCAGTATGTGTACTGAAATTTCACAGCTTCCCCGGTTCCAGTTAAATCTTCCACTTTCCTTTTTACCAAAAACTCATTCACAATATTTCCAAACTCAGTCGAGGATACACCGTTCTCTAATGTCTTCAGATTGGCTATATAAAAAAAGGTATCATACTTTGTTGTCCAACTAAATCCAACATCAATCATAAACTCGTTTTTCTTATGACAATCTCAGGTTATTTGATTATTTGTAAGAAAATTATACTGAAATACTCTGAGACTACTATAACCAGGTACTAAAATAAAGTATAACTAAACTGACTTCAATTCAATGTTCAAAACATTATCAACATCCAAATTAAATGTTTAAAATGTAACCAATCAACATTATTTTGACTAAAATTTGATCATCATTTTTCTGATTAGTTACATATTTCAGTAAATCATAATGTCACCCGTACACATTATACCATAATGTACTTACTAGACAATTGGTCTTTTATAGATAAACATATTAACTTGTGGACAAAGTGAAAACTTACGGCCAAAGTCAATACGTATGGACAAAATCAATACTTACGGACAAAGCCAATTATACTTATGGACAAAAACTTACGGACAGAGTCCATACTTACAGACAAAGTCCATACTTACGGACAATGTCCATACTAACGGACAAAGTCAACGCTTATGGACAAAACCAATACTTATAGACAGTCAATACTTACAGATTGATCAACCCTTAAAGACAAATTCAATACTTACGGACGAACAGTGATCCCTCGTCTTTGTTCAGCCCGGCCATAATCCGGATCTTTTTGAAGTAGGCCTGTTCTCTCATTGACTTTGGGTTCTCAGGGAGGAAAGCGTAGAAAGCTCCATTTATAGGGCCATCCACTGTCGGGCCCCAAGGGTTCCCTACGTACCCGTTCTGGAACAAATGTTTGTACATAGAAAATGGCTCCTCAGAGCTACGAGACTTCCATTAAAGCATTTCATGAACAAATGCAGACGAATGTGTCATACAAAATATTAATAATACACAACTGTTACAACATCAGATCTGTTTTTGTTTTTACTGATCAACTGCTCTTTATTTCTTAAATTCAAATCTAGTATAAGTCACTTTTAGCATGTGAAAAAAGCAACCTTATTCCGTTTTCTTAATTTTGACTGTCGACAACCAGAACTGTTAAAAGTGATTAGCTGACTGAACTTGTTATTGATTCCCTCATGTATAATCCAATAAATCAATTTAATACAATATTTCTCAGTTCTTTAGGTAGATACAAAGTAGAATTCAGGTAAGATTAGATAATAAGATGTGTTTTACATCTTTGCTTTGTTTTAGGAGGAATTTAAGACAGAGCTTTGGAAGATTCCTGCTAAACTAACTTAAATGTTTCATGCCCATTTCCAACAAATTTTCCAGGTTTTTCACACTATTAAGGCATCATTATATCTAAATGTAGAAATTTCGACCTAAAAATTCTAACCAGGAATACGTCCCTGACAGGTCTCCTCACCTCTACTGTAAAGCCTAAATCTGCCCTACAGATCTCCGTCTCTCGCTACATTACTGTACATCTTACCTTGGTAGGAATTTTAGCCGAAGCATTCACAATTTCATCAGCAGTTCTGTACAGCTGTATACACTGGACGAGGCGAAAGTTATCATCTGTAGGACAACCTAGTTCCCAGGCCAGATCCTTGGCATATTCTGCTGCAGTAGCGCCCTCTATATAGGACCACTCACTTCGATCCGATCCACTCTGCAGGATGGCTCGCTGGAAGAGCTCTGTAATATAAGAGATTCAGTAAAGAAATCACCCCCTGAATTTACATGTAAACATCAACTGAGGATAAACCGGCATCACTACATGATCACCATCTGTCCCGTTTATCATTCTGAAAAGAAATAAGTTTTACAAATCTAATACATAATTTCAGATATTTTACTGGTAGAAAATCAAACAGAAAAATGCAGGCATACATGTGAAATAATAATTCTAACTAAAACACTAGGGCAAAATATGAACAAAAACATATTTTTATGGAGCTCTTCATCAACATAAAATCTGTCAATGAAATTGTGATTATTTGAGCAAGTCCTTGAATACACTGTACTTTAATCAACTGAGACATGTAAACTCTGTAGATAAAGAAGAGGGAGCAGGAATGTTACTATCTAGAAATGGAAAATTAACAATTTGGAAAATGATATAATTTGTTTATCAGATATCCAGCTTAGCTGAAAGCCAATCCTGTTGGCTACATAATGATTTCTATTTTAGAATTGTTTTTGTAATTGATATTCCCTAGAGGAATGAGGCTGTATATAAGTATGGAACACTTACTGTCTGATCGTGGCGACAACAGATGAAGACCTACACTTGAAGCTCCAGTGCTCTGACCAAATAAGGTAACAACATTTGGGTTTCCACGGAAACGTTCAATGTTCAGTCTGACCCATTCTAGAGCACGTACTTGGTCAAACATCCCATAGTTTCCTGCAGAATTTCGATCATTTGTGCTGAGGAATCCTGAAAAAACAAAAATGAAAACTTATTTTTAAGTTAAACTAGTAATAAACAAAGGGTCCATAACAAAACTCTTTGTATACCTGTATACCTTTCCTTCTGTATTCATTGATTTTCCAGTTTTGCTTTAATCTTTCTAATTTTAAATCTTATCTAAAATATAAACTTGGACAATGTTTGAATGGTTGAAATTTTGTCAATACACTAATAATAATAAGGAAGAATATTACCAAAAATTGAATTCAAAACGGTGTTGTTCCTAAACAGAAATTATTGTAATTCATGACTCTGTAATTACATACACGTATATATTGACTGTGTCAGCCATATTGTAATTTGAAACAACAGTAAGTCAATGCTATTAATCTTAAATTAGGGGCTGATTTGAAATACCTAAGTGGTATCCTCATAAGTATTGGCACCACAATGTTTTATAAAAACATTTCTTAATTTTGACGCATATCAAAGTAATATTAACAACGATCAGGATGACATCCTTTGTGTTCCATGTCAAAACATTGTTGTGGTCTGTCAGGACTATATATAAAACGACAGGCTTACTGTGTTTTTTTTTAAAAAGACTTTTTAAGTACAAAATAGTTTATCCTTTTTATAAAAACTTTCACCTAGCTGTCTGTGGTATATGATGCAGACGATACGGATATATCAATAGCTTCCCTGGACTAAATAATATTCTGAAGCCATGGTGGCCATCTTGAATTTCACATGCCCCCTGGCAGTCCTCAAGTAAATCAGTGTATGCATTATGTTCATATGTTCTCTTTAAAACTTTCATCACAGCTAATATGATTTGATGTTACAAAAACTTACCAAGTGGACCTAGGCGGTAATTGAATGTTACCACGACAACACCCCTCTCGGCCAGGAAGACACCTGGGTACTGGTGTGAGCTGCCAAGTGTGTATCCTCCGCCATGTATAAACACCATGACAGGGTATAAACTGGGGCTGTTACTCTGGGGCTCATCTGTGTTCTGTGGTAAACACCAAATACAGTTTTTAATTTACTAGGATCAAGGTATATTTATAAACATCTAGTATAGGTTTACTTTACTAATTAGGATCAAAGTTTTTAATGCAAATACAGGTTTACTAGGATCAAGGTATATTTATAAACATCAAGTATAGGTTAATTTACATTACTTAGGATCAAGGTTTTTAATGCCAAATACAGGTTTACTAGGATCGAAGTACAGCTGTAAATCTATAAACATCAAGTATAGGTTTACTTTACTAATTAGGATCAAAGGTTTTAATGCAAATACAGGTTTACTAGGATCGAAGTATATCTATAAACATCAAGTATAGGTTTACTTTACTTAGAATTGAAGTTTTTAATGCCAAATACAGGTTTACTATATATAGGATCATGGTAAACAACAAATATAGGTTTACTTAGGATCAAGGTAAATGCTAAATGCAGCAGTACATATATATGTTATATAGGATATTGCATTTGGTATTAAGAGCAAGTAAGTGAGTGTGTAAGACTAATGTTAAACACAATGAACATTGTTTTAGACTGAAGTGGTTGTTTTTATTCACTGAAAAACAACAGTGTGTTATCATAATCATAATTTCTATCTTAAAGTAAATAATATATAATGTTTCAGTTGATCTTAGGTGGGGATCAAAAACATTGTCATCCATACGTCTAGTCTGTATTTTCATATATTGTAGTACTAACTTTTATAAAAACTTACGTTTGGAGTAAATATATTCAGGTATAAGCAGTCCTCACTGACGTTACGTTTCTGTAGAGATGGCACAGTCTCACGGATATACCACATGTGTTGAGGACAGGCGGGCCGATAATATGTCGCGTCCCATACTCCCTGCCAGTAAGGTGGTTCAGGTTTCTGTCAACGGTAATTCATACAATTGTAAACAACAGGTAATTCATACAATTGTAAACAACAGGTAAGTCATACAATTGTAAACGTCAGGTAATTCATACAATTGTAAACAACAGGTAAGTCATACAATTGTAAACGTCAGGTAATTCATACAATTGTAAACAACAGGTAAGTCATACAATTGTAAACGTCAGGTAATTCATACAATTGTAAACAACAGGTAAGTCATACAATTGTAAACGTCAGGTAAGTCATACAATTGTAAACAACAGGTAAGTCATACAATTGTAAACAACAGGTAAGTCATACAATTGTAAACATCAGGTATGTTTACTACAATCAATTGTAAACAACAGGTAAGTCATAGTTTAACAACAATATTAAAAACCTGATAAAATAATTTTTGGTAAAACTTCTTTGACAAAATTTTCTTAAAATATAACACCTACCAGTTTCTTCATATCTACTTATTTTGAAGGATATACACACATATTATTTTAAGTAAAGGTGGAATGAGATATTCACTAATCAAGTGATTAAGCTAATCATCTTTTAAACAACTGGACCCAGGCTAGGTAATTCATACCATTGTAAAAAAAACAAGTTATGCCTAAAGTTGTAAACACCAGGTGATTCATAAAGTTGTAAACACCAGGTGATTCATAAAGTTGTAAACACCAGGTGATTCATATAGTTGTAAACACCAGGTGATTCATAAAGTTGTAAACACCAGGTGATTCATATAGTTGTAAACACCAGGTGATTCATAAAGTTGTAAACACCAGGTGATTCATATAGTTGTAAACACCAGGTAAGTCCATACAATTCGTAAATAAATACCAGGTAAATCATACAATTGTAAATACCAGGTAAGTAATACAATTGTAAACACCAGGTAATTGGTTAATCAGTTCATACAGTACAGTATCTGTTAGTAGTTTCAACACTATAAGCTTAAGATGGCCATGGAGGGGCGCTTAATCAGTTCAGTTTCTTAGTTCAGAAAAATACAAGTGAAAACATTCTAAAAATAGAATCGCTCACCTGTGAAATGATGGGAGGCTTAGATGTTTCCAGTATGTTTATCATACACTAGATAAGATGAATATTCAATGTATAACTACAATATGACGATTAACGATACTCGGCAATGTAAACATTTCCCTGACGTACAGTACCTGTCCATTGTAACAATCCGGAAATGTAACACCTGTAAGCAGCTGATCAGTGCCACAGGTACTCATTGTTTACAATAACAAAACACGGTGTTCAGTCGAGAATATACTCAAAATAACAGCATACTTACACGAAACCTGAAGTCTCGCCTCCAATCATCATATTGCTCCAATCGTTTTGCGTAGGGTATTCCTAAAAAAACATTTACTCGTTTTTTCTCGTAGGCGGAATAATGGGAACGTATTGAGAACCCGTTGACGTAGCCACTGGCGCTCAAAACCTGGATATTATCGGCTTTACTCGGTGAAAATAACACAATTAATACAGTCAATGTTAAACTAATTGTCAAATCCAGAGCCATAGTTATACAACTAGCTTTACATCACCTATGGAAACACCTGTCCATTTTGAAGTTTCTGTCATACCGGAAGTTGATATCACGTGACTGCAGGTGAGAAATGGTTTTCCCTAAAGACAGATAACTCATGACTCGTATCGTCACGGACTTACACATCCAAATCAGCAGTGTCTGTAGACTACACCTTTATATGGTATATAAATATTGTCTCAACGGTGAAATAGACAACACATTTTGTTTTGTTTTATATCTACCTTAATTTTTTTTAATTAATGTGTTAAAATAGTCTCATCTATTATATATAGTAATGTTGCCTTTTAACAGTGAAATCAGAGACCTATATACTAGCCTTAGTATATAGGTCTCTGGTGAAATTGACTTTTTTATGTCAAGAATTGATCGAAGAAACTTTTTATTATGGGATCGATATTATTCTCTGACTTAATCCAAATATTATTTTTAAATACAAGCTGCATAATGTTATCTTAATTGTGTGATTTAAGATGAATTATGATATCTTGTAGTAATAATTATGTGTATTTAACAAGAATATATAAGATAAGATAAGATAAGTTTATTTCTGGTTCAGGACTTTTAAAGTCCTCTATACCAGACTCAAAATAATACATGAGATTGATATAGTACTTCTGTCCGGTCTACTGTACTGGCCATGTTGTTTTCCGGCCATTCTTAAAAGTGGACATGCGCAACTAGGGTAAGGACGGAAGGACCGACTATGGATCACGGACGAATGACGATTAGAATCAATATTACTTATAATCAAATGGTTATGTGATGAACTATAAAGCAGAAACAAGTGATGATTAAATTCTATCGTACAAACATGGTGAAACAATTATTAAGGCCCAGATAAGAGCCTACATTCACGACGGGTATAACTGTAGGAGGAATCCAGAACACCCGTACGGGTCTTAACTTTTCACATCCGATCAAGGAATCAAACTTTGAACGCCTAGGTGAACGCCGAGTTTTTCAAATTGAAATATTGTTAGTTTACTATTCATTATAACAAGACAAAGAAGTCTGAAACAGAAAGTAGCGCATTTGATTAAAAAAATGTTTATTCCTTTTCAACACACCCACAATAATATATAACATGTGACTTATATAGGTCTTCACCAGTATTTTCCGCCAGCTTTGCGCAATGGCAGTACCATAGTTGACCTTCCGAGACGTAGTTATTGCTAGTTGAAAACTATACCCATTACTCCGCACTGTGGCCTGAAATATGGCCGCAAGTACAATTTTGTTCGCTTCTACGGGGGCAAACGCCTAAAGAACAAAGATTATTATTTAGTACTTCTTTCATAAAAAAAATCGCAATAAATGATATTCGTCTTTATTCTCTTTTATTTATTACCCATTTCTAAATATGGGCTTGATAATTACGAGGGATGATTGATATGTTGTGAGCCCCGTATTGAAGGAGGTATTCAAGGATGTTCTTTTTAAGTTCTACTATTCTCTGACTATATACACATAGGGCTGTGTACCCAAGGACTGGTCTCATTTGGTTAGTTTATATCGACGCGGTAACACTCTAAAGTAAACAAGACAGGCGGCTTTTGCGAAATGGACAAAAGAGGTGAAAGAGCAGTGATCAATAGTTCTGTGGTTGTTGATATACCTGGTGGTTCCGTTGTCACTACCCTAGTTCTGTGGTTGTTGATATACCTGGTGGTTCCGTTGTCACTATCCTAGTTCTGTGGTTGTTGATATACCTGGTGGTTCCGTTGTCACTACCCTAGTTCTGTGGTTGTTGATATACCTGGTGGTTCCGTTGTCACTACCCTAGTTCTGTGGTTGTAGATATACATGGTGGTTCCGTTGTCACTACCCTAGTTCTGTGGTTGTTGATATACCTGGTGGTTCCGTTGTCACTACCCTAGTTCTGTGGTTGTAGATATACATGGTGGTTCCGTTGTCACTACCCTAGTTCTGTGGTTGTTGATATACCTGGTGGTTCCGTTGTCACTACCCGAGTTCTGTGGTTGTAGATATACATGGTGGTTCCATTGTCACTACCCTAGTTCTGTGGTTGTTGATTTACCTGGTGGTTCCGTTGTCACTACCCTAGTTCTGTGGTTGTTGATATACATGGTGGTTCCGTTGTCACTACCCTAGTTCTGTGGTTGTTGATATACCTGGTGGTTCCGTTGTCACTACCCTAGTTCTGTGGTTGTTGATATACCTGGTGGTTCTGTTGTCACTACCCTAGTTCTGTGGTTGTTGATATACCTGGTGGTTCCGTTGTGACTACCCTAGTTCTGTGGTTGTTGATATACCTGGTGGTTCCGTTGTGACTACCCTAGTTCTGTGGTTGTTGATATACCTGGTGGTTCCGTTGTCACTACCCTAGTTCTGTGGTTGTTGATATACCTGGTGGTTCCGTTGTCACTACCCTAGTTCTGTGGTTGTTGATATACCTGGTGGTTCCGTTGTCACTACCCTAGTTCTGTGGTTGTTGATATACCTGGTGGTTCCGTTGTCACTACCCTAGTTCTGTGGTTGTTGATATACATGGTGGTTCCGTTGTCACTACCCTAGTTCTGTGGTTGTTGATATACCTGGTGGTTCCGTTGTCACTACCCTAGTTCTGTGGTTGTTGATATACCTGGTGGTTCCGTTGTCACTACCCTAGTTCTGTGGTTGTTGATATACCTGGTTGTTATGTTGTCACTACCCTAGTTCTGTGGTTGTTGATATACCTGGTGGTTCCGTTGTGACTACCCTAGTTCTGTGGTTGTTTATATACCTGGTGGTTCCGTTGTCACTACCCTAGTTCTGTGGTTGTTGATATACATGGTGGTTCCGTTGTCACTACCCTAGTTCTGTGGTTGTTGATATACCTGGTGGTTCCGTTGTCACTACCCTAGTTCTGTGGTTGTTGATATACCTGGTGGTTCCGTTGTCACTACCCTAGTTCTGTGGTTGTTGATATACCTGGTTGTTATGTTGTCACTACCCTAGTTCTGTGGTTGTTGATATAACTGGTGGTTCCGTTGTGACTACCCTAGTTCTGTGGTTGTTGATATACCTGGTGGTTCCGTTGTCACTACCCTAGTTCTGTGGTTGTTGATATACGTGGTGGTTCCGTTGTCACTACCCTAGTTCTGTGGTTGTTGATATACATGGTGGTTCCGTTGTCACTACCCTAGTTCTGTGGTTGTTGATATACCTGGTGGTTCCGTTGTCACTACCCTAGTTCTGTAGTTGTTGATATACCTGGTGGTTCCGTTGTCACTACCCTAGTTCTGTAGTTGTTGATATACCTGGTAGTTTTGTTGTCACTACCCTAGTTCTGTGGTTGTTGATATACCCGGTGGTTCTGTTGTTACTACCCTAGTTCTGTGGTTGTTGATATACCTGGTGGTTCCGTTGTCACTACCCTAGTTCTGTGGTTGTTGATATACCCGGTGGTTCCAATGTCACTACCCTAGTTCTGTGGTTGTTGATATACCTGGTGGTTCTGTTGTCACTACCCTAGTTCTGTGGTTGTTGATATACCTGGTGGTTCCGTTATCACTACCCTAGTTCTGTAGTTGTTGATATACCTGGTGGTTCTGTTGTCACTACCCTAGTTCTGTGGTTGTTGATATACCTGGTGGTTCCGTTATCACTACCCTAGTTCTGTAGTTGTTGATATACCTGGTGGTTCCGTTGTCACTACCCTAGTTCTGTGGTTGTTGATATACCTGATTGTTTTGTTGTCACCACCCTAGTTCTGTGGTTGTTGATATACCTGGTGGTTCCGTTGTCACTACCCTAGTTCTGTGGTTGTTGATATACCTGGTTGTTTTGTTGTCACTACCCTAGTTCTGTGGTTGTTGATATACCTGATTGTTTTGTTGTCACTACCCTAGTTCTGTGGTTGTTGATATACCTGGTGGTTCCGTTGTCACTACCCTAGTTCTGTGGTTGTTGATATACCCGGTGGTTCCGTTGTGACTACCCTAGTTCTGTGGTTGTTGATATACCCGGTGGTTCCGCTGTCACTACCCGAGTTCTGTGGTTGTTGATATACCTGGTGGTTCCGTTGTCACCACCCTAGTTCTGTGGTTGTTGATATACCCGGTGGTTCCGTTGTGACTACCCTAGTTCTGTGGTTGTTGATATACCCGGTGGTTCCGTTGTGACTACCCTATTTCTGTGGTTATTGATATACCCGGAGGTTCCGTTGTCACTTCCCTAGTTCTGTGGTTGTTGATATACCTGGTTGTTCTGTTGTCACTACCCTAGTTCTTTGGTTGTTGATATACCTGGTGGTTCCGTTGTCACCACCCTAGTTCTTTGGTTGTTGATATACCCGGTGGTTCCGTTGTGACTACCCTAGTTCTGTGGTTGTTGATATACCTGGTGGTTCTGTTGTCATTACCCTAGTTCTGTGGTTGTTGATATACCTGGTGGTTCCATTATCACTACCCTAGTTCTGTGGTTGTTGATATACCTGGTTGTTTTGTTGTCACTACCCTAGTTCTGTGGTTGTTGATATACCCGGAGGTTCTGTTGTCACTACCCTAGTTCTGTGGTTGTTGATATACCTGGTGGTTCCGTTGTCACTACCCTAGTTCTGTGGTTGTTGATATACCTGGTGGTTCCGTTGTCACTACCCTAGTTCTGTGGTTGTTGATATACCTGATTGTTTTGTTGTCACTACCCTAGTTCTGTGGTTGTTGATATACCTGGTGGTTCCGTGATCACTACCCGAGTTCTGTGGTTGTTGATATACCCGGTGGTTCCGTTGTGACTACCCTAGTTCTGTGGTTGTTGATATACCCGGTGGTTCCGTTGTCACTACCCCAGTTCTGTGGTTGTTGATATACCTGGTGGTTCCGTTGTCACCACCCTAGTTCTGTGGTTGTTGATATACCTGGTGGTTCCGTTGTCACCACCCTAGTTCTGTGGTTGTTGATATACCCGGTGGTTCCGCTGTCACTACCCCAGTTCTGTGGTTGTTGATATACCCGGTGGTTCCGTTGTCACTACCCCAGTTCTGTGGTTGTTGATATACCTGGTGGTTCCGTTGTGACTACCCTAGTTCTGTGGTTGTTGATATACCTGGTGGTTCCGTTGTCACTACCCTAGTTCTGTGGTTGTTGATATACATGGTGGTTCCGTTGTCACTACCCTAGTTCTGTGGTTGTTGATATACCTGGTGGTTCCATTGTCACTACCCTAGTTCTGTGGTTGTTGATATACCTGGTGGTTCCGTTATCGCCACACAAGTTCTCCATATGGGAATGCTTGCATTAAGAGTGATTTTGATCAATCAGAAATACCACCAGAGGACATGATCTTATTATACAAATCTGTAGTTTCTGTATTGTTCTCATATGGTGTCAATTTTGAGTTAGAATTCTCTGTTAATTTTGAGTTGGAATTTTCTGTTAATTTTGAGTTGGAATTTTCTGTTAATTTTGAGTTGGAATTTTCTTAATTTTGAGTAGGAATTCTCTGTTAATTTTGTGGTAGTTTGTTTCAAATAGCATCTCTTGTACAGACAGATCGGCACATTAGCCATACACTGTAACTGGAATCACTGGAGTTGCATGTTGTCATTTGAAAGCCATTGGCTTGTAATTGTTGAACAGATGAATGTAGGTTACCCCTTTATTAGATGCTACTTAATAATTACTAACAGTAGCACATATAAAATGTATCTACTATGATTGATTTTTGGCCGACCAGAGACCACTGGATACTGTTTTTGATATTGTATTGAGTTGGGGGCCGCGGTGGCCAAGTGGTTAAGGTGTCCCGACACTTTATCACTAGCCCTCCATCTCTGGGCTGCGAGTTTGAAACATACGTGGGGCAGTTGCCAGGTACTGACTGTAGGTCGGTGGTTTTTCTCTGGGTACTCCGGCTTTCCTCCACCTCTAAAACCTGGTACGTCCTTAAATGACCCTGGCTGTTAATAGGACGTTAAACAAAAACAAACCAAACCAAACAAACCAAAGGTCCCAGTTTTCACTGAGAGGCTACAAAAAAGAACACAATTCTACAAAACCTGTGTAAATATAAAATTTATTTACAATGATGTGATAATTTGCTCAAATCCACCAACCATACTTGTTCTTTTTATATATTTCAAGCCTGAACATGAGTTTTGTTTTAACTGCGCGGAACCAAAAGCTGTGTAGCATTGCTCTGATGTAAGATAAATTAAATACCTTATACTGTATCATAGTATAATTGATTCTTAAAACAAATTTGATGATTCTGTATACAACATAAGCTCTCCTGTCCTTTGGTGTTTTTTGTGTCTCTTTCCTGGTTGTGTATCCTAAGTTTCCTCTGGCCCCAACTCCAGATATTAGACATTTTTATAGAAATATTTATAGAAAAATATCTTCAATGTCCAGCATCTTGTTTTCGGACCAGAGGAAGCTTAGGCTATCTGGATCATATTAAAATTAATATCTATCGATAGTTTTGAACCAGAACTGTGTGATAATTTAATCGAATTTCATATAAAACGACATCACTTTGTTCACTAGTTTCAAAAAGTTGTTTACTTTGGGGGTTCTTTTTTTTAAAGAATTGTTTGCAAAAAAGACCTAACTTTTATTGAAATTGTGTGATAACTGATTTAAGTTACAGGAACTAGAACATACCTAACATAATCACCTTGTTGCTATATCATTTTCCACACTATTTACTATTTCTACAAAAGTCTTTAATTAGCTTGTAAGTTGGAATGGATAAGAAACTTTATAGACTTAACGGGAATTAATACTGTTGTATCCTCTAACAGCAATAGGTGGTCAGAAAACTAATCCAGGTACAAAATCACAGTTTACCTTTATATCTATTGGAATGGACCGGACAACGAGACAGAAACACATGTAATCTAACATCCCCTCCTAGTCCTATTATCAAATTTCAAAGGCTCATATCTGATTTTTATAAATGTTTATCATCGGATATTTATATTTTTATTATTTGTCGAACCTCAAAAGTCTTCAACAACTAACAAGAATGTTAACATCCAATCTAAAATCACAATATGAACCCTTCTTATATTGTAGGACTTCATTGTCTCCCTATGTTCAAACAGATTTTTACAATTACATAAATGTACATGTTATCTTGCATATAGGAGCATTTTAACGGCTAATACAACAACTCTTATGAAATCAGTCTACAATAAATTATATCGGGTTATGATAAATCATATAAAATATGGAGTTTAATGGAACCAACATAATTTCCCAGCCCAGGGACTTGGCATGAATTCCCAACCTAAGACCATATATATGTACTGAATATAACACATGTATATGGAGTGTGGGTTGGGAATTGATGTGCATGCAGTCCTTGTGTTTCTCAGTTATTAACCTTCACAAAAAATAACAAACATATTAGAAGTAAAATTATTTGTAAATGTGTGCCTTACCTTTAAAACATAGTTAAAAAGGACACTGCAAATATACAGTACATGTTACCTTTAAGGTGATGGAAGGTGATTGGAACTATATCAAAATACAACAAATTTCTGATAACACATTTGGACCATACATTCTTTTATGTCTCATAAACTAATTAATATTATTATCTAATTACATGTACATAATTTCAACACAAATACACAATGACATGTATATATATACACATTTAGTTACTTTAGTAATCTTGAGCACACTATGTAAATAGTACTATTTTCACTTTACATATATTTAACACAGTATGGCTATACTTTCGTTTTACATATATTTAACACTAGTCATTTGTAGATTTGCATTTCAACATAAAAGGATAGTTCCTTACAATCTTAGTTCCTTACAATCTAATTGTACACACCTTCATATTGTATGAGTTTCCTCACATATTACAGATTGTTCATTGCCCCTGGCAATACTATCTCAAATGTATTAATTTATCACTATGTAGATTTGAACTAAATCTAAACTGTAATAATGATAATTTTACTACATAAATTGTAAGAATGAAACAATATATTTTTCAACTGAGTACACCTGGCATGTGCTTGACAATATAGGTACATATAGGATATTTTTGTCACGTACATACAATGTTATGATAGAAGAAGCATACAAGTATATTGATCTGTTTTAAAATGTTTCATTGAGTTAGATCAATTAGCTATTATGCAGTGCCAGTGTATACAGGCTACCAAGCATCATCTTCCATGTGCCATCTATAATTTTAATCTCATTCATTTCATATGCACTATTTGTATGTTAAGTTACACTAATTTAATAAGACAGATGTTTAAAATATTTTGACATTGAGTTTTTACAAGCATGATGGGGTGTTATAGTGTAGATGAAAGTAACATTTGCCAGTTTGATCAGTACATGACAAAATAAATATACCTAAACTCTTAGCATTTCAAAATAAAGTGACTCCTAATTGATATACCGCTGTGAATGTGGTAGTGTATTAAATACAATCAAACCAAGGGAGACAAGACAACAATTTATAAAGATACCATAACATACTTTCTGACTTTTAAAAATTTCCACATGGGGTGAAAGTGAATGTCTGAAATTTCAAACCCAGTTTGAAATTTTAGATAATTAGGAAGTTTTCCTGATAATTAATGTCTGATAATTTAGGGTAGACAATAAGGAATCTCCCTCCAAACTAGAGTTACTAATTAATGATTCTAATATTCAAAATACTACTGTTACAGTAGTGATGTTTGTGTTGACAGAATATCTCGTATAACTGTATTACACTACAACATATTGCACTCTAACCACCCTGTATAGGTCAACTCCAGTATATTGAAATCTGGACTGTGTGACTAAGAATTCTTATGAATGAAAGTTTGTTTTCATTACAAGACAAAAAGAAAGAAATATTAATTGTTATGATAATAAAATCACTAACTGTTACAGCATGAATATAAACACACTGACAGGAAAGTTTATACCTGATAATACCTACATACACAGTAGAACTTAGTCAACCAAACGGATAAATACTTAACAAATGTACCTGCAGCGAATCAGAATTAAACTTTGGCAATCAATAATTTAAATCATATATCTACCAACCAATCATTTAAATTGTATTTCTACCAGTCAGGTAAATATCAAACCTATTAATCAACCAACTTACCAAAAAACCAACCAATGAGAGTTGAACGAGTCAACTAATGAAATAAACTTTTAACCAAATCGAATCTGAATTGAACATGTCAACAAATAAGATAAATCTTCTATCAACCAATCAGAGTATAACTCAGTCAACCAATCAGATAGTATACCTAACAACCAGAGTATAACTCAGTCAACCAATCAGATGGTATACCTATCAACCAATCAGAGTATAACTCAGTCAACCAATCAGATGGTATACCTACCAACCAATCAGAGTATAACTCAGTCAACCAATCAGATGGTATACCTAACAACCAATCAGAGTATAACTCAGTCAACCAATCAGATGGTATACCTAACAACCAATCAGAGTATAATTCAGTCAACCAATCAGAGTATAACTCAGTCAACCAATCAGATGGTATACCTAACAACCAATTAGAGTATAACTCAGTCAACCAATCAGATAGTATATATGTACCTACCAACCAATCAGAGTATAACTCAGTCAACCAATCAGATATTATACCTACCAACCAATCAGAGTATAACTCAGTCAACCAATCAGATAGTATACATGTACCTACCAACCAATCAGAGTGTAACTTAGTCAACCAATCAGATAGTATACCTACCAACCAATCAGAGTATAACTTAGTCAACCAATCAGAGTATAACTCAGTCAACCAATCGGATAGTATACCTACCAACCAATCAGAGTATAACTCAGTCAACCAATCAGATAGTATACCTACCAACCAATCAAGAGTACAACTCAAGTCAACTTATCAAATAAATATTACACCTACACACACTCAGAATTGAATATAGTCAACTAAAGAAATAAAGTTTTAACCAATCTTAATCGAACATGTCAACCAATCAAATCAAATTAATTCTATATCCACCAACCAATCAGAGTTGATATTGCATCTATCCATCAGATAATTATACAACCAAATGAAAACGTACAAAATTTTACAACACTCATTTGATATTGCCCAATATACATAGAGTATTTCTCACAAAATGTATTGCAATATTGAGAATTTATTGTAAGTCTATTTGATGTTATAAGATAAGGAACTCCTGAATGAAACAAAACATAGATAGTGTCAGTGATAGTTGCTTTCTTGAATTTAGATTCTTACAAAAGCATCATTTGTATTACAGCTATGAAAGTTAGTACCGGGTATTAAAGAGAATGAAATGATTCTCTTATAACAGGAACTGACCCCTGTACAGGGGAACTACTGAACACATAACAACCAAATTCAGTCTTGCATAAATTAAATACTAACCACATTTCAAAATATACATCACGTACATATACAGGCGATTTAGTTTTATGGAAATATATGATAAATTTATAATGTTCTAATAACTCACATGTATAACTATGACATCTGCCCAATGGAGATGGAACCATGCTGTTGCTATGATCTGATTGACTTGATTATGATTTTTTTTTTTTTTGCATTTTATTAAACACACAAGCACAAAACTCTTAGATCAAGTGATTTTGTGAAAACTAATAATGATGTTTTTTCATCAGAAACTTTGACGAATATTTCATTATCAGTAGTATGATGACAATCACCAAATTGCAGAAACAGATTTATTAGATTTTAAATTAAAAAAATAAAGCCAAAAATACCCATTTGGTGACATGCTGAATAATAGCCAGCTGTATTTCAAATATGAGACTGAAAATTCACATAATATTGTACCACCGATTTATATAAAAATGTTAATGTAAAATGTAAATGAAACAAAGTACCCATAACTGTGTTTTTACCCGATATATACATATCATTAAATAACAACATAACATCATTCTTATTGTGTAGAAATAAAAATAAAAAGTTTAGAATTAGGTCTTGCTTTCAAATCCTGATGCTAAGGGAAAGCTTATAGTGTATATATATCTCCAAAAGTAGCAGGAAATGTTATACGGTGTTAAATCAATTGTAGAGAATCAATTTTGGTGTGTGACTCTACTTATGATAGTTTTACCAATGCCTTAATTTTTCTATTCAACAGAATTAATCGTTACTTGTATTTTGTGAGTATATGTGACAACCTGTCTTTTCTAGGCTAGGTGTTTGTAATAGCTCACTCCGCACCTGATATCCAGCCAGGTGCCTACTTATGGTCAAGCTCATACAGACTACATGTATATACATACTGCTTGATCGTAGCCTACACTTTCCATTATCAACTTACCAGATATTGCATTACACTGTTAACCAACTTATTTGGCCTACCGTAACTGTGATTGGAATTATTTCACCGCGATTAATTTTACAGCATAATTGGTCATCTTTCACAATATAATACTACCGATAACATTTTTTATTTTAAATCAATCCTGTTTTTTTTAATTTTCTATATTCTCTAGTTTCTTTTTCTAAAATTCAACACAGTCATACCCTGGTTGTTGTGAAGAATGGAATAAAAAAGCCTGCCCTCTGTAGCGAAGAGAAAATACAAACTCTACTGCCATAACCAAAGGTGTTTAGATAAGTGAAAAATTGATTATACAGGGTTTTCAGTAGACGTTTTTTAATCCCCAAATTAGATGTGACTCTGGGGATGAAAGAGTTACATGAATCATCTATCTGAGATGTCTTGACTCTGGATTTCTGAGAAGTAGTATTTTAACTTCTTAAATTGCTAACAATTAAGTGTCAACTTGACCCTGTAAACAGCTTTGACCATGATTAAATTTTCTAGTTTTTATACAGTAAATAGCCATGCTTAAAAAGATGTTTCCTGAAATTATTTTCAACAAAGTTATATTTGTGTCCCGTGATAAGGCATTCTTAAACGAATAATATCACCCTGCACAAGTCCCCCAACTAACCCTGCACGCAGTAAATGTATGTAAGTCCCATGTGGTAATACAATGTACATCTAAAATGTACATACAAAATCAGACCATCAATAAATATCAACCAATCAGGGACTGTGACAATCTAATTAAAATTAGACTTGTAATTTCTGCTCTTCTACGATACACTGCAATACAAGATCTTGTATAGGGATTGCAGTGTATCGTAGAGTATCATAGAGTATCGTAGAGGAATGGAAATTACAAGTCTAATTCTAATTAGATCGAGACTGTGATGGCCATCTTAGATGCACATTGGTGTAAATATTTCCTCATATACTGAACTAATAATTGAGAAACTTTTGAAAATGGTGAAGTTGAAGAATTCATGTATTACTGTCAATCTATTAACATTTCAATTTACTGAATTCATATCTCACATTCTCCCTCATTGCAAGAAAACAAAATGGCACCAAAATTACTTCAAAACGAAGAAAAGACTCATATGTTGATATCGATTATTACCCATAAAACAAAAGCTTGTAATAGGTAGAATATTTGTAGTTGTCCAAATTACTGCTGTTTTTTTTTTTGTTTTTTTTAAATGTTGCGGATTTTGAGTTTTAATTAATATTTCAAACACAGAAACATAAATCACACTGACTGTTAACATATATATTACATACACAGAATTTACTATCAGAATGGATTTCTAAATGATAACGGAATCAATTTCAACATCTCTGACAAAATAAATAGATTTAATTACTTATTTCTGTATGTACATGTGAACACAACACTTACTCTAATGACATGTTTACCTGACAGAATATATTGGATGGAATATTTTGAAGAATAAGACAATGTGGCCGCTAGGTGTGAGGATTATAGGTACGTAGTACAGAATTTATCCTGAAATAAGTCTCCTCCCTACATGCACGGTTATAAAAGTTTAGCATTAAAGTTTCAGGAAGACTTATATGTGAACCACTTTTACCTTACATTTAATTCATTTTAAAATTGATGGTTACGCAAAAATGAAGAGGGGGCTAAATTCTAGACAGGGGCTTATTTGAGGGTAAATATGGTACTACAGCATGAACACAACATGAAGTCACCAGATCTGAAGGTCTAAGGTCAGAAGTGACCAAAGTTTTCTCCAGCCACTGAAACACATCTCTCGTTATGATTCAGAAGGTGTCATCTTCATTTCACTTCTATCTTAAAACAATACTTTTGTCACATGATGACAGGTGTATACCTGTATTAACAATGAGCACGGATTTCTTGAAGGTACAGTTGCCCTACACAGAGTAAACCACAAACTGGGATTTCTTGGTTATGAGATATTGAGTGGATTTTAAACTGTATTAATACAAATTTGACATAATCACAATCTGTCTGATATGATTCCATAGATTTTTACCACTATAAATTACCGCTTTGTACAATTAGAATTAATACTATAGGTAACATATAGGTAAAATAATGGTGATAATAAAATTCTGTATTTAGTCTCATAAAATTACCTCCTTTCTAACAAATTCTCCACTCCACAATTCTCATTAAATCTTTGTAGATACATTGTAATACATTAGAATAAATACAGCATTTACAGTGTACCACAGACTTCTTCATACACATGAATAATATGGTTGTCAAGACACTACACTCTATGTTACCATGGAGATCACTACACAAGTTACATAATACCAGTTCAGGCAACAAAGAAATAAAAACAATATGCCATTTCAACGCAGTACGAGATTTTGATCCTGAAATCAGGTGTTTCCTACCCACAAGTCAGGTTATGACTACACAGTCAGGATTGATTCCAGAAGACATGTGTATGATTACCGACATCATTTATACCTACCCACAATCATGTGTTATAAAATTGTGTTATCCAAAAATGTCATGGTGTAATATCCTACACGCAGCTGTATTTGACAGTCATGTGTATGACCTCCCACATGAACACAATCATGGTGTCAACTACCGACAAGTCTCATGGTCATGAGTCTACCACACAGTTTGATCCTCCCAGCACTGATCAACCGACATCATGTGTATGATCTACCGAATCATGGTGTAATCTCTTACAACATTCATGTGTATATCCCCACAATACTGGTGTTGATCTACCCACAGTCATGGTGTATGATCCTACCCACAAGTCATGGTGTATGATCCTTCCGACAAGTCATGGTGTATGATCCTACCCAACAATCATGGTATGATCCTACCACAAGTCATGGTGTATGATCCTACCCACAAGTCATGATCCTACCCGACAAGTCATGGTGTATGATCCTACCCAACAAGTCATGGTGTATGATCCTACCCAACAAGTCATGGTGTATGATCCTACCCGACAAGTCATGGTGTATGATCCTACCCAACAAGTCATGGTGTATGATCCTACCCGACAAGTCATGGTGTATGATCCTACCCGACAAGTCATGGTGTATGATCCTACCCAACAAGTCATGGTGTATGATCCTACCCAACAAGTCATGGTGTATGATCCTACCCGACAAGTCATGGTGTATGATCCTACCCGACAAGTCATGGTGTATGATCCTACCCGACAAGTCATGGTGTATGATCCTACCCGAACAAGTCATGGTGTATGATCCTACCCGACAAGCCATGGTGTATGATCCTACCCAACAAGTCATGGTGTATGATCCTACCCGACAAGTCATGGTGTATGATCCTACCCGACAAGTCATGGTGTATGATCCTACCCAACACAAGTCATGGTGTATGATCCTACCCGACAAGTCATGGTATGATCCTACCCAACAAGTCATGGTGTATGATCCTACCCGACAAGTCATGGTGTATGATCCTA
The DNA here is from genome assembly GCF_902652985.1 of Pecten maximus. Lineage (NCBI taxonomy): Eukaryota > Metazoa > Mollusca > Bivalvia > Pectinida > Pectinidae > Pecten > Pecten maximus. The sequence goes on from NC_047032.1 coordinate 28,996,401, forward strand.
CCCGACAAGTCATGGTGTATGATCCTACCCAACAAGTCATGGTGTATGATCCTACCCAACAAGTCATGGTGTATGATCCTACCCAACAAGTCATGGTGTATGATCCTACCCGACAAGTCATGGTGTATGATCCTACCCAACAAGTCATGGTGTATGATCCTACCCGACAAGTCATGGTGTATGATCCTACCCAACAAGTCATGGTGTATGATCCTACCCAACAAGTCATGGTGTATGATCCTACCCAACAAGTCATGGTGTATGATCCTACCCAACAAGTCATGGTGTATGATCCTACCCGACAAGTCATGGTGTATGATCCTACCCAACAAGTCATGGTGTATGATCCTACCCAACAAGTCATGGTGTATGATCCTACCCGACAAGTCATGGTGTATGATCCTACCCAACAAGTCATGGTGTATGATCCTACCCGACAAGTCATGGTGTATGATCCTACCCGACAAGTCATGGTGTATGATCCTACCCGACAAGTCATGGTGTATGATCCTACCCCACAAGTCATGATGTATGATCCTACCCAACAAGTCATGGTGTATGATCCTACCCGACAAGTCATGGTGTATGATCCTACCCGACAAGTCATGGTGTATGATCCTACCCGACAAGTCATGGTGTATGATCCTACCCGACAAGTCATGGTGTATGATCCTACCCGACAAGTCATGGTGTATGATCCTACCCGACAAGTCATGGTGTATGATCCTACCCGACAAGTCATGGTGTATGATCCTACCCGACAAGTCATGGTGTATGATCCTACCCAACAAGTCATGGTGTATGATCCTACCCGACAAGTCATGGTGTATGATCCTACCCGACAAGTCATGGTGTATGATCCTACCCGACAAGTCATGGTGTATGATCCTACCCGACAAGTCATGGTGTATGATCCTACCCGACAAGCCATGGTGTATGATCCTACCCGACAAGTCATGGTGTATGATCCTACCCAACAAGTCATGGTGTATGATCCTACCCGACAAGTCATGGTGTATGATCCTACCCAACAAGTCATGGCGTATGATCCTACCCGACAAGTCATGGTGTATGATCCTACCCAACAAGTCATGATGTATGATCCTACCCGACAAGTCATGATGTATGATCCTACCCGACAAGTCATGGTGTATGATCCTACCCGACAAGTCATGGTGTATGATCCTACCCGACAAGTCATGGTGTATGATCCTACCCGACAAGTCATGGTGTATGATCCTACCCGACAAGTCATGGTGTATGATCCTACCCGACAAGTCACGGTGTATGATCCTACCCGACAAGTCATGGTGTATGATCCTACCCGACAAGTCATGGTGTATGATCCTACCCAACAAGTCATGGTGTATGATCCTACCCAACAAGTCATGGTGTATGATCCTACCCAACAAGTCATGGTGTATGATCCTACCCGACAAGTCATGGTGTATGATCCTACCCGACAAGTCATGGTGTATGATCCTACCCGACAAGTCATGGTGTATGATCCTACCCGACAAGTCATGGTGTATGATCCTACCCGACAAGTCATGGTGTATGATCCTACCCAACAAGTCATGGTGTATGATCCTACCCGACAAGTCATGGTGTATGATCCTACCCAACAAGTCATGATGTATGATCCTACCCGACAAGTCATGGTGTATGATCCTACCCGACAAGTCATGGTGTATGATCCTACCCAACAAGTCATGGTGTATGATCCTACCCAACAAGTCATGGTGTATGATCCTACCCGACAAGTCATGGTGTATGATCCTACCCAACAAGTCATGGTGTATGATCCTACCCGACAAGTCATGGTGTATGATCCTACCCAACAAGTCATGGTGTATGATCCTACCCAACAAGTCATGGTGTATGATCCTACCCGACAAGTCATGGTGTATGATCCTACCCGACAAGTCATGGTGTATGATCCTACCCGACAAGTCATGGTGTATGATCCTACCCAACAAGTCATGGTGTATGATCCTACCCGACAAGTCATGGTGTATGATCCTACCCGACAAGTCATGGTGTATGATCCTACCCGACAAGTCATGGTGTATGATCCTACCCAACAAGTCATGGTGTATGATCCTACCCAACAAGTCATGGTGTATGATCCTACCCGACAAGTCATGGTGTATGATCCTACCCAACAAGTCATGGTGTATGATCCTACCCGACAAGTCATGGTGTATGATCCTACCCGACAAGTCATGGTGTATGATCCTACCCGACAAGTCATGGTGTATGATCCTACCCGACAAGTCATGGTGTATGATCCTACCCGACAAGTCATGGTGTATGATCCTACCAGACAAGTCATGGTGTATGATCCTACCCAACAAGTCATGGTGTATGATCCTACCCGACAAGTCATGGTGTATGATCCTACCCGACAAGTCATGGTGTATGATCCTACCCGACAAGTCATGGTGTATGATCCTACCCGACAAGTCATGGTGTATGATCCTACCCAACAAGTCATGGTGTATGATCCTACCCGACAAGTCATGGTGTATGATCCTACCCGACAAGTCATGGTGTATGATCCTACCCGACAAGTCATGGTGTATGATCCTACCCGACAAGTCATGGTGTATGATCCTACCCGACAAGTCATGGTGTATGATCCTACCCAACAAGTCATGGTGTATGATCCTACCCGACAAGTCATGGTGTATGATCCTACCCAACAAGTCATGGTGTATGATCCTACCCGACAAGTCATGGTGTATGATCCTACCCACAAGTCATGGTGTATGATCCTACCCGACAAGTCATGGTGTATGATCCTACCCAACAAGTCATGGTGTATGATCCTACCCAACAAGTCATGGTGTATGATCCTACCCGACAAGTCATGGTGTATGATCCTACCCGACAAGTCATGGTGTATGATCCTACCCGACAAGTCATGGTGTATGATCCTACCCGACAAGTCATGGTGTATGATCCTACCCAACAAGTCATGGTGTATGATCCTACCCGACATGTCATGATGTATGATCCTACCCGACAAGTCATGGTGTATGATCCTACCCAACAAGTCATGGCGTATGATCCTACCCGACAAGCCATGGTGTATGATCCTACCCAACAAGTCATGGTGTATGATCCTACCCGACATGTCATGATGTATGATCCTACCCGACAAGTCATGGTGTATGATCCTACCCAACAAGTCATGGCGTATGATCCTACCCGACAAGCCATGGTGTATGATCCTACCCAACAAGTCATGGTGTATGATCCTACCCAACAAGTCATGGTGTATGATCCTACCCAACAAGTCATGGCGTATGATCCTACCCGACAACTCATGGTGTATGATCCTACCCAACAAGTCATGGTGTATGATCCTACCCGACAAGTCATGGTGTATGATCCTACCCAACAAGTCATGGTGTATGATCCTACCCAACAAGTCATGGTGTATGATCCTACCCAACAAGTCATGGTGTATGATCCTACCCAACAAGTCATGGTGTATGATCCTACCCGACAAGTCATGGTGTATGATCCTACCCGACAAGTCATGGTGTATGATCCTACCCAACATTTCATGGTGAATAAATTTAAGATCAATGTATGAGCCGCACCTAAATAAAACATTGGTTATGACAGAAAATCTCCAGCCATCCACTTCACGTGGGAAATCTCAGATAAGACCACAGTACAATGTATTTGAGAACACTTTAATACCAGCCAGGAATCCCAGGAGCCTTTATATTCTGGAATGAGATCAACTGGCATGGGCTTCCTGCTGGTACAAAATGAGGATTTACTTCAACTGGAAATTTGTGTGTGACCACCCTCACTTTGATATCCTGGAATGTCAGCGCTCTCTCAGGAAAAGTTTTGTAGACAGGAATGGTAGTAGATTTCATAATAGATAATAATTTTTCTGTCCTCTGAAGATCACAAGGTTTCATCAGTCCGGAATAGTCTCAGGTCACAATGAATTTTAACTACCCAGGTATGATTATAATGTAGAGTGATTCACTGCCTTGTTTCAGGTTTTTAACTTTGTCTTTAAATGTTGTTTAGAAATACCATTTAGTGGTTTCTGCACAAACCCATTTGTCTTTTTATGATTCACAAATAAAGTTTCTTCATCACTAGTAAAGTCTGACTCAGATATCATCACACTGCTGTTTTGGATTTTTCCTGCAAAGAAAAATAGAAAAAAATGTTCCAGATCTGATCATCATTTGGCACCAACTCTTAAATTTGTGCTCTACTCTAAAGGTTAGTTCAGTATTTGTAAAATTAGTAGTTGTGTAATGAGTTTTTGTAAAATTCACATCATTTTTATTTTATGCTTCACTCATTGTGGTATGAAGATGGTTTGAGAGTATGGAGAATGCTTAAGTGTGAAAATGGCTCCACAAATAATGAAATCAAAAATAAAGATATGACATTTTGGAATGCATAGTTACTGTAAGACCTAAATATAAAGCAGCCTTTTTATACATAATGATTTGACATATAGACCATCTTAGATACATGTAATGTTATTTTATAAATTAAACCTTCATTATAAATATTGTACATGTATCATAATGAAATACATAAATAAAAAAAACGAGATCCCAAAGGGATCTTGGTGCCCACTATGGAATGATCCAATATATATCAGTCAAATGAAAAAATGATCTTTTCTCTTCTTTTCCCTTCTTTCACTCTTTCAAAACATTTAATAACTTTATATAACACTATATAACAGGAACAACCTGCAATTGTCAAAATACAAGATGCCCATACTCTTTGTCATCCATTAAGTTCTTTCAATCAGACTTGCATGCTCAACTGAGACCATTAGAGGCCCCTCAAATTTGTGAAAGACCCATTATGGCCATTTAATACTCTTAGGAAATTGTTTTAACAATGCAGTTTTAATTGTCAAAATTCCAGATGGTTGTCTGTTGGCCATGTTGTGGTCAGGTTGGTTCTATACAGGAATATGCATAACTAGGGATGAAGGGGAATCTACATATGAAATTAGAGAACAAGCAATAACAAACTTCAATTGCCAAAATCCAAGATGTCCACCTGTCAGCCATGTTGTTTTCTGATCGGTCCCAAAATACAATATGCACAACCTGAGACCAAGGGGAACTTGCATGTGAAATTTGGGAAAGATCCCTTTAGTACGTTCTGAGAACTATCTGTAACAAACTTCAATTGCCAAAATCCTAGATGTCCGCCTGTCGGCGATATTGTTTTCCAATCAACCCCAAAATGCAATATGCACAACTAGGGATCAAGTGGAACCTACATATGAAATTTGAGAAAGATCCCTTCAGAACTTTCTGAGAACTAGCGATAACAATCCTCAATTGTCAAAATCCAAGATGACTGCCTGTCGGCCATGTTGTTTTTCGATCGGTCCTTAAAATGTAATATGCACAACTATGGACCAAGGCAAACCTACATATAAAATTTGAGTAAGATCCCTTCAGTAATTTCTGATAAATAGTGATAACAAGAATTGTTTATGGAAGGACAAATGGATGGACCACAGATGCAGGTCGATTTGAAGAAACCACCATCTGTTGATGGTTGGCTAAAAAAATTAATGAAGTGTTTTATTTTCTAATTGATTGACCAATAAAATTTGTTGTCTTTTGCGGAATTTGTATTTAACAGAAATGTAATCAAGTAATAAACAGACTGTTTAGCTTAGCCTTCTGTAATAAATATACTTCACATATGTGTAGCCCAAAGCATATACCTGATGGAGGTCTCTGGTGTAATAGAAATGTTATAGCCAAACTTGTGACAAAAGGATTTGCCATCATTGTAATATCTGTATACACAATCAAGTGTCAAGTATCAAAAACGTTACCCATAAATGAACAGCTTATCATGTTGTGCTCTGTGTTTCTGAAATGTCCATTATATGAGTGCATGCATCAGATGTCTGTAATCAATTATAAATACCGTATTTAACCTTATAAGTGAACCACTTACAAAAACACAAAAGGAGTGCACTCAATTAAAACAGGAGAAAACATTTCTGTGTGCAATTTGTTTGGAAAAATTTATTTTTTTTTAGAATTAACATTATTATCTTAATGAAGTGTAAATAACCAGAGTCTTTGGTTAAATCACTGGAGATAATATTGGCAAATCAATGAGGTAAGTAGCTTTTTATATGTTTCAATTAACAAACACATCCTCTTTTCTTGAAAATAGATGGGGTGTGCTTATATGGGCAAGTGCACTTATAAGATTACATACGGTATGTACTGTAGAGGTTTGTAAATGTGTAATGTTCCTTATATATAGCTTTTGTATAGGACTAAGTGTTCCATATTTGTCAATCACATCTATTTCGATAAGGCAGATTCACTCATTTTCACCAGAAAGACATAAAATTCAGTCAAACTTGTTTACTGTTCAAATTTTAATCACTTGTATATATTTCCAAAGAAAGGGCAGTGTAAACATATGGTTTTGAAAAAAAATTGCATTAATTTGTAAAATGTATTTCTTCATTAATATACTTTTTTCTGCAGCTTGAACTATTTTTGAATGTGGGTCATTTCTCCCATGATGGAAACTGTGATATGTGTGTAAGCCTGGTGTTTTAATGAACTGTTCGTGAGGCAGGAGTTTGTATTCAAAGATACATGGAACAAATAGTTATACAATAATGTATCACTGATCATTGAACACATTTTGATGAGATTACAAACATCAAGGGAGATAACCCACAATCTTTGTACCAATAAAATATCCATCCCACCCCAGGACTCCAGGTTTTGTTAAGGGGTACCTCCTTTAGAATTTATTTCATAAATTACAAGGAAGTAATAGGAAGGTAATCCAACCATGGATAGAAGTGATCTATTTTGGAGTCCTGGGGTCAGGAAGGTTTTTTAATACAAAAGCCCGAACATGCTTGACAACCCTCACAACTAAATACTCACCTCACAAAAGTTTTTTTTTTAACTCTGTATTTATCGGCTGCAGAAACAAATTGATGATGAATTAAAGGAGTTTTATGTTCTCTTTGATGCTCTTGCCTCCAATAAGGGGAAATTACTCTGCCTTACTTCAGTAACAAAGGGACTTCACCCTGCCTTACACCAGTAACAAGGGGACATCACCCTACCTTACACCAGTAACAAGGGGACATCACTCTGCCTTACACCAGTAACAAGGGGACATCACTCTGCCTTACACCAGTAACAAGGGGACATCACTCTGCCTTACACCAGTAACAAGGGGACATCACTCTGCCTTACACCAGTAACAAGGGGACATCGCCCTCCCTTACATCAGTAACAAGGGGACATTGCCCTCCCTTACACCAGTAACAAGGGGACATCACCCTCCCTTATTTCATAAACAAAGGGACATCACCCTGTTTTACAAGGGGACTCTTGCCTCCAATAAGGGGACATCACCCTCCCTTACATCAGTAACAAGGGGACATCGCCCTCCCTTACATCAGTAACAAGGGAACATCGCCCTCCCTTACATCAGCAATAAGGGGACATCACCCTCCCTTACACCAGTAACAAGCGGACATCGCCCTCCCTTACTTCAGTAACAAGGGGACATCACCCTCCCTTACACCAGTAACAAGGGGACATTACTCTGCCTTACACCAGTAACAAGGGGACATCACCCTCCCTTACATCAGTAACAAGGGGACATTGCCCTCCCTTACTACAGTAACAAGGGGACATTGCCCTCCCTTACTTCAGTAACAAGGGCACATCACTCTGCCTTACTTCAGTAACAAAGGGACATCACCCTGTCTTACTTCAGTAACAAAGGGACATCACCCTCCCTTACTTCAGTAACAAGGGGACATCACCCTCCCTTACACCAGTAACAAGGGGACATCACTCTGCCTTACATCAGTAACAAGGGGACATCACCCTCCCTTACATCAGTAACAAGGGGACATCGCCCTCCCTTACACCAGTAACAAGGGGACATCGCCCTCCCTTACATCAGCAATAAGGGGACATCACCCTCCCTTACACCAGTAACAAGCGGACATCGCCCTCCCTTACTTCAGTAACAAGGGGACATCACCCTCCCTTACACCAGTAACAAGGGGACATTACTCTGCCTTACACCAGTAACAAGGGGACATCACCCTCCCTTACATCAGTAACAAGGGGACATTGCCCTCCCTTACTTCAGTAACAAGGGGACATTGCCCTCCCTTACTTCAGTAACAAGGGCACATCACTCTGCCTTACTTCAGTAACAAAGGGACATCACCCTGTCTTACTTCAGTAACAAAGGGACATCACCCTCCCTTACTTCAGTAACAAGGGGACATCACCCTCCCTTACACCAGTAACAAGGGGACATCACTCTGCCTTACATCAGTAACAAGGGGACATCACCCTCCCTTACATCAGTAACAAGGGGACATCGCCCTCCCTTACACCAGTAACAAGGGGACATCGCCCTCCCTTACACCAGTAACAAGGAAACATCACCCGGTCTTACACCAGTAACAAGGAAACATCACCCGGTCTTACACCAGTAACAAGGGGACATCACCCTCCCTTACACCAGTAACAAGGGGACATCGCCCTCCCTTACACCAGTAACAAGGGGACATCGCCCTCCCTTACACCAGTAACAAGGAAACATCACCCGGTCTTACACCAGTAACAAGGGGACATCACCCTCCCTTACACCAGTAACAAGGGGACATCACTCTGCCTTACATCAGTAACAAGGGGACATCACCCTCCCTTACATCAGTAACAAGGGGACATCGCCCTCCCTTACACCAGTAACAAGGGGACATCGCCCTCCCTTACACCAGTAACAAGGAAACATCACCCGGTCTTACACCAGTAACAAGGGGACATCGCCCTCCCTTACACCAGTAACAAGGAAACATCACCCGGTCTTACACCAGTAACAAGGGGACATCACCCTCCCTTACACCAGTAACAAGGGGACATTACTCTGCCTTACACCAGTAACAAGGGGACATCACCCTCCCTTACACCAGTAACAAGGGGACATCACCCTCCCTTACACCAGTAACAAGGGACATCACCCTCCCTTATACCAGTAACAAGGGGACACCGCCCTCCCTTACATCAGTAATAAAGGGACATCACCCTGTCTTACTTCAGTAATAAAGGGACAGCACCCTGTCTTACTTCAGTAACAAAGGGACATCACCCTGCCTTACTTCAGTAACAAAGGGACATCACCCTCCCTTACATCAGTAACAAAGGGCACATCACCCTCCCTTACACCAGTAACAAGGGGACATCACCCTCCCTTACACCAGTAACAAGGGGACATCACCCTGCCTTACTTCAGTAACAAAGGGACATCACTCTGTCTTACTTCAGTAACAAGGGGACATCACCCTACCTTACATGTATTTCAGCAACAAAGGGACATCACCCTGCCTTACTTCAGTAACAAAGGGACATCACCCTGCCTAACCTCAGTAACAAGTGGATATCACCCTGTTTTACCAAAGTAACAAGGATACATTGTCTTGTCTTACCTTAGTAACTAGGGAAATCCCCGATTTTAAGAATGTACCTAGTTAAATTAGCAAGGGAAATCCCCCTGATTTTAAGAGAGTATCTAGCTAATTAGCCAAGGAGATCCCCCTGATTTTAAGTGTAAGAGATCCCCCTGATTTTAAGTGTATCTAGCTGATTAGCTAGGAAATCCCCCCTGATTTTAAGTATGCCTAGCTAATTAGCCAGGGAAATCCCCCTGATTTTAATTGTATCTAGCTAATTAGCCAGGGAAATCCCCCTGATTTTAATTGTATCTAGCTAATTAGCCAGGGAGATCCCCCTGATTTTACCACTCTACCTCCCCATGATTAGTTGCATGCCTTTAACCCACTGTTAAGTTACACCAGTACTCACCTTACATTACCAAATTTTAAAGCGTTTGGTGCTCTGTATATAGAAACTAAAATAGTGGGGTATTTATAAAAAGTGTTTATTTTTGCCATGTGTGATACTTGGTCTGTTTCTTACTCTCATGAAGCAGTCTTTGATTTTTATGTAAGTGTAAGTAAAATCATCCTGTCCATTACTCTAATGAAACAGTCTTTGATTTTTATGTAAGTGTTAATAAAATAGTTTTGTCCATTACTTTCATAAAGCAGTCTTTGATTTGTATGTGATTGTTAATAAGTTACTGTAACAATACTAAATTACTGAGAAACCTTATGTGTATAATAAAAGCTGGATATTACATGTGATCCACTGACTAGCTATACTCATGGAGCAGTCTTCGATTTTTATAAGATTGTTGGTAAGTTACAATACTTAATTACTTAGAAACCTTATGTCAGATTGTGTATACTAAAAGCTGGATATTACATGTGATCCACTGACTAAGGTTGGATAAAGGTCTGAAGTGATCATTCTTATAACTGGTTTTCTTCCTCACAAACAACAAGGGATGGGTGATAAATGAAATCACTCAGTAAAGAATTTCAAAATGGACATTGACGTGAAAAGTGTTTGGACACCAAAACAGATCAATTTTAAAGAAATGGTGACAAATCTTAATACTAGGTAACAAATCCTACACGACATGTAAGACAGAGTCGTTTACTTAATGACAATTTAATGTGCAGTGAACTGGACCTTGTTAATATATTAACTCTAAACTTTATTTCTGGACTTTTTAAAAATTGGAATGACTTTTTGTTCTTATTACTTTATCAATGCCTGTATGTCAAGGTTGTCAAAGTGTATCTTTCACTATATGAGAAGATATAAATCATGAAAATTTTATGCATTAAGTGAAGAATTATACATCAAAAATTATTCTAGCTATTTACAATTTTCCAATTTAGGACACAACCATCAAATGATGGTGGACACACCCACTTCAGTATTGAGGGTACAGACACTTATTATAGCCTATAAACTCTTCTGTACAGCTGATGGCTACTCACCTTTAGGTAAGAGTTCCATCTCGTCTTTATAATCAACCTCCTGTAACAGGGAGTACCTATGTCTTTTCTTTGTCCTCCATTTACACTTACACCTACAACAGATATAAAGCATATAAATACTTACTGTAATTATCGTGTAATGAGCTCAGTAGGTCAACACGTCTCTTTTATTAAAAGTTGTAGCTGTGAGGATATTAATATATGAACACACATCAATGTTATCCTGGTCACCATCCACAGCTATTAACCACTTTTTTTATTGACAAATAAAAAATAAAGTTACCGTAACTATCCATACCTATTTAATGATCATGGTCAATTACTAACACAAAATAAAACTAACAAACCACAGAATAAACTTGCTGAAAGATTTTTTTAACACCTTTTTTGTCTGAAGCAATAGAATTCTTTCTGTATTGTTTTTTTTTCCCAAGATGAAATAGAAGTTCTTTAAGATTTGAGTTTGTCTTATTGATGTTTTAACAATGTTAAAGATTTGTACTTACCTGCGTTTTTTACAGAAACAGACGATGCCCCAGACCATGGCAGCCTGACTGACAACGACCAGAAACGTGATAATCACCACATACAGCACACTCCAATCTAAGGGAGACAACACACCCTCATCATGATATACATCATTGTAATCACCGGTCACTACTCAGTAAATTATGATCTCAGATTCTAAATTGTCTTAATGAGATTGAAATCACCAGTCACTACTCAGTAAATTATGATCTCAGATTCTAAATTGTCTTAATGAGATTGTAATCACCGGTCACTACTCAGTAAATTATGATCTCAGATTCTAAATTGTCTTAATGAGATTGAAATCACCAGTCACTACTCAGTAAATTTTAATCTCAGATTCTAAATTGTCTTAATGAGATTGAAATCAACGGTCACTACTCAGTAAATTACAATCTCAGATTCTAAATTGTCTTAATGAGATTGAAATCACCGGTCACTACTCAGTAAATTATGATCTCAGATTCTAAATTGTCTTATTCACATTGTTTTATAATAACATAATTACTAACACTTTTTCACATTGTTTCATAATAACATAATTACTAACACTTTTTCAATCATTTTCAAATTTGATGAAAAATTAAAAAGCCCAAAATCTTTGCCAGCACTGAGCTACATACTGTATGCCTTGTTGAAATCATTGATGAAACACCTAATAAATGACATGAAAATAACTGTTAGATTTTAGAAATACAATGTACTTCTCTCTTGATCATAAATTATTAAGATATACTTACTACAATTACTCTCTCCATCCATAAAATAGGCAACAAAGAGATCCTGCATCCAGAACGCCTCACACACACACTTCCTTGTTTTAATATCACAGTGGCCATGGTTTGAACAGTTATTTTGACAAACTGAAAACAAACATACAAGGATGCAATAAAGCAAGAACGGATTACAGGACCGAGTATCAAAATAAGGTATACAATACAGAGATTACAGGTGAAGGTGTCAAAATAAGGTATACAATATAGAGATTATAGGACAGAGTATCAAAATAAGGTATACAATACAGAGATTACAGGACCGAGTATCAAAATTAGGTATACAATACAGAGATTATAGGACAATGTATACAATACAGAGATTATAGGACCGAGCATCAAAATTAGGTATACAATACAGAGATTATAGGACCGAGCATCAAAATAAGGTATACAATACAGAGATTACAGGTGAAGGTGTCAAAATAAGGTATACAATATAGAGATTATAGGACAGAGTATCAAAATAAGGTATACAATACAGAGATTACAGGACCGAGTATCAAAATTAGGTATACAATACAGAGATTATAGGACAATGTATACAATACAGAGATTATAGGACCGAGCATCAAAATTAGGTATACAATACAGAGATTATAGGACAGAGTATCAAAATAAGGTATACAATACAGAGATTACAGGTGAGAGTATCAAAATAAGGTATACAATATAGAGATTATAGGACAGAGTATACAATATAGAGATTATAGGACAGAGTATCAAAATAAGGTATACAATACAGAGATTATAGGACAGAGTATACAATACAGAGATTATAGGACAGAGTATACAATACAGAGATTATAGGACAGAGTATACAATACAGAGATTATAGGACAGAGTATCAAAATAAGGTATACAATACAGAAATTACAGGACAGAGTATCAAAATAAGGTATATAATACAGAGATTACAGGACAGAGTATCAAAATAAGGTATACAATACAGAGATTATAGGACAGAGTATACAATATAGAGATTATAGGACAGAGTATCAAAATAAGGTATACAATACAGAGATTACAGGACAGAGTATCAAAATAAGGTATACAATACAGAGATTATAGGACAGAGTATACAATATAGAGATTACAGGACAGAGTATCAAAATAAGGTATACAATACAGAGATTATAGGACAGAGTATCAAAATAAGGTATACAATACAGAGATTACAGGACAGAGCATATAATACAGAGATTATAGGGCAGAGTATCAAAATAAGGTATACAATACAGAGATTACACGACAGAGTATAAAAATAAGGTATACAATACAGAGATTATAGGACAGAGTATCAAAATAAGGTATACAATATAGAGATTATAGGACAGAGTATACAATACAGAGATTACAGGACAGAGTATCAAAATAAGGTATACAATACAGAGATTATAGGACAGAGTATATAATACAGAGATTATAGGACAGAGTATCAAAATAAGGTATACAATACAGAGATTATAGGACAGAGTATCAAAATAAGGTATACAATACAGAGATTATAGGACAGAGTATACAATACAGAGATTATAGGACAGAGTATCAAAATAAGGTATACAATACAGAGATTACAGGACCGAGTATCAAAATAAGGTATACAATACAGAGATTACAGGACAGAGTATCAAAATAAGGTATATAATACAGAGATTACAGGACCGAGTATCAAAATAAGGTATATAATACAGAGATTACAGGACAGAGTATCAAAATAAGGTATACAATATAGAGATTACAGGACAGAGTATCAAAATAAGGTATACAATACAGAGATTATAGTACAGAGTATACAATACAGAGATTATAGGACAGAGTATCAAAATAAGGTATACAATACAGAGATTATAGGACCAAGTATCAGAATAAGGTATACAATACAGAGATTACAGGACCGAGTAACAAAATAAGGTATACAATACAGAGATTACAGGACAGAGTATCAAAATAAGGTATACAATACAGAGATTATAGGACCGAGTATACAATACAGAGATTATAGGACAGAGTATCAAAATTAGGTACACAATATAGAGATTATGGCTTACAGTAGTACTGTTGTACCATGTACAGTAGAGGAAAGAGTATAGAGTATATGGAATAAGGTATGTTATAATTCAGTAGAAGGAAGCTCTGCAAAAATGTAATGGAAAAGTTTACACAATTAAGAGGATAATTATGAACTACAGTGAATTAAACATGGCATATAGAGTATTAAGGAATAAAATTTAGGGAATTTGCAAATGCAACATTCAAGGAGCATCATTTGGAGTAAAGTGGCCAAGGCATATGCATGGTACCTACTAACTTCATTTGTTGTTTGAGAGCCAAACTGGGTCATTTCAGGCCCAGTGGGAGGGAAACATTGAAGGGGTGACCGATAATAGCTTACATAGAATTTTGAAAAGTTTCATAGAGAATATGACACAAACATTGAAAATAAGAAAATTAAATCCATTATTGGGTAACGAACTCCATGTATTAGTATAATACAGTATACTGAGTAGAAAATACAGCAGGGAATATAGAGATAGTGTGTTTGTTTGTTTTCTGGGTTTATCACCCCGTGAACAACCAGGGTCATATTGAGGTGGGGTCTTTTTGTAGTAGTTGGTGACTACCTCACTGAAAAACATACAGGAGGCCTGTCACATGCCATCAAGATTAAGTTGGGCAAAGTGTCTTACTCAAGGATTCAACCACAACAGCACAGACCGGTCCGTTTCTCAGCTTTACGAGAAACACAAACCTACATGGGTAGGGAGCGTCAAACCACGCACCTCAGATCTTCACCTGAGGTTACGTCACCAGCACTCTAACCTCCGGAGCTATAGCCGCCACCTAAAAATTTGGATGTAACAGGAAAAGTAGAGATACAGCAGGGAGGATGGGGATACAATAGGGAATATAGGACTTCACATCAGTTGATAGAGTGAAGGCTTCTGAAAATATATTTACAGTAAGAATAGTGAAAACAGGATATTAAGCACAGAATGTGGATAGAAAGATCAATATATCTAAAACAAGTGAATTTAGCACAGAATGTGGATAGAAAGATCAATATATCTAAAACAAGTGAATTTAGCACAGAATGTGGATAGAAAGATCAATATATCTAAAACAAGTGAATTTAGCACAGAATGTGGATAGAAAGATCAATATATTAAAAACAAGTAATGAACAATCTTACATGAATGAGTATTGGTGAATCATGAAATTCATCTGATGTGATGTACAATACTTAAAATGTAGTTGTCTCCCTTTGACTTACCCTCAGTTTCGATGGCCAAAACACGGAAGTTGAGGAGGTGTGACCCTGAATCTTTAATTTTCTGTTTTAACAGCTTTTGTGTCTCAATACCACTCCGGAATGACCGGTAGTCCTTCCCCACTGTCAGGGCGTAAAATGTCACCCTCACCCTGCAGAGACAATAGTTTACAAGAGTAACATAAAACCCTAGTTTATAAGTTTATAAAATGTGCCTGAGGGGGTCTTACTGTGGGAAGAAACAGGAATATCATGAGAAAACTCTTAAGGTCAGGCAGATGATTCCCACATCTTTTCACCTCTGATCAGAGTATCGAACTCCAGTTGCCTAGGTGAAAGACAAGAGCATTACTACTGCTCCACTGGACCACTCAAAAATGTTACACTCAATATGTCCCAGATAAATAGCACAAGATTTATCTTTAATGAATAGTGAATATATAATAAGACTTTTTATGAAAGAAATACACAAGATATATGTATGGAGAAAGTAAAAAATATTTAGTATCAATGTAAAATCAACACTGCATAAACAACAGGGTTGGAGAAAATTCAAGCTCCTTCAGGCTTCCTGGTATTTAGTTTGGGCTAACATCAGTGGATCAGACACTGGACTCTTCACTTAACAAACCTCTTGTCTGTCACCTATCCTCCCCTCAGACTGAGATCTCTCTGCCTTTCCCACAAGGGTGTGAAAGGTTCTATACGTTCTACCCTACAATAGTGTGTGTACTCACACGCCCTGACTTGTCTCCTTCTCCAAGCTCTCAATCTGTACAATCGTATCACCCTTAGAGGACTTCGGCAGTAATAAGGTCAGCTCATGTTCTAGATTTGCCTGTAAAGAAAATGTGAGATATGTCCCAAACAATGTTAAACACAGAAAACAAACAACATTAGCTCTGGATATTGACAGAAAAGACAAAAAAAGTTTAACTATGCAATGATTAACACCAACATAAATATATGAGAAATGGCTGGTTATGATGATACGCAGACTGACACAGATGCAGTAGTACTGATGGCTGACTAATTCCATTAGCCTGATTCTTCATAGACTACAATGCTATAGTGACCCCTGTTAGTGACACCTAGCAGTAAACCCCTAGCTTTGGTTCAAGTAGTAACCTCTAGTAGTGGCCCCTAGCAGTGACTTCTAGCAGTGACCCCTAATAGTGACCCTTATAATGACCCTTGCTGTGGTTTTAGTAGAGCAGTGACCCCTAGAAGTGACCTCAAGCAATGACTCCTTGCTGTGGATTTAGTAGTGACCACAAGTAGTGGCCCACCGAGAGTGACCCCTAGCAGTGACCGCTAGTAGTGACCCCTAGCAGTGACCCCTAGCAGTGACCCCTAGCTGTGGATTTAGTAGTGCCCACAAGTAGTGGCCCCCTGAGAGTGACCCCTAGCAGTGACCCCTAGCAGTGACCCCTAGCTGTGTTTTATTAGTGACCACAAGTAGTGGCCCCCTGGTAGTGGCCCCTAGCAGTGACTCCTAGCAGTGGATTTAGTATGTAATAATCTGTGTTGTCTATCAGTTCATCATGTAATAATCTGTGTTGTCTATCAGTTCATGTAATAATCTGTGTTGTCTATCAGTTCATCATGTAATAATCTGTGTTGTCTATCAGATCATCATGTAATAATCTGTGTTGTCTATCAGTTCATGTAATAATCTGTGTTGTCTATCAGTTCATCATGTAATAATCTGTGTTGTCTATCAGATCATCATGTAATAATCTGTGTTGTCTATCAGTTCATGTAATAATCTGTGTTGTCTATCAGTTCATCATGTAATAATCTGTGTTGTCTATCAGTTCATCATGTAATAATCTGTGTTGTCTATCAGTTCATCATGTAATAATCTGTGTTGTCTATCAGTTCATCATGTAATAATATGTGTTGTCTATCAGTTCATCATGTAATAATCTGTGTTGTCTATCAGTTCATCATGTAATAATCTGTGTTGTCTATCAGTTCATCATGTAATAATCTGTGTTGTCTATCAGTTCATCATGTAATAATCTGTGTTGTCTATCAGTTCATCATGTAATAATCTGTGTTGTCTATCGGTTCATCATGTAATAATCTGTGTTGTCTATCGGTTCATCATGTAATAATCTGTGTTGTCTATCGGTTCATCATGTTATAATCTGTGTTGTCTATCAGTTCATCATGTAATAATCTGTGTTGTCTATCAGTTCATCATGTAATAATCTGTGTTGTCTATCAGTTCATCATGTAATAATCTGTGTTGTCTATCAGTTCATCATGTAATAATCTGTTGTCTATCAGTTCATCATGTAATAATCTGTGTTGTCTATCAGTTCATCATGTAATAATCTGTTGTCTATCAGTTCATCATGTAATAATCTGTGTTGTCTATCAGATCATCATGTAATAATCTGTTGTCTATCAGTTCATCATGTAACACATCCGTACTATCAGATACATACCTTGTCTTCTTCAGTGAACTGTCTTATCTCTGCATCAATGAGGAGTTCTATGACATCATCGGCATGAGGATCTACAACATTATAAGATTATTATAATATATTCTAGAAATAAAATCCAGTCCCTGTTTGTTTCCATACCAATATTTACATGTGCCTTGTAAGTCTAATACATTAATCCACCGGAGAGCAG
This sequence comes from Pecten maximus, assembly GCF_902652985.1. Taxonomy (NCBI): domain Eukaryota; kingdom Metazoa; phylum Mollusca; class Bivalvia; order Pectinida; family Pectinidae; genus Pecten; species Pecten maximus. The sequence continues at coordinate 29,014,564 of NC_047032.1, forward strand.
CGTGACAGCGTTATTTGCTCAAATTTAAACGACAACCACACAATTTATGACAGTGTTTTGACACATAAATAGTCAAACCCTGGTTACTATTATTAATATCATTTAAACTTTACTAAAAAATTGGACTTGGGGGGAAAAAAAGGGAAAATGTCAGTAGTTATAAGTTAGAGTAAAAGTCGATACAATGTAACATTGTTTGTCACAGAGGTGGCAGGCCTACATGATCTGCCAATTCTAGGTACTTTATTTCTCTGCTTATTACACATCTGTGGAAAGATATATTCCATAAAAAAATTAACCACAAACAAATCCTCCTTTAACAGAGATGACCACAAATTTATACTCCTTGACCACAAACTTATCTTCCTTGACCACAAACTCATACTCCTTGACCACAAACTTATACTCCTTGACCACAAACTTATACTCCTTGACCACAAACTTATACTCCTTGACCACAAACTTATCCTCCTTGACCACAAATTTATCCTCCTTGACCACAAACTTATCCTCCTTGACCACAAATTTATACTCCTTGACCACAAATTTATACTCCTTGACCACAAACTTATACTCCTTGACCACAAATTTATACTCCTTGACCACAAATTTATACTCCTTGACCACAAATTTATACTCCTTGACCACAAACTTATCTTCCTTGACCACAAACTTATACTCCTTGACCACAAACTTATCCTCCTTGACCACAAACTTATACTCCTTGACCACAAACTTACCTGCCTTGACCACAAACTTATACTCCTTGACCACAAACTTATCCTCCTTGACCACACACTTATACTCCTTGACCATAAACTTATACTCCTTGACCACAAACTTATCTTCCTTGACCACAAACTTATACTCCTTGACTGTAAACTTATACTCCTTGACCACAAACTTATACTCCTTAACCACAAACTTATCTTCCTTGACTGTAAACTTATACTCCTTAACCACAAACTTATCTTCCTTGACTGTAAACTTATACTCCTTGACCACAAACTTATCTTCCTTGACCACAAACTTATCTTCCTTGACCACAAACTTATCTTCCTTGACCACAAAATTATCCTCCTTGACCACAAACTTATACTCCTTGACCACAAACTTATCTTCCTTGACCACAAACTTATACTCCTTGACCACAAACTTATCCTCCTTGACCACAAACTTACCTGCCTTAACCACAAACTTATACTCCTTGACCACAAACTTACCCGCCTTGACCACAAGTGAAGCAGAGTCGGTGCTCTCCAGGCCTTCCTCATCGGTGACCTTGAGTGTAAAGATGAAGCGCCCCGCCACCAGGTTTGTTAGTTGTAGAACAGCCTGATGATCTGATCCGTTGAGTACATCCTGTAATAATTAAACATGTTTTAACAAAACCTGTGTATAATGACTACCTGTTAGTACAGAACAGATTGGTTTATTTTGTTTAACGTGCTATAAACAGCCAGGGTCATTTAAGGACGTGCCTGGTTTGTTTTTGTTTAACGTCCTATTAACAGCCAGGGTCATTTAAGGACGTGCCTGGTTTGTTTTTGTTTAACGTGCTATAAACAGCCAGGGTCATTTAAGGACGTGCCTGGTTTGTTTTTGTTTAACATGCTATGAACAGCCAGGGTCATTTTAGGACGTGCCTGGTTTGTTTTTGTTTAACGTGCTATGAACAGCCAGGGTCATTTAAGGACATGCCTGGTTTCGGAGGTGGAGGAAAGCCAGAGTACCACGAGAAAAAAAAAAAAACCTACGGTCAGTACCAGGCAACTGGCCCCACGTGGGTTTCGAACACACAGGTGGAGAGCTAGTGATAAAGTGTCAAGACACCTTAACCACTCGGCCACCACGGCCCTGAGTACAGAACAACTATCCTGTATATAAGACCGACTGTGTTGATTAAATGTTGATAATCAACTCTATATATATATATAAGAGTCCTTGTAAATGTCTACATGATTGTAAATATACCGGTAATCTCCAGCTTCTCCAGCTACTCACCCCCGCGGCCAGACTCTTGCTATTACGAGTCCATTTGTAGTCTGTAATGCCCTTGTCGTCGGAGGAACGGGAGCCGTCTATTCTGACCAGGCTGTGGGGAAGTGTAACTACCTGATCTTTTCCTGCCTTAGCAACAGGTCGCTCATTGATATCTGTAGACAGAGGTCATTGTTAGACTAAAATTTAGATTAAATTATTTTCATCATTCGACTAACACTTATTTTTATCCCAGTAAACTAAACACTAAACTTGGTCTTTATATCAAATCTCATTTCAACAAAGTTTAATTCCAGTTAGTTTCCTGATCTTTGTCATGTTTATTGAACATCATTTGCAAACTTTTTAAATCATATATAATAGCTATCACACATTGAAATGAAGAGTACAATTTTGTCATCAGTTAAATGATACATCAATCTGGTATCCAAACACACACTAATACCATCAAACTTTTGTACTAGGAAACTACAATGTCTGGGAGTTTATTCTTCCTTACAACGACCTACACTGGTGTTGTGGAGTTGATTACTTAACCTTCTTGACAATGACAAAGTGTGAGAAACTACAATGTCTGGGAGTTTATTCTCCCTAACAACGACCTACACTGGTGTTGTAGAGTTGATTACTTACTCTCCTCGACAATGACGAAGAGTTGAGCTGTAGAGTGGAGCTCTTCCTTGTCGGCCACTGTGAGGGTGAAATGGTACTGTCCCACAGCAATGTTTCCCTTTAACTTGGCAATGGCTTTAGTAGAGTCCTCTAACATGACATCAGCAGGGCCGCTGTAAAGATAACAAGAGGTTGTACTAATCATCTCTATCACAAGCACTCAGTGAAAATCTCATCTCTTTGCCTGTCTCTATCACAAGCACTCAGTGATATTTAATCGGACAAGCATAATTTGATGGCTACATATCATACAATCTTTTAGCCACTATGACATCATAAATTAGTTACAGATGGTTTCAATTCAGTACAAGGACATAATCATCAAGATCATCTGTCAATGCAAATATTGTATTAAATGAAATTTAAGAGGGCAACATGCATAAAAACATGAAGCACATGACATAGCATCTAGAATCATGTATTTGTGTTCAGTCATCAAGTTCCTGTGAAAGTAATCAACATAATTAGTAACAAGTCTACCAAGCAAGTTTCATCATAATCTGATCATTCCTTCAAAAGATATTGTGCTGAAAGCAATCAGCCAATCAGATCACAGCAGCCTCATTAAATATTCATGTAATATGACAATAATCAAAATTGAGCGAGGGGGTTAGGTAGAAAGTTTACCAAACAAGTTTCATCAAAATTCTATCATTCCTTCAAAAGATATTGCGTCGAAAGCAATCAGCCAATCACATCACAGCAGCCTTAATTCATTGGGCGGGGATAAAAATGAAGTTTAAAATCAGTGAATGGTAGCAGTAAGGTATTGTGTTGTGGTCTGCCTTATCATTACCGCGTATTCCTGGTATTGTGTTGTGGTCTGCCTTATCATTACCGCATATTCCTGTATGTCCAGGAACCCTGCAAATTATAAGACAACTAGAGGAAAGACAATGCAGTGATGTTAATATTTTTGGGGAGGTGGGTACTCAGTAGACCTACTTGATCATCATCCATTGGTAGTTTGTAATAGCCTTGTCGTCAGAGCTCTTACTGCCGTCCAACACGATGTAGTCAAGGGGAAGATTCACCGTCTTACGGAACCCAGTCACTGCCACGGGCGGCTTGTTCACCTCTGTAATCAACCAGGAATTGTTACAATGAAATACGAACATTGGTTAATATAAGAGCTTTTCAAGGAAAATATCCAACAGATTCAAGGTTCGTCATACGGAGTCACTAAAAAGAAGTGATTTAATTCAAACTATACCATATAATAGACCACATCCCCAAACCACTCACTATACAAACCACTCACTATACAAACCACTCACTATACAAACCACTCACTATACAAACCACTCACTATACAAACCACTCACTATACAAACCACTCACTATACAAACCACTCACTATACAAACCACTCACTATACAAACCACTCACTATACAAACCACTCACTATACAAACCACTATACAAACCACTCACTATACAAACCACTCACTATACAAACCACTCACTATACAAACCACTCACTATACAAACCACTCACTATACAAACCACTCACTATACAAACCACTCACTATACAAACCACTCACTATACAAACCACTCACTATACAAACCACTCACTATACAAACCACTCACTATACAAACCACTCACTATACAAACCACTCACTATACAAACCACTCACTATACAAACCACTCACTATACAAACCACTCACTATACAAACCACTCACTATACAAACGATTTCTTTATTTCTGAAGTCCATCCAGGATTTTTAGATTTTGATGTAACAGCCCTGATCAAACTTATGCAAGTTCTAGTAAGCATGGTTGATGTTTTGTCTCTCTCCCTATCTAGAACAGTATCACTGACTATCACTGACTACAAGGGCTAGCTAAATTTTCTACGTACTAATTGGTAGTACAAATTTACTCCTAATAAGACTGTGTGAATAAGATGTGATGCATTTGTCCAATTTGAAATGTTCAGGTTTGGAATATTTTATTTTTTCTGATCAAAGAAAATAATTAACTCATACAAATACAGTCGAGCCAGCCTTAGTGACCACCTGAACTAAGCGACTCCCTCTCATATGTGAACACATTTTTCACTTTCAATGATATTCAATATACAAGTTACCTGAACCTGGATTAAGAGACCACCTGTCATTTGCGACATCATTTATTACCTCCCTTGGGAGATAAATTACGACAGGTTTGACTGTATATTATAAACAATAGGATAAGGCCTCTCACCTGCTTTCACAAAAACATTGACATCGGCGGAGGAGGTTTGCTGAGCTGTGTCTGTGACCTTGAGAGTAAAGGCATAGTCTCCCTCCTGTAGATTTGATAGTGTTAGACAGACCGACCTCACACCCTGAGGATAACAAGATTCGACATTGTTAGACAGACCTCACGCCGTGAGGATAACAAGATTTGACAGTGTTAGACAGACCGACCTCACACTCTGAGGATAACAAGATTTGACAGTGTTAGACAGACAGACCTCACACCCTGAGGATAACAAGATTTGACAGTGTTAGACAGACCGACCTCACACCCTGAGGATAACAAGATTTGACAGTGTTAGACAGACAGACCTCACACCCTGAGGATAACAAGATTTGACAGTGTTAGACAGACCTCACACCCTGAGGATAACAAGATTTGACAGTGTTAGACAGATCACACACCCTGAGGATAACAAGATTTGACAGTGTTAGACAGACCGACCTCACACCCTGAGGATAACAAGATTTGACAGTGTTAGACAGACCGACCTCACACCCTGAGGATAACAAGATTTGACAGTGTTAGACAGATCTCATAACCTGAGGATAACAAGATTTGACAGTGTTAGACAGACAGACCTCACACCCTGAGGATAACAAGATTTGACAGTGTTAGACAGACCTCACACCCTGAGGATAACAAGATTTGACAGTGTACGACAGACCTCACACCCTGAGGATAACAAGATTTGACAGTGTTAGACAGACAGACCTCACACCCTGAGGATAACAAGATTTGACAGTGTTAGACAGACAGACCTCACACCCTGAGGATAACAAGATTTGACAGTGTTAGACAGACAGACCTCACACCCTGAGGATAACAAGATTTGACAGTGTTAGACAGACAGATCACACACCCTGAGGATAACAAGATTTGACAGTGTTAGACAGACAGATCACACACCCTGAGGATAACAAGATTTGACAGTGTTAGACAGACAGATCACACACCCTGAGGATAACAAGATTTGACAGTGTTAGACAGACCTCACACCCTGAGGATAACAAGATTTGACAGTGTTAGACAGACCGACCTCACACCCTGAGGATAACAAGATTTGACAGTGTTAGACAGACCTCACACCCTGAGGATAACAAGATTTGACAGTGTTAGACAGACCGACCTCACACCCTGAGGATAACAAGATTTGACAGTGTTAGACAGACCGACCTCACACCCTGAGGATAACAAGATTTGACAGTGTTAGACAGACCTCACACCCTGAGGATAACAAGATTTGACAGTGTTAGACAGACCACACACCCTGAGGATAACAAGATTTGACAGTGTTAGACAGACCTCACACCATGAGGATAACAAGATTTGACAGTGTTAGACAGACCTCACACCCTGAGGATAACAAGATTTGACAGTGTTAGACCGACCTCACACCATGAGGATAACAAGATTTGACAGTGTTAGACAGACAGACCTCACACCCTGAGGATAACAAGATTTGACAGTGTTAGACAGACCGACCTCACACCCTGAGGATAACAAGATTTGACAGTGTTAGACAGACCTCACACCCTGAGGATAACAAGATTTGACAGTGTTAGACAGACCTCACACCCTGAGGATAACAAGATTTGACAGTGTTAGACAGACCGACCTCACACCCTGAGGATAACAAGATTTGACAGTGTTAGACAGACCGACCTCACACCCTGAGGATAACAAGATTTGACAGTGTTAGACAGACCTCACACCCTGAGGATAACAAGATTTGACAGTGTTAGACAGACAGACCTCACACCCTGAGGATAACAAGATTTGACAGTGTTAGACAGACAGACCTCACACTCTGAGGATAACAAGATTTGACAGTGTTAGACAGACAGACCTCACACCCTGAGGATAACAAGATTTGACAGTGTAAGACAGACCGACCTCACACCCTGTAAATAATTAACATGAAGGTGTATATTAGGTCACTAATCTGGGTACAGTTCATGTGAATCATTTTGACTAAATATCAATGCTCTGTGTCACTTCTCTACAAGTCACATGTACAAAGTTTTAACAGTAAAACTTGTATATAACAAATTCCTCAGGACCAGAGGAAACACTTCATTTGATCCAATACTAGGAAGTGGGACAAATTTGGAGATTTTAACTTGGTCATAAGCAGATTTGTATTAGGCTCGTTGTCTTAATTAAGCTTTACAGTGATAATTTTCAAGATCAATCACATGAGTTACTTAGTTTGTATAAGTAGCAATTTCAAACAAAAGTCTAAAAAGCATGACAAAAGTACAGCACTGTATACATACAGACATGTCTGCTGTTAGTTTATCATCCGCTGACTTAATCCACTCGTAGGATACAATTCCTTTATCATCGGTGCTCATGTTTCCACAAAGATTCACGGTGTTTTGTGGGAGGCGGATGATAATATCTGACCCGGCGTTGGCTTTTGGAGGGTAGTCTAGTTCTGTGAACGAAGTACAACACTGTAACTGTAATCAAAGCTAAATTACAGAAATAGGTTACTGTTAGTAGTCATCTTGTAATAAGCCCAGGGGGACCCAACTCATAACCTCTGATGAAGAGGCTGCACATGTTATGGGACAATGAAATTATATTTACTGATAATATGATATTGAGCAACTATGTATATGATGGGATAATTACTAAACCTCATCTTCGCTAGCCAAGGCTTCTGATTACGTTACACTACACGAACCCTTGGCGGATATAGGCGTCAGTTCTGGCCCTCTAGCGGAGATTCAAAATTACCACTCTTTACGCATGAAATTTTCGACCAATCAAAACGAGCGTTACCGATTTACTTCATCTGAGATGTTTACAAACACACATGGAGGCTTGGGTCATTTTGATGAAATATGTGATCAATGACTTAAATAGATTGATCAAACACTGCGAATATTTCCCTAAAGATAGTTCGTCTCTGTATATAGGTAAAATGCCATGACATAGTCGACATTGTAGCTCTGTACTGGGTGCCGCAATTTTTGTTTACTGCGAAACCAAGCCTGAACGTACAACGCGATTTGATTGGATGCCCTGGGATTCCAGGGCGCGACGGTTTGAACACGACTATATCCGCCAAGGGTTCGTGTAGTGTAACGTAATCAGAAGCCTTGGCTAGCGAAGATGACTAAACCTGTGCTTACTACAGAATATATAAGGTTCTACATACATTCTGTATATAACCTAGGGGTTTTTTTTGTACCGATTTTTCATACACATTTTTAATGAGCATAATTCATACTGACCAGAATTACAGGTCACTTATTTGTTGCTGGATATGTTACAATTAACATTTTTTATTTAATTCCTATTTGTACAGACATGTGACCCACCTTTGATGACCGTAACATTGGCAACGGTCGAGTTCCTGGCTCCATCTGAGTCGGTCACTGTCAACCTGGAGATAACAAACAACTCTAACTGTTATTCATTGAGACCTGTAACCCTGTTGATGTATTGGTATCACTGTCATTGAAATACCTCAGGACCCTCCCCCCTTGTGTGTGACCCCGAATGTAGGTCAAGGTCATTTATTTCAACAAACTTGGTAGCCCTTCACCCCAGCATGCTACAAACCAATATCAGGTCCCTAGGCATCTTGGTTATTGAGAAGAAGTCCTATAAAGATTTCAGCCTAGTTTACCCCTGTGACATTGAATGTGTGTCAAGGTTATTCATTTGCACAACCTTGGTAGCCCTTCACCCCAGCATGCTACAAACCCAATATAAGGTCCCTGGGCCTGTTGGTTGAGAGGTCGTTTAAAGATTCTAGCCTATTTGACCCCTGTGATCTTGAATGTAGGTCACAGTCATTCATTTGAACAAAATTGGTAGTACTTCAGCCTAGCATGCTACACACCTAATAACAAGTCCCTAGGCATCATGGTTATTAAGAAGAAGTCCTATAAAGATTTCAGCCTAGTTTACCCGTGACCATGAATGTATGTCAAGGTAATTCATTTGCACAACCTTGGTAGCCCTTCAGCAAAGCATGCTACAGACCAAATATCAAGAGAAATATGAAATACTGTGAATAAATAGGTTTTACATGCCTGTATGGATTCTGATTACGTTATGTTGTCTTGAAAATATGGTAAGTCAGAATTCCACTTAAGTGAATGTGCCGCCTGCGCAAAAAAATTGGTGATTACAAGAGATATCACATGGAAATGAATTATCTATTTCTAGTAACAGTGACCTTGACTTTTGACCTTCGGACTTGGAAAGCAATCTCAAGTAAGCACTCATGATAAGGAAAATCTGCATGAAGTTTGAGTTTGATCGGTCCAATGGAACTCAAGTTATTATAGGAAACCTCTGTGTGGACACCGCCGCCGCCGACACTGATGCTAACATAGTGTACCCTTATGTCACCTGCTTTTTGCAGGCAGCACAAAAACAACAAGTGCAATCAATGATTGCGAAAGCTCACCGGCGGCAGCAATCACACTATGCATTCATTTTTTATGTATGTATAAGCATGTCATTTTGAAATTGTATGTCACATAATATTGCTCCTAGACCTTTAATGAATGTATAAACCAAATAAGAAGGGTGTGGACTTACAAGCTTTCCAAAACTAACCCCCAAAATCTTTATATTGGGTTTTTGTGTCAAAAAAAGTAAGTCCACAAAATGGTAAAATGTAAAAAAAAAAATCACAATTTTTTTCTGCATGATTTTGCCATAACATCACTCCTAGACCTCTGATGAATGTATAAACCAAATTAGAAGGGCATGAGGTGTATACTTTTGGACAAGCTTTCCAAAAACTTACCCCAAAAACTTTAAAGTTTTGGGGTGGGACGCCGATGCCGGGGTGACAGCATTAGCTCTCGGTTACTCATAACCGGTGAGCTAAAAATGACAAGGTTTATTAACAATAGGCATCATTACCCACTATGGGTACTGCTGTTATATATAAGACAAGAGATCTCGGACTGATCTTGACATCCACCACTGATGACCATAGAGAACCACCATATGAAATTTGAGAAAGATCTATCAGGAACTTTATGAGAAATAGCCATAACAAGGATTGTTTATGGATCGACGACCGATATTGGACGACAGACGGAGAGTCGACGGCCCATACACAAAAGGTGACTGGATATACGCTGGTATGCGGATTTACTATGCAATGTTACTGGATATACGCTGGTATGCGGATTTACTATGCAATGTTACTTGATATACGCTGGTATGCGGATTTACTATGCAATGTTGCTTTGCTGACTGTTAGTGAGAAATCTTCTCACCATGTAAATCTCTAATAAAGTTAGTTGGGGTAACTCTTTGGGCTGAAATGTTTATTTCAACCTGATGGGGAGGAGGGGAAGTGTTTTAGTTAGCATTAGTTTGGTGACTCGAGAATACTACAGGGATGGTAGTGTTGCCATCTCTACCTGTAAGAGTGACTGACACTTTATCTACCCTAGACATTAAATATTATATAGATCATTTCAGACTGATATAACCATGTTGGTGCTGTATAAACAAGCATGCTGAGTATTGCTTAAGCAATACATGTCCCCTACCGGCCCCCGCTAAAATAGTAACAGTGACCCAAAAACCCTGAAACTCAAACTTGATCTGTAGCTACTCATACTGAGGTTTCATACCAACTTTCACCAGCATACCTTGAAGCATGGCTGAGAAAATTGCGAAAAACTGGGTGGACGGACGGAGAAAAAAACCTATAGTTCCCCTGTTTTTATCGGTAGAGGGACTAATAATTATGTAATTCTGATCACCTGTGAAACTGATCTACTGTAGTTAAAATTATGAATACAGTCTATGTTACTGGAATATTGGTGTGAGGGGTCTTACTGTGAGAGGAAACTGGAGTAACAGATAATAAACCCATGTGGTCAGGCAGGTTAGACCAAGACATGTACCTCTTCACATGTTGCTGTAATATGTAAATCACCTGATCTGTGAGTACTTAGAATACCTGAACCATGTTTCTGACATCACCTTATCTATGAGTACTTACTTGAACTGGTATTTGCCTGGGGCTAAGTTCTTGAGTTTGAGAATGGCTGTGTTGTCTTTGAACTGTTGGTCCTGTATTGGTCCACTCACTTCTTCCCAGTGGTACATTGTAATCTTATCATCATCTGTACTTACTGTAAATACAGGGGAGATCACTCTATATCATCTACATGTATACTCACCGAGAATACTCGGAAAAATACTCAAATAATCTATACTCACAGTAAATACAGGGGAGATCACTCTAATCATCTACATGTATCCTCACCGAGAATACTCGGAAAATACTCAAATCATCTATACTCACAGTAAATACAGGGGAGATCACTCTATATCATCTACATGTATCCTCACCGAGAATACTCGGAAAAATACTCAAATAATCTATACTCACAGTAAATACAGGGGAGATCACTCTATATCATCTACATGTATCCTCACCGAGAATACTCAGAAAAATACTCAAATCATCTGTACTCACAGTAAATACAGGGGAGATCACTCTATATCATCTACATGTATCCTCACCGAGAATACTCGGAAAAATACTCAAATAATCTATACTAGAAAATACAGGGGAGATCACTCTAATTATCTACATGTATACTCACCGAGAATACTCGGAAAAATACTCAAATCATCTATACTCACAGTAAATACAGGGGAGATCACTCTATATCATCTACATGTATCCTCACCATGAATACTCGGAAAAATACTCAAATCATCTATACTCACAGTAAATACAGGGGAGATCACTCTATATCATCTACATGTATACTCACCGAGAATACTCGGAAAAATACTCAAATCATCTGTACTCACAGTAAATTCGGGGGAGATCACTCTAATCATCTACATGTATACTCACCGAGAATACTCAGAAAAATACTCAAATAATCTATACTCACAGTAAATACAGGGGAGATCACTCTATATCATCTACATGTATACTCACCATGAATACTCGGAAAAATACTCAAATCATCTATACTCACAGTAAATACAGGGGAGATCACTCTATATCATCTACATGTATACTCACCGAGAATACTCGGAAAAATACTCAAATCATCTATACTCACAGTAAATACAGGGGAGATCACTCTATATCATCTACATGTATACTCACCATGAATACTCGGAAAAATACTCAAATCATCTATACTCACAGTAAATACAGGGGAGATCACTCTATATCATCTACATGTATCCTCACCGAGAATACTCAGAAAAATACTCAAATCATCTATACTAGAAAATACAGGGGAGATCACTCTATATCATCTACATGTATACTCACCATGAATACTCGGAAAAATACTCAAATCATCTATACTCACAGTAAATACAGGGGAGATCACTCTATATCATCTACATGTATACTCACCATGAATACTCGGAAAAATACTCAAATCATCTATACTCACAGTAAATACAGGGGAGATCACTCTATATCATCTACATGTATACTCACCGAGAATACTCAGAAAAATACTCAAATCATCTATACTCACAGTGAATACAGGGGAGATCACTCTAATCATCTACATGTATACTCACCATGAATACTCGGAAAAATACTCAAATCATCTGTACTCACAGTAAATACAGGGGAGATCACTCTATATCATCTACATGTATCCTCACCGAGAATACTCAGAAAAATACTCAAATCATCTATACTAGAAAATACAGGGGAGATCACTCTATATCATCTACATGTATACTCACCATGAATACTCGGAAAAATACTCAAATCATCTATACTCACAGTGAATACAGGGGAGATCACTCTAATCATCTACATGTATACTCACCATGAATACTCGGAAAAATACTCAAATCATCTGTACTCACAGTAAATACAGGGGAGATCACTCTATATCATCTACATGTATACTCACCGAGAATACTCGGAAAAATACTCAAATAATCTATACTCACAGTAAATACAGGGGAGATCACTCTATATCATCTACATGTATACTCACCGAGAATACTCGGAAAAATACTCAAATCATCTATACACACAGTAAATACAGGGGAGATCACTCTATATCATCTACATGTATCCTCACCGAGAATACTCAGAAAAATACTCAAATCATCTATACTCACAGTAAATACAGGGGAGATCACTCTATATCATCTACATGTATACTCACCATGAATACTCGGAAAAATACTCAAATCATCTGTACTCACAGTAAATACAGGGGAGATCACTCTATATCATCTACATGTATACTCACCGAGAATACCGGGAAAAATACTCAAATCATCTATACTCACAGTAAATACAGGGAGATCACTCTAATTATCTACATGTATACTCACTATAGACATAAACGAAATTATGTACACTTGTAAAATACTACAAGACAGACTATTTATCATATATACTAGGTGTATATGAAGGGGAGATAACTCTAATAAAAGTTCATGGTCAGCTTACCTGAGCCGTCCAGGATGGCAAGGTTTGGCACTTTAATGGTTTGTTTCGCTGGTTTTATAATTGCAACTGGTGGACGGTTTTTCCTGATAACTGAAATATACCAAATTAAATTGCAATTTTTTTTCTGGCCAATCTTAAATAAACTTATTTTCCCATCATTATACTCATAGTTTTAGTGGACTACAAATCAATTGCTGACTGGTTATGTAACCAGGCAGATGATAAATAAAGTTAGAGATACAATGAACCTTAAGCTCTCATGAGCCACAATTACTAAATTGGGTTTCTATGTTTACCTGGTAGAACAGTGACATTGACCATTTCTGACCCCTCCCGATTCTTTCCAGTTACTTTGATCTTGAAGGAGTACAAGCCAGCTATGAGCTGCAATGGAAGAGTTAAAATTTCAGGTGTACATTCAAACTATCAAATTAAAAGAAATCTATATGCTAAGTTATCATCGTATGGCCTCATACACCTCTGATATTATGATATTAAATTATGTATATGTTATGTTTCAGTGTGAGAGTGGATATACTAGAATGTATGCATGGGTGTAAATGAAGCAATAAATGAATATGAATATTGATACAATAAATAAGTTTTAAAATGTTGTATGCGAGGATATATGTGTGTATGTAGGAATATATATATATATATGTACTCTATGAGTGAATGAGAATGCAATTGTAAAAATATGAACATAATGTAATACTGTCTCTGTGTGTTATGTGTATGTGATTATACATGTATATGTATTATATACCATGATTTCAAAATAAAAAAATGAATTATAAAAAAAACAAAAAACAAAAAACAAAACAAAAAAAACATGTAATGAGAGTCGGAGGCAAAATCAATTCTAATTTATTATAAAAACCCTATCACAAATCGGCTGAGCCCTTAATACATTGAATCCTGTTCCTAAGTTTTAAGACAATCAGAAAATATTTTGGAGAATTATATATTGACAATAACAATGTTCTTCATAAATCAAGAATATTTGTAGGAGTTATTGCATGGAAAGAGCAGAAAACAACAATTGAACTTGGGGCCATCACTCCATCAAATAAAGCCTGGCAAAAGTGGCAATCGAACTTGGCCAAGCCCTTAACACATTAACCTTGTTACTAAATTTGAAGAATATCCGTTAATATTTGTTGAATTTATTGCACGGAAACAAGGCATGAAAGGCTGACAGATGGACAGAAGATCGACAGATGCCAGACGAAAGGAGGGACAGACAAACCTAAATCAAAATCCCATTTCGGTGAAAGCGGGGTGTAATTATAGATAGAATACCACTAATCATGCCAATGATTACAAACCTTTGTTAGACTAAGTGTATCTGTGTTTTTCCCGACCATTGTTCCTGTCTCGGCACCCTCAGGGGAGGTAATCAGGGTCCATTCGTAACTAAACGTCTCACCTGAACAAAACAGAAGAAATTCTTACAATGTAGCATCAATTTGTAAAATAGACCAAAATACTAAGAGGATTTCAATTTATTCATTTGTTGTAGTTTTGATCCCTTACTTATAAATGTAATGTTTTATCTCAAGACCCAAAACAACATAATGGGATTAAAATACAACAAAATGGCCACTTGTTGTGGTATGTAGTGACAGTATAACACACTATCATACCCTCATTTCAAACATTGTCCATATGTTTTGTTTTGCTGCTATTTTGTTTGCTATTTTTATTACCCCACTACAGTCAGACTCATCTTCACATGGAGACATCATGTAGTAGTTAGTGGCTACCTCAACTTAACAACATGTAGTAGATCGTGGCTACTATACATCATGTTATAACATGTAGTAGGTAGTGGCTATCTCACTTAATAGCATGTAGTAGCCAGTGGCTACCTTACTTCATAATATATACAGTGGAACTTGAATTACTTGAGTTAATTTGAAGTTGACAGGACCACAAGTATCCGAGTGTTGGAATTAAGCGAGTTGTCATTTTTGGAACAAAGTTTGGGCAATATTTGTCAAGATTATACAATCATTATAACCCTGTCCTGTCACTCATCAGTTTAATGTAAAGACTGGTCAATACATGTACATGTATATGTAATGTTTCGTTCTGTCACTCGTAGTTTAGTGTAGTTTTGCCGATATACAGTCACGATAGAGTTTCTTTCACAATAACAACTTTATGTACAAGTCATGTTTGCAAAAGGAATAACGATAAAACGGAATTCAACCGAATAACAATTAATTAACATCATATCAAATAACCATTTAAATTTAACAGGGATTATATGTAAAATGTAACAGAACCATTACCTTACATTGGACATATAAAATACTGTTTGATAGGCCTACTTACGTTTTACTGATAGCCATGCCATTTCCATGTGTATTAACACTGGAGCTTGAGCTGTGCATGTGCATACAAAATGTTACTGTTACTGAATTGGTATGTTACCCAATTTAGTAGACAGCGGTGACCGTTTATACAGACGCACTCTGAATACCTCAGCAGTAATCACGCTATTGTTTCAGTCGTTTAAAGATTTAATAGTAAGGCAGCATTAACCGTTTCATTTCTACACCTGCTGTTGACTGTAGTGTGCATTATGTCAGCGACAGCCTTGGGAAACTACCTGATGTAAGTAAAGCAGTACTTTTTATTATCACCGAGGGTTGTTGTTATAAGATTCTACAGACAATTTGTTTAATTAATTTATTAAATGCTCATAATAGCATATAATAATCGGTAGGTTTGTAGTGCAGATACCTTCAGTATTACAAAATGGAAGTTCGATGTTGAGAAAATAACAGCGTTTACCAACGACCATTGTTTGACTGAACATTTCAAGTAGGATTTTTATTGTTTGGACCAAATTTTCACTTCGTATTATTCAAGTTTTTTTTAGTTTTCCGAATTCAAGTTTTCTGAGTTTTTTTACTAGGATGAAGAAAGAATTCACCCAGGGCTGACGAAGTACTTCAAGTTAAGCAGGATATTTGCAAGTTCAAGTTGACGAAGTTCCACTGTAGTAGAAAGTGGCAACGTCACTAAATAGCAGGAAGTATTTGTAGCTAACTCGCTTAATAACATGTAGTGGCCAGTGATTACCGTACTTAATAACATGTAGTAGGCAGTGGCTACCTAACTTTAAAACATGTAGTAGATAGTGGCTACCTCACTTAATAACATGTAGTAGATAGTGGCTACCTCACTTAATATCATATAGAAGCTAGTTGCTAACTCACTCAATAATATATAGGAAATCATTTGCATGCTATCCAGAGCTATTTGGGTAAAATGTCTAATCGAAGGACTCAACTATGACAGCAATGGATGGTCAGTGATCTCAGGGATCAAACCACACACCTCTGATCTGGAGACTATATTATTACGACGCTCTACTGATAAATCTAGCCTGGCTATGAAGTAATTAACTATACATCAGTGTATTTATAATCAATGTACCTTCGGCTTTGGTTTCCAACACAAAAGCACTCAGACTGACTTTGTTCTTCGGCAGCCGGATGACTTTATTGTCTCCTGCAGAAACGGTCAGTTCTTGTACTGTAACATATGGTTGATGCCATTTTAAACACATGTTAAGTGAAAGTCATAAGATAGCTGGAATTTAAAGACATATTATTAAACACGCCGACCCATATTCATGCAACCATACTAATGCTCAATTTCACATTCCGTGATAATTCTGATATCTGAATTAACATATGATCTTTTTCAATGATTTGAAGGAATTTTGGAAAGAATTCAAGTGTTTACAATTTTTTGCTAAACTGCTTTTTCCTCATGAGCAAAATTTAGGATAAATGGGTTTAGCACAGATTTCATGTTTGAGCATCAGCAACAGGTTTGATGAATACAGGCCATGGTCAAAGTATAAAATGGTGTCATTTAAGACAAAAACCTGATATCTTTATAGCCTGTATGGGATATAAGACTAACACAAAGTACAAGTTTATATGGACATAGGATTAGCCATGAATTAATTACTTATCAGGAATAACAATAATTAGGACAAGAACAATTTAGAGGCATGGTTAGAAATTGATTCATCATGCTAAACTTCAAAACATACTGATTACTATCACAGAAATAGTTCACGTTAACACTTAGCCAAAAGTAAAATATCATGTTATCAGTGTATAACACCCAGTACACTATCAGTGTACTATACCACCCAGTACACTATCAGTGTTATAACACCCAGTACAATATCAGTGTTATAACACCCAGTACAATATCAGTGTTATAACACCCAGTACACTATCAGTGTTATAACACCCAGTACACTATCAGTGTTATAACACCCAGTACAATATCAGTGTTATAACACCCAGTACACTATCAGTGTTATAACACCCAGTACACTATCAGTGTACTATAACACCCAGTACACTATCAGTGTTATAACACCCAGTACACTATCAGTGTTATAACACCCAGTACACTATCAGTTATAACACCCAGTACACTATCAATGTTATAACACCCAGTACACTATCAGTGTTATAACACCCAGTACACTATCAGTGTATAACACCCAGTACACTATCAGTGTTATAACACCCAGTACACTATCAGTGTACTATACCACCCAGTACACTATCAGTGTTATAACACCCAGTACACTATCAGTGTTATAACACCCAGTACACTATCAGTGTTATAACACCCAGTACACTATCAGTGTTATAACACCCAGTACACTATCAGTGTTATAACACCCAGTACACTATCAATGTTATAACACCCAGTACACTATCAATGTTATAACACCCAGTACACTATCAATGTACTATAACACCCAGTACACTATCAGTGTTATAACACCCAGTACACTATCAGTGTTATAACACACAGTACACTATCAGTGTTATAACACCCAGTACACTATCAATGTTATAACACCCAGTACACTATCAGTGTTATAACACCCAGTACACTATCTGTGTTATAACACCCAGTGCACTATCAATGTTATAACACCCAGTACACTATCAGTGTTATAACACCCAGTACACTATCATTGTTATAACACCCAGTACACTATCAGTGTTATAACACCCAGTACACTATCAGTGTACTATACCACCCAGTACACTATCAGTGTTATAACACCCAGTACAATATCAGTGTTATAACACCCAGTACAATATCAGTGTTATAACACCCAGTACACTATCAATGCTATAACACCCAGTACACTATCAGTGTTATAACACCCAGTACACTATCAATGTTATAACACCCAGTACACTATCAGTGTTATAACACCCAGTACACTAACAGTGTTATAACACCCAGTACACTATCAGTGTACTATAACACCCAGTACACTATCAATGTTATAACACCCAGTACACTATCAATGTTATAACACCCAGTACACTATCAGTGTTATAACACCCAGTACACTATCAATGTTATAACACCCAGTACACTATCAGTGTTATAACACCCAGTACACTAACAGTGTTATAACACCCAGTACACTATCAGTGTTATAACACCCAGTACACTATCAACGTTATAACACCCAGTACACTATCAATGTTATAACACCCAGTACACTATCAGTGTTATAACACACAGTACACTATCAGTGTTATAACACCCAGTACACTATCAGTGTTATAACACCCAGTACACTATCAGTGTACTATAACACCCAGTACACTATCAGTGTTATAACACCCAGTACACTATCAATGTTATAACACCCAGTACACTATCAATGTTATAACACCCAGTACACTATCAGTGTTATAACACCCAGTACACTAACAGTGTTATAACACCCAGTACACTATCAGTGTTATAACACCCAGTACACTATCAGTGTACTATAACACCCAGTACACTATCAATGTTATAACACCCAGTACACTATCAATGTTATAACACCCAGTACACTATCAGTGTTATAACACCCAGTACACTATCAATGTTATAACACCCAGTACACTATCAGTGTTATAACACCCAGTACACTAACAGTGTTATAACACCCAGTACACTATCAGTGTTATAACACCCAGTACACTATCAGTGTTATAACACCCAGTACACTATCAGTGTTATAACACCCAGTACACTATCAGTGTATAACACCCAGTACACTATCAGTGTTATAACACCCAGTACACTATCAGTGTACTATACCACCCAGTACACTATCAGTGTTATAACACCCAGTACACTATCAGTGTTATAACACCCAGTACACTATCAGTGTTATAACACCCAGTACACTATCAGTGTTATAACACCCAGTACACTATCAGTGTTATAACACCCAGTACACTATCAATGTTATAACACCCAGTACACTATCAATGTTATAACACCCAGTACACTATCAATGTACTATAACACCCAGTACACTATCAGTGTTATAACACCCAGTACACTATCAGTGTTATAACACACAGTACACTATCAGTGTTATAACACCCAGTACACTATCAATGTTATAACACCCAGTACACTATCAGTGTTATAACACCCAGTACACTATCTGTGTTATAACACCCAGTGCACTATCAATGTTATAACACCCAGTACACTATCAGTGTTATAACACCCAGTACACTATCATTGTTATAACACCCAGTACACTATCAGTGTTATAACACCCAGTACACTATCAGTGTACTATACCACCCAGTACACTATCAGTGTTATAACACCCAGTACAATATCAGTGTTATAACACCCAGTACAATATCAGTGTTATAACACCCAGTACACTATCAATGCTATAACACCCAGTACACTATCAGTGTTATAACACCCAGTACACTATCAATGTTATAACACCCAGTACACTATCAGTGTTATAACACCCAGTACACTAACAGTGTTATAACACCCAGTACACTATCAGTGTACTATAACACCCAGTACACTATCAATGTTATAACACCCAGTACACTATCAATGTTATAACACCCAGTACACTATCAGTGTTATAACACCCAGTACACTATCAATGTTATAACACCCAGTACACTATCAGTGTTATAACACCCAGTACACTAACAGTGTTATAACACCCAGTACACTATCAGTGTTATAACACCCAGTACACTATCAACGTTATAACACCCAGTACACTATCAATGTTATAACACCCAGTACACTATCAGTGTTATAACACACAGTACACTATCAGTGTTATAACACCCAGTACACTATCAGTGTTATAACACCCAGTACACTATCAGTGTACTATAACACCCAGTACACTATCAGTGTTATAACACCCAGTACACTATCAATGTTATAACACCCAGTACACTATCAATGTTATAACACCCAGTACACTATCAGTGTTATAACACCCAGTACACTAACAGTGTTATAACACCCAGTACACTATCAGTGTTATAACACCCAGTACACTATCAGTGTTATAACACCCAGTACACTATCAGTGTACTATACCACCCAGTACACTATCAGTGTTATAACACCCAGTACACTATCAGTGTTATAACACCCAGTACACTATCAGTGTTATAACACCCAGTACACTATCAGTGTTATAACACCCAGTACACTATCAGTGTTATAACACCCAGTACACTATCAATGTTATAACACCCAGTACACTATCAATGTTATAACACCCAGTACACTATCAATGTACTATAACACCCAGTACACTATCAGTGTTATAACACCCAGTACACTATCAGTGTTATAACACACAGTACACTATCAGTGTTATAACACCCAGTACACTATCAATGTTATAACACCCAGTACACTATCAGTGTTATAACACCCAGTACACTATCTGTGTTATAACACCCAGTGCACTATCAATGTTATAACACCCAGTACACTATCAGTGTTATAACACCCAGTACACTATCATTGTTATAACACCCAGTACACTATCAGTGTTATAACACCCAGTACACTATCAGTGTACTATACCACCCAGTACACTATCAGTGTTATAACACCCAGTACAATATCAGTGTTATAACACCCAGTACAATATCAGTGTTATAACACCCAGTACACTATCAATGCTATAACACCCAGTACACTATCAGTGTTATAACACCCAGTACACTATCAATGTTATAACACCCAGTACACTATCAGTGTTATAACACCCAGTACACTAACAGTGTTATAACACCCAGTACACTATCAGTGTACTATAACACCCAGTACACTATCAATGTTATAACACCCAGTACACTATCAATGTTATAACACCCAGTACACTATCAGTGTTATAACACCCAGTACACTATCAATGTTATAACACCCAGTACACTATCAGTGTTATAACACCCAGTACACTAACAGTGTTATAACACCCAGTACACTATCAGTGTTATAACACCCAGTACACTATCAACGTTATAACACCCAGTACACTATCAATGTTATAACACCCAGTACACTATCAGTGTTATAACACACAGTACACTATCAGTGTTATAACACCCAGTACACTATCAGTGTTATAACACCCAGTACACTATCAGTGTTATAACACCCAGTACACTATCAGTGTACTATAACACCCAGTACACTATCAGTGTTATAACACCCAGTACACTATCAATGTTATAACACCCAGTACACTATCAATGTTATAACACCCAGTACACTATCAGTGTTATAACACCCAGTACACCGATCAGTGTTATAACACCCAGTACACTAACAGTGTTATAACACCCAGTACACTATCAGTGTTATAACACCCAGTACACTATCAATGTTATAACACCCAGTACACTATCAATGTTATAACACCCAGTACACTATCAATGTACTATAACACCCAGTACACTATCAGTGTTATAACACCCAGTACACTATCAGTGTTATAACACACAGTACACTATCAGTGTTATAACACCCAGTACACTATCAATGTTATAACACCCAGTACACTATCAGTGTTATAACACCCAGTACACTATCTGTGTTATAACACCCAGTGCACTATCAATGTTATAACACCCAGTACACTATCAGTGTTATAACACCCAGTACACTATCATTGTTATAACACCCAGTACACTATCAGTGTTATAACACCCAGTACACTATCAGTGTACTATACCACCCAGTACACTATCAGTGTTATAACACCCAGTACAATATCAGTGTTATAACACCCAGTACAATATCAGTGTTATAACACCCAGTACACTATCAATGCTATAACACCCAGTACACTATCAGTGTTATAACACCCAGTACACTATCAATGTTATAACACCCAGTACACTATCAGTGTTATAACACCCAGTACACTAACAGTGTTATAACACCCAGTACACTATCAGTGTACTATAACACCCAGTACACTATCAATGTTATAACACCCAGTACACTATCAATGTTATAACACCCAGTACACTATCAGTGTTATAACACCCAGTACACTATCAATGTTATAACACCCAGTACACTATCAGTGTTATAACACCCAGTACACTAACAGTGTTATAACACCCAGTACACTATCAGTGTTATAACACCCAGTACACTATCAACGTTATAACACCCAGTACACTATCAATGTTATAACACCCAGTACACTATCAGTGTTATAACACACAGTACACTATCAGTGTTATAACACCCAGTACACTATCAGTGTTATAACACCCAGTACACTATCAGTGTTATAACACCCAGTACACTATCAGTGTACTATAACACCCAGTACACTATCAGTGTTATAACACCCAGTACACTATCAATGTTATAACACCCAGTACACTATCAATGTTATAACACCCAGTACACTATCAGTGTTATAACACCCAGTACACTAACAGTGTTATAACACCCAGTACACTATCAGTGTTATAACACACAGTACACTATCAATGTTATAACACCCAGTACACTATCAGTGTTATAACACCCAGTACACTATCAGTGTTATAACACCCAGTACACTATCAGTGTACTATAACACCCAGTACACTATCAGTGTTATAACACCCAGTACACTATCAATGTTATAACACCCAGTACACTATCAATGTTATAACACCCAGTACACTATCAGTGTTATAACACCCAGTACACTAACAGTGTTATAACACCCAGTACACTATCAGTGTACTATAACACCCAGTATGTCAGGTTTTAAATGCCTTACTTTGTGGTACTATAACACCCAGTATGTCAGGTTTTAAATGCCTTACTTTGTGGTACTATAACACCCAGTATGTCAGGTTTAAATGCCTTACTTTGTGGTACTATAGCTGTAGGTGATGGCTTCTTAGGGACTACTTTCCCTCCCATCTGAAAACAATCAATCAACACTTAAATGTGGTTTAATAAATCAATAAAATAATGAAAATATGGGTATTACTGAAAGCTTGTTTATACATTCAATTTCGTACATGTCATCAGAATTTTTAAGTTTTGTTCATAACATATGGTATTACAAAATCAAGTTTTACTTGCATATAAAATCTACATATCATTTTATGTAGCATTCGACAAAGTTAAAACTACTTTAATTTCATTCTTTACTGCAACAGTTGGTTCACTTACACATTTATGATATACTTAGTATGGCTTTTTAATTTTGGTTCATTTACACATTTATGATCTAATTTGTATGGCTTTTTAATGTTGGTTCACTTACACATTTATGATATACTTGGTATGATTTCTTAATGTTGGTTCACTTACACATTTATGATCTAATTTGTATGATGTTTGACTGTTGGTTCACCTACACATTTATGATATACTTTGTATGATATTTGACTGTTGGTTCACTTACACATTTATGATATACTTTGTATGATATTTGACTGTTGGTTCACTTACACATTTATGATATACTTGGTATGATTTTTTAATATTGGTTCACTTACACATTTATGATCTACTTAGTATGATGTTTGACTGTTGGTTCACTTACACATTTATGATCTACTTGGTATGATTTTTTAATGTTGGTTCACTTACACATTTATAAAATGATTTACTTACGTGGTTTTCTATTGATGGTACAGTAGCTGTCACTGCGTCACTCTCATCTACAAAGAATAAAAGATCTTTATACATTGATACATGTCTGTAACAGTCATATAACGATTAAACCAGACTTTTTAATTTAAAAGATTTCAACAAAATTCTGTTTAAACACATTTCCAATTCAGAAGAGACGTTTGCGAACAAAACTATGCTGTAAATATCATGATGAATTCATTTCACCTTTGTGATTGTTAAGAGATGGTTTCATTTGGTTTAAATGAAGATTTTATCAAATCATGCACAACAAGTTAGTGGATTCGGAGATATTTGTCTGGTTACTCCTTATCAGTGGCAAAAGAATTAATAAGAAGTCCTGAAATTTTAAGACCCTGTCTACTTTAATAGCAAATGACCAAAACAATAAATCAGAAAACATTAAAATTTCATATCCTATATTTGCAGTTCTGATCTAACATCCCAATAATTGGCATATAAATGATGTTACAATCTGACAAAACAGAAAATTATTTCATGTACATGCTTTCCCATCAGAAACATATAGATCTTTCTGTTGTATACTGATACAGTACATGTGTAGTCAGGTGTCAGTCATGACGTGACTCAATTTCAAATTTTGTCAAAAAAAAAGATTTTCATGAATTTTTATTTATGTTTGTCACATGGCAGAATAGTAAACACAATCCATCTGCCCCAACATCTAACCCAAGGGTTTCTTAGTTATTGAGAAAAAGTTGAATCAAAATCTTAAAACATTTGACACCTGTGACCTTGAAAGTAGGTCACGGTCATTCATCGGAGCAAATTTGGTAGCCCTTTATCCCAGCATGATACTGACTCAATGTAGTGACCCTTGGCCTCTTGTTTATTGAGTAGAGAAGTTGTTTAAAGAGAAAATGTGATATTGGACTGATGATGTACATGTATCACAACATAAATTCACCTACCTGAGGGGCAGGTGAGCTTGAAAAAGTGGAGAATTGATTTACCTACCCAAGGGACAGGTGAGCTTGAAATAGTAGAGAATTGATTTACCTACCTAAGGGGCGGGTGAGCTTGAAATAGTAGAGAATTGATTTACCTACCTAAGGGGCGGGTGAGCTTGAAATAGTGGAGAATTGATTTACCTACCCGAGGGGCAGGTGAGCTTGAAATAGTGGAGAATTTATTTACCTACCCAAGGGGCAGGTGAGCTTGAAATAGTGGAGAATTTATTTACCTACCCAAGGGGCAGGTGAGCTTGAAATAGTGGAGAATTGATTTACCTACCCAAGGGGCAGGTGAGCTTGAAATAGTGGAGAATTGATTTACCTACCCGAGGGGCAGGTGAGCTTGAATTAGTAGAGAATTGATTTATAGGAATGTTTTATCAGTCTTTTGTAGTATTGTTACAATCATCAGGAGCCAGTCGCTACATGATCTAATTTTCAAATCATGGCAAAGAAAATATGGATTCTGACTCATGTCACATGTCAGAATTTGAAATGATAACTAATTAAAACAAGAAGCATAGAGGGCCTGCATCCCTCACCTATCACCTATATCACCAATTATTTTTCTACCTTTTTTGCTTCATTTTCAAACTATATCATTTTAAAATGTTTGTATGACTAACTTTAAATTTACCTGTCCTATAAATTTTGCTGTTAACAATTAAACACAACAGTATGCTTTTGCATGTAACCTTTGTATGTTATGAAAATGTCCTTGTATTGTTACACATTCCCTATAACCCTCTACCTTTGAGGTGACATTGAGCCTCCTGATCCATCTTGTAGCCAGTGTCACAGGTACAGAGACCAGTTCGTTTCTTGGAGGCCTCCGGGATGAAGCAGATCATGTGTTCAGGACAGGTGCCAGGCATACCGTAGGTGCACGTTTTCATCTTAGTTAGAGGAAGTCCAAGTGTGGTCATCACTGGTGCCACAGGAGTAACAGGTTCCCCTAGACAACAATTAATATACAGGCGAATCAGACTTGTATACAAATCTTCTAATTTTTATTACTAATGATAATTTAAAATAACACACCTGAAAGAGAATTAGCAAATTAGAATATATATTTTTGTCTATCTTGTTCTACCTGTATATTCAACAGAATAAAACATGCATACTGAGTATTGATGTACCCTACCGACCCCACTAACTATTACAATGTTCTAAAAATAGTATCAGTGACCTTGACCTTGACCTAACAACCCTGAAATTTGAACTTGTTCGAGATATAATGGTCCTTTGTAATTGTGTGTATGTATGTAATCTATACATATACATAAGACGGAGGGAGCTAATAATTGTTAACTGTTAATGTGAGATAACATACATAATTGTTTGCGTTACCTACCTGGATCAATGACACATTGCTCATCTTGGTTACGATGGTATCCTAGCACACACACACATGTGCCTATGTGTGTTGGTAGTCCATCGGGAACATCACATCGCTCATTAACGCCACACTCATTCTCTTTATGGCTGTCACAAAGTGACGGTTCTTCTGTAACAACAACCGGACAAAAGTTGTTAAATTTGAAAAATGTTTACAAAAAAGTTTCAACATCATTTAAATTGGAAAAAATCTTCTTATAAATCTGACACCACGTTCAATCATACTGGCAAAATCTAGTGAGATGGCAGACAGGAAGAGATGTGTGTATACCAAGGATATCGGTACAGTGTGAGCGTAAAGGGGAGACAACCACGTGTGAAGATGGCAGACAGGAAGAGATGTGTGTATACCAAGGATATCGGTACAGTGTGAACTTAAAGGGGAGACAACCATGTGTGAAGATGGCAGACAGGAAGAGATGTGTGTATACCACAGATATCGGTACAGTGTGAGCGTAAAGGGGAGACAACCATGTGTGATGATGGCAGACAGGAAGAGATGTGTGTATACCAAGGATATTGGTACAGTGTGAGCGTAAAGGGGAGATAACCATGTGTGGCAATGGCAGACAGGAAGAGATGTGTGTATACCAAGAAAATCGGTACATTGTGAACGTAAGGGGGAGACAACCATGTGTGAAGATGGCAGACAGGAAGAGATGTGTGTATACCAAGGATATCGGTACAGTGTGAGCGTAAAGGGGAGACAACTACGTGTGAAGATGGCAGACAGGAAGAGATGTGTGTATACCAAGGATATTGGTTCAGTGTGAACGTAAAGGGGAGACAACCATGTGTGAAGATGGCAGACAGGAAGAGATGTGTGTATACCAAGGATATCGGTTCAGTGTGAACGTAAAGGGGAGACAACCATGTGTGAAGATGGAGGACCGGAAGAGATGTGTGTATACCAAGGATATCGGTTCAGTGTGAACGTAAAGGGGAGACAACCATGTGTGAAGATGGCAGACAGGAAGAGATGTGTGTATACCAAGGATATCGGTACAGTGTGAGCGTAAAGGGGAGATAACCATGTGTGAAGATGGCAGACAGGAAGAGATGTGTGTATACCAAGGATATCGGTACAGTGTGAGCGTAAAGGGGAGACAACTACGTGTGAAGATGGCAGACAGGAAGAGATGTGTGTATACCACAGATATCGGTACAGTGTGAGCGTAAAGGGGAGACAACCATGTGTGAAGATGGCAGACAGGATGAGATGTGTGTATACCACAGATATCGGTACAATGTGAAGGTAAGGGGGAGACAACCACGTGTGAAGATGGCTGACAGGAAGAGATGTGTGTATACCAAGGATATCGGTACAGTGTGAACGTAAAGGGGAGACAACCATGTGTGAAGATGGCGGACAGGAAGAGATGTGTGTATACCAAGGATATCGTTACAGTGTGAGCGTAAAGGGGAGATAACCATGTGTGAAGATGGCAGACAGGAAGAGATGTGTGTATACCAAGGATATCGGTACAGTGTGAGCGTAAAGGGGAGACAACTACGTGTGACGATGGCAGACAGGAAGAGATGTGTGTATACCACAGATATCGGTACAGTGTGAGCGTAAAGGGGAGACAACCATGTGTGAAGATGGCAGACAGGAAGAGATGTGTGTATACCACAGATATCGGTACAATGTGAAGGTAAGGGGGAGACAACTACGTGTGAAGATGGCAGACAGGAAGAGATGTGTGTATACCAAGGATATCGGTACAGTGTGAACATAAAGGGGAGACAACCACGTGTGAAGATGGCAGACAGGAAGAGATGTGTGTATACCACAGATATCGGTACAGTGTGAACGTAAAGGGGAGACAACCATGTGTGAAGATGGCAGACAGGAAGAGATGTGTGTATACCACAGATATCGGTACAATGTGAAGGTAAGGGGGAGACAACTACGTGTGAAGATGGCAGACAGGAAGAGATGTGTGTATACCAAGGATATCGGTACAGTGTGAACGTAAAGGGGAGACAACCATGTGTGAAGATGGCAGACAGGAAGAGATGTGTGTATACCACAGATATCGGTACAGTGTGAACGTAAAGGGGAGACAACTACGTGTGAAGATGGCAGACAGGAAGAGATGTGTATACCAAGGATATCGGTTCAGTGTGAACATAAAGGGGAGACAACCATGTGTGACAATGGCAGACAGGAAGAGAT
The DNA here is from genome assembly GCF_902652985.1 of Pecten maximus. Lineage (NCBI taxonomy): Eukaryota > Metazoa > Mollusca > Bivalvia > Pectinida > Pectinidae > Pecten > Pecten maximus. The sequence continues at coordinate 29,043,507 of NC_047032.1, forward strand.
GTGTATACCAAGAATACCAGTACAGTGTGAACATAAAGGGGAGACAACCATGTGTGAAGATACCTTTGTCACTGATGCACTGTCGTGAGTTATCTCTGTGGAAGCCATCCAAACACACACAGAGACCAGCATTGGTCTTCATCTGATCAGGGACATAACATCGTTCGTTTTTACCACACGATTCTGTCATCCCAACCACGCATGATATCATTGTAGGTTTATCTTCCAAAGCTGAAATTAATCAAACAATTATAAATAATTTGATACATTCACATGAAGAATTACAGGGTATATACTGTAACGTCTTTATTGGCCACTAAGAGAAATACAAGTTAGTTAATTTAATGAACAATTCATCTTTGCTCCAAATAAAAAGTTTGAAAAGGTGTGATTCTTTAGTCTCAGACAAAAGTTATACCTTGGTAAAGACACCTTTGTGTAGCATGTTATAGCGACACAGCATCGGTATAAACAAATGCCTTAACAAAGTCATGTGGGTGGAGCTCAATGGGTAAAAAATCTGCATTCTAGAAAATTTGGGTGAAACATGCTTCAAGTGACATCTAAACTTATATTTCAGCATTAATTTATTACAACCAAAAATTGGAGGCTAACAGCTGTGTATTAGTTTACATTTAATCTAAAAACATTTATTTCGTAATTTAAACCCCCTCTCCCCCCCAAAAAAAATTGCAAGATTTACTGGATTCTGTCTGCTATTTAACTGTTAACAGGCTGTATATACCTTTACAAATTCCTTCAAGGTCTCTTGCATATCCAGGTATACACTGACATTCTGCCCCTAACTGATCATTTAACTTGCATTCTTCATTTTCTGGACAACCAGCATGAGTTTGAAGATCACAGGCTGTCCCTCCCCTGCCCTCTTCAGCTTTTGGTGGGGATTGAGTAACATATTCTGAAAAAGCAAGAATTTATTTAACCAAGAAAAAAGCAGAATTTCTACATCTTATATTTCTGATATTAGCCCTTCTCATCAACTTCCCTGAGAAAGATTTCCGGCATGCCTGCTTTAGAAGAGATTGAGAGAGCTCTATTCACAACATACATTGTATTTGGTATACCAGACAAGGCTTTAAGGATCCCCATTATTGTCAAATATACTTGACAAGATTTCAGCAACTCCCATTCAATTTTTTTGAGTCATTTAAAAATTGTTTTTCTTTTCCTTTTTTCTTTTAATGAAATAAAGTCTCTTTGTATGTTGGACATGCTAGTTATGAAATTAGCACCTCACTACAGGGTTCACAAATCTTATCTAATGAAGACCATGCAATAGCGTGGAAGCTAGCAGACTAATAAAATTCCAATTAATCGGTAACGCTTGAGTATGTTGCAGTTATTATCCTCTTTCTCTTATTACTTTATATTCTCTAACTGCCCAGCATACCTCTGGGGTATCCATACTCTAGGCAAAGTTCCACACTAAGAAAACCCAATGATTTCCATCTGACGATTGCTCCTCTCCCCCTCCGAAAATTTGTACACATGTATTATAAAGTTACAAGAGTTTGTTTCAACAGTTTCAAACATGTGAGGTCAAATTTTACAGCTCTGACAGTTTCAGGAAGGTCTATACTTGGTTTAAGCTTTGTTTTATTTCAAATAGTTATTAAGTGACCATCAGAGACCATGGGGAGTTCACAATGTCTATCACCTTGTACTCAACATATCAAATAAATCACGCATTAATTCAACTCTCCATCAAACAGGTTTAGTATAATATTACAATGTGAAATCTGGGTGCAATTTTTTTTTTCATTAGCATACCTTAATGAAGCGAATAAAATAGTTTGGTTAAAAGATTGAAGATTGCCAGGTATATGGGCAGATCAGTGAGAGAAGGAAAATTTTTTATGTTTCAATTTATGAACACATTCTTTTTTTTTCCAGAAAGAAGGTGGGTTGCTATAGGGGCAGGTGAATATGCAGTGCATACTCTACATGTTGATTCTATTTCTGGTTCATCATTCCCTTATGCCTTTTCTCAGAAGTCAACACTTACCTACAGACCGCACCTCTACATAAACAGTACTGTTGAATTTATCATCTGAACTGGTAATGGGGTCACATGCCCCTTCCCATGATGCATTGCACTTTATATGGTAGCATGTGTTGTTGTGGTATAAGACAGTATCACAGGTTAGTTGATCACAACAGCTGATGATGCAGCCCACGATATCTTTGGCTGTCGAATCCCGTGTGAAGTTTCCAGCATTGTAAAGTTGACTTGGCACCGACTTGTAATGAAGGGCAGCTTTAAGTTGAGCGGGTGTCAACTCATTATCACAGATTTCTGCTGTACATATTCCTGTAAAGATATAAACTAGGTTATCAATAAAGTTACTGTATCAAGTCATCTGTCTTCAATAACAAAAGGTATGTAGGGCCTGTATCGCTCACCTGGATATTTCACCGATTTTGGCAAAACAGTCCTAAGTAAGTTATATATTACAAATACTTTCCCAGTCTGGGATCTGCCACTCTCTATAATGCATTATGGTCAACACTTTCCTTTAAATAACATTTAGCTTTCTGGTTCCAAATATTTGATATTTGAACTCAAAAACAACAGCAAGGAAGCAAAATATACATTATACATCTACAATCTGATGTGACTCTTCTTTCCTTCCACCTCCAGATTTGCTGGGCTAATGCATATGTATAAAATAAAAACATTCATATAACCACTCCAGATTTGCTGGGCTAATGTATAAAATAAAAACATTCATATAACCAATGTATTCAAAACTAAAAAACAACTTAATTTGCATAATGCATGTCTAATCATGTCCTCAATTAAGATGAATAATGTACATCAGTGGAAGTATTCAGCTTTTATACCCATAAATATCACCATTTTACCAAACAAGCGTACCTTAGGGTATGTAATCAAATTTCTAAAATATTTTACTGATATAGGGCTTTAATTTTCTCATCAAATTTTTTTTTTGTCTCATTTGGAAAGAAAATTGGTGAAATGGAAAGGTATTTTCAGGAGTTAATTGCACATTTTGAGAATTTGGGTTTGATATGAAATATGGAATTGGGGCCCATTATCAGCCCCAAAAAGCCCTTATTAAGCCTCAAAATCAGCCTTGGGATGTTGGCAACATGTCAACAATATCTAGACCACAATAAAGACACAACTGCATGTTCAAAGATAATGAGAAACATTTTATAAAAAATACTACATGTATATTTCTATAGTGTGGCACAGTGATAACACACATGACCTTCACCTAGACGACCAGAGTTTGATTCCCCTATCGGACGTGAAAAGGTATGAGGTCACCTGCCCGACCACATGGGTTTCCCTGGGTTTTCTGGTTCCCTCCGATATCAGAAAAAATCTGGAATCATCCGATATATTATGTCTGTAGGACAAATGAATGCCTTAAGCTTGACTCCCTATATTGCAAGTTTGTTTACATGTTTAACAAATTTTATAGTTATAGTGTCCTTGACCTCTGAATCCTAAAACATAAATTTGTACAAAGGAATTCTTTAGTAGGTACTGAAAACTAAAAAAAATGTTGCTAAAGTGATGATAATGATCACATGATTTTCCTTACCGAAGTTATGGTGACCCTGACCTCTGAACCAAAAACTATAACGATAAACTCATCTTAGTCTATGATGTACACCTGTGTATATATGTTCCTGGGAATTTGGACAAAAACTGTACCAGGTATATGTACACGTATATAATAGAAATATGATTTATATGCTTAATTCCAATTTTATTCAAACTTTAGGCCATTTATACATAAATAATACACAATAGTGGACAATCCTTGAGGACCAACATCAACCTATAATCATGAGGACACTTAATTTGTCTGCCTCATAGATCAATCTTATGAACACAATACTTCAACATTACAATTTATTTTTTTATAATTTTATAACAGAGAGGTTCGGTTTGGTTTGGTTTATTTTGTTTATATGTTTTATTAACAGCCAGGGTAATTTAAGGACGTGCCAGGTTTTGGAGATGGAGGAAAGCCGGAGTACTCGAAGAAAAACCACCAGCCTATGTCAGTACCATGCAACAGTCCCATGTGGGTTTCGAACTTGCGATCCAGAGGTGGAGAGCTAATGATAAAGTGTTGGTACACCTTAATCACTTGACCACTGTGGCTTTGAGTACAGTACAGTACTTTATAGCTAACAAGTATGAAAATATTCTGAAAGATCAAAATCAGTGTTTGAAGGCTTCATCTCCATGGTAACAAACGATAGTAAAAGGAATCTGTACATGAGCTGGTTTAAGGGAAATATCTAAATTAAACATACAACAGCAGTAATGATTGATCGCCACCAATGCTCCATTATTGATTGTACCCAGGGTCATGTCAAACCATTCACACTGATCTACCATCTCAGCCCAGAGACAAACGGTCATTTAATTGGTTATTACATTTACAACCACTTTAATATGGCTACTTCAGTTAATAAAGCGGTACATTATCTACATATTTTACTTTGGTCCAATATTACACAGCCACCAGCAAAACAAATGGCAGTCAATGGTCACAATGGGATATAGCCACCATTATTGAATTTTCTTTGACATTTAAAGACTTGATGAGCAGCCTGGTCCTTTAGTTTATACTATCTATAAATAGACCAAAATCAAAATCCACTCTTATGAGTCAGTGGGTATACTTAAACTGGAATCATGATCAGTCTCTTAAGTCATTGCCCATATTTGCCTAATTCAAGTCTTATTATTTTAATTCACAACTAAATAAAAAATGTAAAGTTCATTTATTTTACAATAATTGCGAGACAAGTTATACCAATTTATATTAATCATGCTTGTTGGCCTTGATTAAAGCAAGCGAGGGGTCTTACTGTGGAAGCTCTAGGAGCATGCGAGGGGTCTTACTGTGGGAGCTCTAGGAGCATGCGAGGGGTCTTACTGTGGAAGTTCTAGGAGCATGCGAGGAGTCTTACTGTGGAAGTTCTAGGAGCATGCGAGGGGTCTTACTGTGGAAGCTCTAGGAGCATGCGAGGGGTCTTACTGTGGAAGCTCTAGGAGCATGCCAGGGGTCTTACTGTGGAAGCTCTAGGAGCATGCGAGGGGTCTTACTGTGGGAGCTCTAGGAGCATGCGAGGGGTCTTACTGTGGAAGCTCTAGGAGCATGCGAGGGGTCTTACTGTGGAAGCTCTAGGAGTATGCCAGGGGTCTTACTGTGGCAGCTCTAGGAGCATGCCAGGGGTCTTACTGTGGCAGCTCTAGGAGCATGCGAGGGGTCTTACTGTGGCAGCTCTAGGAGCATGCGAGGGGTCTTACTGTGGCAGCTCTAGGAGCATGCGAGGGGTCTTACTGTGGAAGCTCTAGGAGCATGCCAGGGGTCTTACTGTGGCAGCTCTAGGAGCATGCGAGGGGTCTTACTGTGGAAGCTCCAGGAGCATGCGAGGGGTCTTACTGTGGAAGCTCCAGGAGCATGCGAGGGGTCTTACTGTGGCAGCTCTAGGAGCATGCGAGGGGTCTTACTGTGGAAGTTCTAGGAGCATGCGAGGGGTCTTACTGTGGGAGCTCTAGGAGCATGCGAGGGGTCTTACTGTGGAAGCTCTAGGAGCATGCGAGGGGTCTTACTGTGGAAGCTCTAGGAGCATGCGAGGGGTCTTACTGTGGGAGCTCTAGGAGCATGCGAGGGGTCTTACTGTGGAAGCTCTAGGAGCATGCGAGGGGTCTTACTGTGGAAGCTCTAGGAGCATGCGAGGGGTCTTACTGTGGAAGCTCTAGGAGCATGCCAGGGGTCTTACTGTGGAAGCTCTAGGAGCATGCCAGGGGTCTTACTGTGGAAGCTCTAGGAGCATGCCAGGGGTCTTACTGTGGCAGCTCTAGGAGCATGCGAGGGGTCTTACTGTGGAAGCTCTAGGAGCATGCCAGGGGTCTTACTGTGGCAGCTCTAGGAGCATGCGAGGGGTCTTACTGTGGCAGCTCTAGGAGCATGCGAGGGGTCTTACTGTGGCAGCTCTAGGAGCATGCGAGGGGTCTTACTGTGGCAGCTCTAGGAGCATGCGAGGGGTCTTACTGTGGGAGCTCTAGGAGCATGCGAGGGGTCTTACTGTGGGAGCTCTAGGAGCATGCGAGGGGTCTTACTGTGGAAGCTCTAGGAGCATGCGAGGGGTCTTACTGTGGAAGCTCTAGGAGAATGCGAGGGGTCTTACTGTGGGAGCTCTAGGAGCATGCGAGGGGTCTTACTGTGGAAGGTCTAGGAGCATGCGAGGGGTCTTACTGTGGGAGCTCTAGGAGCATGCGAGGGGTCTTACTGTGGAAGCTCTAGGAGCATGCGAGGGGTCTTACTGTGGGAGCTCTAGGAGCATGCGAGGGGTCTTACTGTGGGAGCTCTAGGAGCATGCGAGGGGTCTTACTGTGGGAGCTCTAGGAGCATGCGATGGGTCTTACTGTGGAAGCTCTAGGAGAATGCGAGGGGTCTTACTGTGGAAGCTCTAGGAGCATGCGAGGGGTCTTACTGTGGAAGCTCTAGGAGCATGCGAGGGGTCTTACTGTGGGAGCTCTAGGAGCATGCGAGGGGTCTTACTGTGGAAGCTCTAGGAGCATGCGAGGGGTCTTACTGTGGAAGCTCTAGGAGCATGCCAGGGTCTTACTGTGGAAGCTCTAGGAGCATGCCAGGGGTCTTACTGTGGAAGCTCTAGGAGCATGCCAGGGGTCTTACTGTGGCAGCTCTAGGAGCATGCCAGGGGTCTTACTGTGGAAGCTCTAGGAGCATGCGAGGGGTCTTACTGTGGCAGCTCTAGGAAACTGGAGAACTCAGGGAAAACCAATGTGTATGTGGTTTAAGACAGGTGACCCCATACCTTTTAACATCCGATCGGGAAATCGAACCCCAGCCACCTTGGTGAAAGGCAAGTGTTTTCAACTTAATTAGAAAAATGATGCTACGATAACAATGAAAATAGAATTCTGACATTGACCAAAAAGGCAATGTATATAGTCCGTTTCAGTTACAACACTGTATCATGTTTAGATCAACAGCAAGCAGTGGGACGCCTATACAGTCATGTCCTACCATATATAAGTAGTAGTCTATGTATTATAGACTATACGGACTATAAAAGTATTGCATTTCCTTTGAATTACAAATGGTACCAAAGTTGTAAGAAAATACATGTCCGGTACATTTTGGAATATTCTCTTTTTTTACATATCTCTAACTTAAGATATCAGTATGTTTATAAGTACCAACCAATATCTATGATTGTCACCTGAATATCTATATAAATGTAAATGAAGTATTTTCGTCAGTTTCCCTGCGAAACTGCTAGAAAATCGTAAAAAACCTGTCACTGCTAAAAAAATATATTGACAAGTCCATATTTTTGGTTATTAACTGGAGAGGAACATTCGCACACGCCCAAACATCCAAATGATTAGGAAGAAATATCTTTCTGATCGCAATCTGTAAAGTGGTGGCTGTCAATTTGAAGTCAGAAAGTTTCGACGAAATTTCCAACCAGGGTTAGTTGTATCTAATTGAAAACAGGGATTCAGCTAACACAAAGAATGTCATAAAAGGGTTTGTAGGAATTCTTCCACCATGCATCAAAGCTGGAATTAAAGAGTTCACTAAGGGTTTTTTTTCGCCGAGATCAGCCTTATGAAATAGCCTAATTGGTATCTGAATCTGAAATAGTCTTTATTTGAATCAGGTCAAAAAACAGTTGTTTCATGCCTTATCAACAGTCAAAATTTGCCAAGATGTAAAACAAATTACATGTAGCACTTGATATGATTAAAGCTTAAATAGGCATTCTTAATTGGATACTTAAAAGATACTTTAGCTAGTTGAAAAACAATCTCAATTTGATATGGCTATTTTCCTTTGTTTGTGGGAAATTTCTTCTTTTAGGAATTGGATATCTAACAGGTTATAATACTCTTTCCTGTGAGACTTTTTAAGCCTTATAATATAGGAAAAGAGCTAAATACATTGCTAAAATTATCTTATATTCTTGGCAATAGAAAGAATGTGAACTAATATATTGATAATATTTATCGTAAAAATTGTATTGAAAATGTGCAAGTGGCCAATATATAGCCCATGGCATATATGATCTTGACAGGCTAGGCTTAAATGTTACAGCTGGATTAGGTAGCAGATGGTCATCAATACATGTATACATTGTATACCATCATCACTTGTAACATGGTTCTCAACAATGAGGAGAAAAATCAATTACCTCATGAGTTTTATTACATTGGGGCGTCATAGACCATATCATATGTATATGGTCAAATATCCTAAAAGTATGACAGTATGGAATGGGAAATAGTAAGGACATTATGTTTAAAGGCAAATTATCTTGACTGATTTTTTTATTGGTCAACTACATACTGTTGATTTCCAAAATAACATACTGCCTCATATTTTTCATTTCATACTGTCATATTAGTATCACCTCTCAAGTGCTACCATTCCTGTGACTGTGTACATTATAAAATTAAATGATTAATTACCACAGAGACCTATATAATATGATAAGTATTTATTACGATTATTTTGTTCTCCGATTACAGTATGGATTTTATTTCTCAGGAACAAATAATTAAATTTATTTTGGAAGTCGAACAGGAATAGAAAATTGAAAATGTACCATCCTTGTACATGTAAATGAAACATTACAAAGTTGATAAGGACATTACAATATGCCAAACTGACTTAGGTTGTCTATATACCAATATATCGTGAACACATGGTTATACCCAACATTACATGTTCAATGTTTTATTCACTTTAAGCCTTACGGCTTATAAGCATACTAAAAGATTACATCATATAATTTACAATCCTTAATATATAATACAAATTAACGAAAGATTGACATCATTGATATAATTACTTTACATATACAGTAGATCTATAAAATATATCATATTGAAAATAAATATTATAGTAAGGTTACAGATGTACTCTGACATTTCTGAGCGGCAATATCGAATGGATAAGTGAGTGGAGTATACAATAGTATAGTCAGGTTGGTTTGGTTTGTTTTTTTTAACATCCTATTAACAGCCAGGGTCATTTAAGGACGTGCCAGGTTTTGGAGGTGGAGGAAAGCCGGAGTACCTGGAGGAAAAACCACCGGCCTACAGTCAGTACCTGGCAACTGCCCCACGTAGGTTTCGAACTCGCAACCCAGAGGATGAGGGCTAGTGATAAAGAGTCGGGACACACTTAACCACTCTGCCACCGCGGCCCCTTCAGTCAGGGGATAGACGACTATAATGTTGGTAAACCTAGAGACTGATATCAGTGAAAACAAAATAAGCTAAAGCCGAGATCTAGAATGTGCTGTAAAATACAATTTCAAGTACTTCCCTAAATTACAAAGCTCTTTCCTGTTACGTACAGACAACAGCTGGACAAGTTTATATAAAGATGGGCGATTCCAGTAATACATTTTAATGAACTTCTTTCGATTATCTTTATAGAATGGACATATTAAAACAAAATGAAACACGTCCTCTACCTGGTTTGGTCACAATAACGACAGATTCTATTCGCCCTTGGAATATTGCGATACCTAACTTCCTCTACATAGAGCTGGTGAGATGACAGTCATAATTTCAAAATAAATTTAAGATATATATCTGGTATAGATTTTGTTATTAAATGGTTACACCTACTGAAATATCCTGCCATTGGTGATCTCTATATGACATAGTTATACCTACTGAAATACCCTGCCATTGGTGAGCTCTATATGACATAGTTATACCTACTGAAATACCATGCCCTTGATGAGCCCTAAATGACATGGTTATACCCACTGAAATACCATGCCCTTGATGAGCCCTAAATGAAATTGTTATACCCAATGAAATAACTTTAAGATATATATCTGGTATAGATTTTGTTATTACATGGTTACACCTACTGAAATACCCTGCCATTGGTGAGCTCTACATGAGCCCTAAATGACATAGTTATACCTACTGAAATACCCTGCCATTGGTGAGCTCTATATGACATAGTTATACCTACTGAAATACCCTGCCATTGGTGAGCTCTATATGACATGGTTATACCCACTGAAATACCCTGCCATTGGTGAGCTCTATATGACATGGTTATACCCACTGAAATACCCTGCCATTGATGAGCTCTATATGACATGGTTATACCCACTGAAATACCCTGCCATTGGTGAGCTCTATATGACATAGTTATACCTACTGAAATACCCTGCCATTGGTGAGCTCTATATGACATGGTTATACCCACTGAAATACCCTGCCATTGGTGATCTCTATATAAGCCCTAAATGACATGGTTATACCCACTGAAATATCCTGCCATTGGTGAGCTCTATATGAGCCCTAAATGACATGGTTATACCCACTGAAATACCCTGCCATTGGTGAGCTCTATATGAGCCCTAAATGACATGGTAATATCCACTGAAATACCCTGCCATTGGATGAGCTCTATGAGCCCTAAATGACAGATATACCCACTGAAATACCCTGCCATTGATGAGCTCTATATGACATGGTTATACCCACTGAAATACCCTGCCATTGGTGAGCTCTATATGACATGGTTATACCCAATGAAATACCCTGCCATTGATGAGCTCTATATGAGCCCTAAATGACATGGTTATACCCACTGAAATACCATGCCCTTGATGAGCCCTAAATGAAATTGTTATACCCAATGAAATAAATTTAAGATATATATCTGGTATAGATTTTGTTATTACATGGTTATACCCACTGAAATACCCTGCCGTTGATGAGCCCTAAATGACATAGTTATACCCATTGAAATACCCTGCCATTGATGAGCTCTATATGAGCCCTAAATGACATAGTTATACCCACTGAAATACCCTGCCGTTGATGAGCCCTAAATGACATAGTTATATACCCATTGAAATACCCTGCCATTGATGAGCTCTATATGAGCCCTAAATGACATAGTTATACCCACTGAAATACCCTGCCGTTGATGAGCCCTAAATGACATAGTTATATACCCATTGAAATACCCTGCCATTGATGAGCTCTATATGAGCCCTAAATGACATAGTTATACCCACTGAAATACCCTGCCATTGATGAGCTCTATATGAGCCCTAAATGACACAGTTATACCCACTGAAATACCCTGCCATTGATGAGCTCTATATATGAGCCCTTAATGACACCAACTGATTCGAGGTTAATTCTCATACTTGACCAACATATGAAGCCACTTGCAGGATGACTTTTCTTTAAATAGTAACAATGACCTTGTCCTTGTATAACCTTTGTATAACCTTACATGTCATATATAGTTACCTGTAATGTAAACTATTTTGAGGTATTCTCCTACTTGACCAATATATGAAGTTGGATAAATAATTAATTGAACAAGGATGGATAATATTGCAACAGCAATACAAAGTCCCCTGCCTGAGTTAGGAGTGCACCTATTTATTTCCCATTTCTACATGTTATACTGATCATGTATACCAAGTTTTGTTAAGATCGGAGTAGTACTTTAGGAGGACTTGTCCGGACAACTATTGCGTGACAGACAGACGGATGGACAGACGGACGGACGGACAGACGGACGGACAGACGGACGGACGGAGGGTAAACCTATAGTCCCCCCGTTTTTCAAACGGCAGGGGACTAATAATGACCTTGCTAGAATGCTAACAATGATTTTCTATAAATGGTTACATAGACCTTGTCCTTGACCTTGGCATCCTGAATCACACACTTGTTTGAGGTACTTATATATATATATATATATATATATATAATTAGTATTCTCATACTAGATCATGATGAATATATGAAATTTAGTTGAACTCTATTTAAAATGAACTTGCTAGAATGCTGACAAAAAAATTCTATAAATAGTAACAGAGACCTTAACCGGTTTAACCAACAAATGAAGTTTTGTCAAAATTTGTACTGAAGTTGCTATATATATATATAGTGCTGACAAAGACTTTCTATAAATAGTACCAATGTTGTTGTCTTTGAACCCCCCCCCCCCCCCCCCCCCCCAAAAAAAAACCACCAACTGATTTGAGGTATTCTCATACTTGACCAATTAGTTTGATTAAAATCCATCTAAAAATTAAATTGCTATAGCGATGAAAACGGTGAAAGAAACATATATATACAAGTGTATATACATGTATACAAACACTGACTTTGTCGTGATGGCATAATTAGGTGATGAAATCACATACATGTAGGTCAAAACATATATCATTATATGTTTATATGTTAAGCAATGAGTCCAATTAAATTCATGTAAATAATCCTCATCATCTTGATTGCTTTTTATGAAAATTCAAAAATTGTAATATCTGAATGCTTCGTAAAATCCAAGAAATTTCAAAAATTGTGATATCTGAATGCTTTGTTAAATCCATGAAGTTCTTGGTTTTTGTCATTTTTAAAGCTTAATTTTAATGTGTATTCAGATCGCTTTGTAAGACCCACAAGGTGTCTTAATTGTGTTAAAGGTTTCTTGAAATCAAAAATAAGTATCAAAGTTAAAGCAAGTGATATGTTCTAATTACAACACAATATAAATATAGTCCCTGTAAACCTTAAGATGGGAAAAGATAACTTATACTGAAAAACTCTTCAAAGCAATGTTTTATCTCTCTTCTAGGCCCTATACCGTCCTCTACACCCATCATACAATGTTAAGTCACTGGGTCAGGAGTCTTTTAAAATGAAACATTTACAGCCAGAGTAAAGTGTAACAGACTTAGTTACCTTTAGGGCTTCCGTTACAAGCTTGCTTTATGTCATAGTGTGTGGACAAATTAATTTGATGTTAATTGAATTTGATTGCTACAGGCAAAAGAGAAAGTGCATGTAGTCTATACACTACAACAGCATGTAGTCTACAACAGCATGTAGTCTACAACAGCATGTCTAGGTAGCACACCACAGTAAGACAGCCTGGCCATGGGCAATTTTTTTGTTAAGCAAATAACTCCTGTATTATGATATGCATAAAAAATGAAAAAATAAATGTACACTATAATTGGTATATTCAGTATGAAGTAGTACATACAGGCTTCACATTTATTAAAACAAAAATCAATAAATTGGTTCCGGATTTTAAATATCCGGATTTTCCGAACGTGTGTTTACACAGGAAATTTAGTTTTGCCTACAGCGCAAAATGGAAGCCCACAGAAAAGGTAAGATAGCGGAAAAACTTAATTTACAACATATGTCCAAACAAGATTAATTCTGTCTTTGGGATAGAGATATCTAATTTTAAATAGGTTTCAGAAAAAAAATTGTGTAGAGAATTGTGCCATTTTGGGTCAAATATCATAATATTTAGCAATTTTTGAGAATTTGTTAAGCTGTTACCATGGTATTCACAGCTCTAAAAATCACAGAAAATATCAGTTTACTTATCCTTCAGAGCTCTATTAAAATTGCAAATGTTGTACAGATTTCAAATATACAGTGGTCCCCCTCTTATGAGACCACCTATGGGACAGGCATCAGGTGGTCTTATAACGGGGGTGGTCTTTGTTGAGAGTTTTGTCATCTGAGTGACGTCAGTGAAGTCAATGATCACACAAGCTAGTACATATTACATTATATACATAGACAATTCATTGCGTTAAGTTAAAATGTGTTTTTAAATGTTCTCTGTCAGTAATGTTTTGAATTTGGTTTACTTGTTGCATGTGTAAATTATTTCACAAAATTTAAGTGTAACGTTATATCTCGAATAATAAGCAAAAAACGCAAATAGGCACGCTTGAGTGCAGGATCCACAAAATTACCCCCCTCATCCCTGAAAAACGTCGATCTCTAATGTAAAAATACAGAAAATTTGCAGGTACGAATAGCTGAAAAGCACCAACAAAACTAGTTATAGAAAAAATACTTTAATTTGTTATTGTAAGCCTTAGTCCGAATTTTCTGACGATCTTACTACGTAGATACAAGGCAGCTTGAGATATTAATTAACATCAGAACCCTCGGATTATGTAAGCCGTTGAAGAGAAACTAAACAATAATCCAAGCTCGGGATCTGAGTTCGGCGTTTTACCGACATTGGTTCCGATGCAATCTTTCTTGCATTACCACCATTGTGTATCATTTCTAAAACACCGATCTTTTGTTTAAGTGTAAAAACTTTTCGTTTCTTGCTGACTGCTGAGGATGTTCAGCCATCTTTGTAATAAATTGTTTTCATTACCGACAACGATGCGCACGCATACAGATAACAGGGGAGGTCACTCTAATGGAATTTCATCACGTTGTCTAGCTTCGTATACTGTAGTCCTACGTTGAACGTACAATTTAATAATAGCTTTGTATAATGGATACATTGTATACAGATTCCACAATATATTAAATTTGTGAAAATCACAACAAACCATTTGTCTACAAAAGGTAGGAGTAACTATCTTGTTTATAAAAACATCGGTGGACAAAACAGCTCACTAGCTGGCTATCGCAGTGTAAACAACCTGTCTATCCAATGTGTCAAATTTTACCTGGGTCCATACATTTCAATGAGCTGGACGTTACACGCTTTTAATATTGATTATTCTATAATTTGAATGTCTTAATGAAACTTTGCAAAATTCTTGGTCGTTCACGAGAGGGATACCAAAGTACATTTCACGTTTTTGGGACATGATTAAGCGGTCGTTGGTCGGGTTAGCGGGGTGGTCGTTTAGAAGGGGTAATTTATCGTTGGAAAACGTCGGTGAACGTGAAACTTGGTCGCATACAGGGAGTGGTCGTTCTTGAGAGTGGTCGTAAATAGGGGGACCACTGTATATACTTTATTAGAGGTTATATGTAAGGTTAACTGGCAATGTTTACATATCTAAAACATGTGCCATATTTTTCAGAATTTGGCATTTTTACTGTACACTGCTACCCTACACACTACAACAGCATGTAGTCTACACACTACAACAGCATGTAGTCTACACACTACAACAGCATGTAGTCTACAACAGCATGTCTACACACTACAACAGCATGTCTACACACTACAACAGCATGTAGTCTACACACTACAACAGCATGTAGTCTACAACAGCATGTCTACACACTACAACAGCATGTAGTCTACACACTACAACAGCATGTAGTCTACACACTACAACAGCATGTCTACACACTACAACAGCATGTAGTCTACACACTACAACAGCATGTAGTCTACACACTACAACAGCATGTAGTCTACACACTACAACAGCATGTAGTCTACAACAGCATGTCTACACACTACAACAGCATGTAGTCTACACACTACAACAGCATGTCTACACACTACAACAGCATGTAGTCTACACACTACAACAGCATGTCTACACACTACAACAGCATGTCTACACACTACAACAGCATGTAGTCTACAACAGCATGTCTACACACTACAACAGCATGTAGTCTACAACAGCATGTCTACACACTACAACAGCATGTAGTCTACACACTACAACAGCATGTCTAAACACTACAACAGCATGTAGTCTACACACTACAACAGCATGTCTACACACTACAACAGCATGTCTACACACTACAACAGCATGTAGTCTACACACTACAACAGCATGTCTACACACTAAAACAGCATGTAGTCTACACACTACAACAGCATGTCTACACACTCCAACAGCATGTAGTCTACACACTACAACAGCATGTAGTCTATATAGCTACACACTACAACAGCATGTAGTCTACACACTACAACAGCATGTAGTCTACAAACTATACAACAGCATGTAGTCTACACACTACAACAGCATGTAGTCTACACACTCCAACAGCATGTAGTCTACACACTACAACAGCATGTAGTCTACAACAGCATGTCTACAAACTATACAACAGCATGTAGTCTACACACTACAACAGCATGTAGTCTACACACTACAACAGCATGTAGTCTACACACTACAACAGCATGTAGTCTACACACTACAACAGCATGTAGTCTACACACTACAACAGCATGTTGTCTACACACTACAACAGCATGTAGTCTACACACTACAACAGCATGTCTACACACTACAACAGCATGTCTACACACTACAACAGCATGTAGTCTACACACTACAACAGCAAGTCTACACACTACAACAGTATGTAGTCTACAACAGCATGTCTACAAACTATACAACAGCATGTAGTCTACACACTACAACAGCATGTAGTCTACAACAGCATGTCTACAAACTATACAACAGCATGTAGTCTACACACTACAACAGCATGTAGTCTACACACTACAACAGCATGTCTACACACTACAACAGCATGTAGTCTACACACTACAACAGCATGTAGTCTACACACTACAACAGCATGTCTACACACTACAACAGCATGTAGTCTACAACAGCAGGTCTACAAACTATGCAACAGCATGTAGTCTACACACTACAACAGCATACACACTACAACAGCATGTAGTCTACACACTACAACAGCATGTAGTCTACACACTACAACAGCATGTAGTCTACACACTACAACAGCATGTAGTCTACACACTACAACAGCATGTAGTCTACACACTACAACAGCATGTAGTCTACACACTACAACAGCATGTAGTCTACACACTACAACAGCATGTAGTCTACACACTCCAACAGCATGTCTACACACTACAACAGCATGTCTACACACTACAACAGCATGTAGTCTACACACTACAACAGATCACTACAACAGATTGGGATGGAGCATTGTTATCTTATATACATAGTGTCATATCATTTCTACATACTGTATACAACAAATATAATTACCTGGTACATAAAATGTTTTAGAGGTTAATAGGGTGCGACTAATTTCACAACAATAGACAACCTCAGTGTTTGAATGAAAAGCTGAACACAGGTATGTTATAAGAGTGTAAGAAGCTGAATGTGCTAGAGGAAAGTCAAAATTTCAAAGTCTGAATATATATAAGTGTATCTCTTCGTTTAATTGAAACTAATGTCATTTAATGACATTTATATATTTATCTTCAAGTGATCATGTTTTTTTTATTTGTATTAAAACATGACATATAGTGTATATGTATTAAAGGGACACTTTGAAGTTTGAATTTTGAGTTTTCATTCTCCATACGTCACGAAATTCTCCATAAATAAAGATGCTACTGTTTGAACAATAGTTGCCAAAATATCGACAAAGTTTTCTTTACAACTGAAATGTATGATGGAAATTTATCACACATTGGTCATATGACATCTTTCTGTCAGTATTAATTTAAGTTATTTCACATAATAGCATGTTCCTATTACATCTCAATTATCAGGAAACATCAGATATTTTACTGATAATGCATTTTTGCAGAGCTAGACTACATTCTTCAATTTCCTGTACTAGGAGAGTGGAGTACTGGTTGTTGATGTTGATATTCATTCACTCATTGTGTACAAATACAACCTTCTCTTGTACACATTGACGAGGACTTGTTTTCTAAATTCTTTAAATTCTAACAATTACTTATCGGTATATGCTATTTGTCATGATTAACATTGTATATCACAAGCAGTATTTAATTTTTATGTGTTACGTTTCTGTGATTACACAGCTTAGTCACCTTCATCAGACAAAGGTCCAGTGAAGCATATACCTAGTATACATTACATATCAGGGCCTTTTTCTGGAGGCTTTTGAGGGGCCGTTAATGGGCCCTACTCCCAATAGAAATTATTTACATCTAAGCCAAATTCCCAAAATTTGCCCTTTACTCCTGAAAAAATCTTCCCCAATTTATCAATTCTTTCCCAAAATGAGACAAAAAGGCCCCTTCCAAAACCAGTGAGAAAAAGCCCTGTATGTACACTGAGGTGTTTAGTGTACAAAATCGTAACCAAATTTACAAAGCTTTTCAGCTGCACGCTTGAATAATCTAAAATACACTAGACTGGTAAACAAGTTCTATACAAGTATACACAGTGCAGCTAAATATATAATTCAGTGCTGCATTGCTCGGTCCAACACTTTTAAGTTCACATGAATGCATATTAATATGAAACTTATTTCAGTGTCACACAAAAAATGTCTGCAGTGCAAGTCTAAGATGTACTCACCTGACAATAGAAATGATGATAGAATAGCGATGATGAACACATGTTTAGATAATGTAGATAGGAAGAAATCACACCCAAGGACCCAAGTCCGACTCATTCTCCCACGACACTGGACACGCACAGAATGGCAGCACAGACAACCGTCATGGTCAAGTCACTGTTAAACGTGGCTTTTAAGTGAAATTGCTGCAACAAAGGAAATTAAGTTACATGTATTGTGTGTATATATCATATGGAGTATTGCTGACCGTTTAAAACTAAAAGCCTGAAAATTGATAATTGTAGTGATAGTAATTATAATACATAGATGCATATCAGTGTTCCCCAATTAGTGGTAGGTACATGAAAGTGATTGGTCTTTGGTCTTCGCTAACCTAACAGTTTAAAGATCTGTTCATGTGTTATTGTATACAACTGATGACACCATGTGGGACATTTATCATTACTGATATACCTGTACATACAAATGTCCATGGTAGAAGGAGCTTGAACTTTTTAACTTTTTAAAATCATTAAGCAATCTTTCGCTCTCTTAGCATGCATACCTGATCCAATAGGCCCTAATGATACAGGCTAAAGAGAAATTCCAACAACTGAAGATAATTCTGATGATGACCTACATGCAAACTTTCCAATTTCACACATGTAAGTAGAGTTTGTTTAACAATTACTAATTATTTTTTTTACACTTTCTTGACAACATATATATCAATGTTTTCTACATGATGTTTCAACATTGAACATTCTAACAATTTTCAAACGGCCATATATATCCATTCAATTAAATATCTTATCCAAACAAATGTAAAAGTAAGATATTGATGTCATTGTAAAATTAGAGAATGGCTAGATGCATAACATAATACTTGAAGTTGAAAACAAATCTACTTTTTAGACCAAGAAAATTGAAAAAAAAAAAAATTAAAAATTTCTTAAATATTCCATATCAGATAATGCTGATGTCAAACAGCAAAGAAACCATTACTTGTAAACAGTTCAATGGTCAATAATTAGGTTGTAGTGAGCTTGATAATGATAAATACCTCTGGCATTTGACTTATCATAATAATTTACCATGAACATATTTTTTGTTATAGGGCAAATCTATGTATTCGAAATAATATGTAGTCAATTTCAAAGTACAGTAATTAACTAAGTTTAGCAGCTTACTCTTTTCTAAAGAAATATATATAAGTACCCACAAAAATCATTACAAAAGCAAGTAACGGCCAGGAAATATGTCGGCCGTCCAATGATGCTGAGAATTATTCAAACACAATAAATATTAGATCGATGAATGAACAATAAATATGCATTTGAAATACAAAATGTCTGAAAAACATTTCATTCCGGAATGGTACAGCATCTGGAATGACAAGTAACAACAAGGGCATGGAAAGAATAAAACATTAAATGTAGGGTCAATTTGTAATCCTGGTAAACACTAGTAGTCGCAATGCATATTTTTTGGTGATAAATGACAAAATAGTGCATCAATTAAAATATTATTGTATACAACACTGTCCTCAGTGGAAAATGTTGTATTTGGACGAGGTATCGTCTAATACTACCCAGTATAAATTTGAATGATATCATAAGCTTGTGACACATGGTCATGACAGATATATAAATATTGATCGTCATCCGACTCAACACACAAAAACAGTTACTTTTATTTTGTGTACAATCATCAATGACATACATCATTACATGTCAGTTATGGGAGATTATAATTGAAATAGAATGTTTTTTTACGCTGATATAATCGACTGACAATGTCGACCACCAGTTGTAATCCAAACAGTATGTGTACATCCCATATGAGGCATGCATGTGTGTGTTTATGATGTTATCTTATGACCCTCCAGGCATGTCAACCTTATTTTTCCATATTGCACAGCAAATGCAGGGTAGCACTGACCCCGGATGACCTTATTCTATGGAATCTATCTATTGAAATTCATAAATAGTATATTCATATGTTAAATGCGTTGTAAGATAACGTATCTACCTGCTCTATGGTACTCCCTGCCGATATTGGTTACTGCTGTGTATATTTTACATGTGAACTTCCTTAATACGTCATCATCTTCTGTGATGAAAGATGATTGGTCAGATGATGGATATTTTTACCAATCACATTGGAGCAAGTTCGATGCTGCAGAACTAAAACATGGAAGCCCCCATAGACTACAGAAAAAAATAAATACCTCAGTATCTGAAAAATTACAGGGATGAGAATGGCGTCACCAATAGTACAATATATTGTGTTAAGGAAAGACTTAGTTGAGACACTGAAATGGCCGACTGGTGCCCTTATAGCACAAGCATGTCATGCATGCACCGCTGTGATGCACCAGTTCAGAGAAGAGACAACAACGCAACACTATTTGGCCGATATTGACAGGATGCACAAAGTTGTTTTAGAGGTAGAGTCACATAGATCTGTATTCTCTCTTTAAGCCGACGGCACATTTTAGCTGTAAATACAGTTCCCTGCCCATTTTAGTGATGTGCACTCTTTACGTCTACATACATGTACACATGCAATTGGGAATCCGGATCGTTTCGCCCCGTTCGCACTAAGTTGTTTCGCCTAAATTCCTCTCGCTCTACCGGTGTTCGCCCAAAATCCGATTCGCCCAAGGTCGTTTTGCCCTAAATCCCGTTTGCCCTAGGTTGTTTTTGCGTGAAATCTTGTTTGGTACGTATTTTCTTTTCATTTTAGTAGCTTTTAGCAGAGACATATATATGCAGCTGTATATATACATGTATGTCTCTGCTTTTAGTCACAAAACAACTTTCATTAAAATCAATTTAATGTGTTGCGATGATTTCTTTCTTGATATAAATTATATTGTTATATTGAAAAGAAATGCAACTTTGGTATGTTTAATGATTTGTACAAAAATATATACCACTTGACGAAAAAAATGGGGGGGGGGGGGGGGGCAAAATAACCTGGGGCGAATGGGATTTAGTCAAAAACAACCTTAAGTGTGAATAGGATTTAGAGAAACGACCTCTCACCAACTTTATTAGGTACAAGGTATTGTCTAGGGCACTGTAGTGCACAAGAAAATTGAAGTCGCATTTTGGGACTAATCTGATATCAAGATGGCCGACAGGCAGCCATCTTGGATTTTGACAATTGAAGTTTGTTATTGCTATTTCTCAGAAAGTACTGAAGGGATCTTTCTCAAATTTCATATGTAGGTTCCCCTTGGTTCCAAGATGTACATGTTACATTTTGGAGTCAATCTATAAACAAAATGGCCGATATGCAGTCATCTGTGATTTTGACAATTAAAGTTTGTTATTGCAATTTCTCAAAAAGTAATTGAAATTTTTTTTCTGAAATTTAATATGTAAGTTCCCCTTAGTCCCTAGTTGTGCATATTGCATTTTGGGACCGATCGGAAAACAACATGGCTGACAGGTGGCCATCTTGGAGTTAATGTACTATATCAAGTTATTAAATGTTTTTAAAGGAGAGTGAAAGAAGGAAAAAGAAGAGAAAAGATCAGTATTTCATTTGACTGATATAGATCATTCAATGGTGGGCACCAAAATCCCTTGGGGATCAACTATGTCTTTTATTTTACTTAAACTACAGGAATAAAATATTTGTATACACAATTTCACGTACAAAATATCCTATCCCTGTGCAGTAACCCAAGTTTGTCTCGTAGTCTTAGCTAAATTTCAATAATTTGGGGACTTTGCTTAATTGACGTACAATTCAATTTATTTCAATTTATTTTTTTCACTCAGGCGCTCTTTATATTGTGTGCGACAAGAGGCCAATATGAAATATAATAATACAATGATATGATGGACAGTAAAGCACACATCTTCATCTTCTACACTCCTCAACTCCTCGTACAACGATAGACGCGACATTTCATTATTCATAGCCAATATCCATACACTGTTCAAATTAAAACAATCATCCTAAAGTGATATACAGTTACTGTATTACATTTTACAATGCTATTACGTTGGTATGATACAAAACAATACATTCACTCAGCCGGCACATTTGCACCCGTCTTACGATACAATCCTAAAGTGATATTATCACAGTATTACACAGTATATCACTTGTACTACATGATGCATGTATTATAGATAGTATACCACACTATACAATGTAGTCTAGTATACCACACTATACAATGTAGTCTGGTATACCACACTATACAATGTAGTCTGGTATACCACATTATATACAATGTAGTCTGGTATACCACACTATACAATGTAGTCTAGTATACCTCACTATACAGTGTAGTCTAGTATACCACACTATACAGTGTAGTCTAGTATACCACACTATACAATGTAGTCTAGTATACCACACTATACAATGTAGTCTGGTATACCACACTATACAATGAAGTCTGGTATACCACACTATACAATGTAGTCTAGTATACAACACTATACAATGTAGTCTAGTATACCACACTATACAATGTAGTCTAGTATACCACACTATACAATGTAGTCTAGTATACCACACTATACAATGTAGTCTAGTATACCACACTACACAATGTAGTCTAGTATACCACAATATACAATGTAGTCTAGCTTACCACACTATACAATGTAGTCTAGTATACCACACTATACAATGTAGTCTAGTATACCACACTATACAATGTAGTCTAGTATACCACACTATACAATGTAGTCTAGTATACCACACTATACAATGTAGTCTAGTATACCACACCCTACAATGTAGTCTAGTATACCACACTATACAATGGAGTCTAGTATACCACACTATACAATGTAGTCTGGTATACCACATTATACAATGTAGTCTGGTATACCACACTATACAATGTAGTCTGGTATACCACACTACACAATGTAGTCAAGTATACCACACTATACAATGTAGTCTAGTATACCACACTATACAGTGTAGTCTAGTATACAACACTATACAATGTAGTCTAGTATACCACACTTTACAATGTAGTCTAGTATACCACACTATACAATGTAGTCTAGTATACCACACTATACAATGTAGTCTAGTATACCACACTATACAATGTAGTCTAGTATACCACACTATACAATGTAGTCTAGTATACCACACTATACAATGTAGTCTAGGATACCACACTATACAATGTAGTCTAGTATACCACACTATACAATGTAGTCTAGTATATCACACTATACAATGTAGTCTAGTATACCACACTATACAATGTAGTCTAGTATACCACACCATACAATGTAGTCTAGTATACCACACTATACAATGTAGACTAGTATACCACACTATACAATGTAGTCTGGTATACCACACCCTACAATGTAGTCTAGTATACCACACTATACAACGTAGTCTAGTATACCACACTATACAATGTAGTCTAGTATACCACACTATACAACGTAGTCTAGTATACCACACTATACAATGTAGTCTAGTATACCACACTATACAATCTAGTATGCCACACTATACAATGTAGTCTAGTATACCACACTACACAATGTAGTCTAGTATACCACACTATACAATGTAGTCTAGTATACCACACTATACAATGAAGTCTAGTATACCACACTATAAAATGTAGTCTAGTATACCACACTGTACAATGTAGTCTGGTATACCACACTGTACAATGTAGTCTGGTATACCACACTGTACAATGTAGTCTAGTATACCACACTACACAATGTAGTCTAGTATACCACACTATACAATGTAGTCTAGTATACCACACTATACAATGTAGTCTATTATACCACACTATACAATGTAGTCTGGTATACCACACTATACAATGTAGTCTAGTATACCACACTATACAATGTAGTCTAGTATACCACACTATACAATGCAGTCTAGTATACCACACTATACAATGTAGTCTAGTATACCACACTATACAATGTAGTCTGGTATACCACACTATACAATGTAGTATAGTATACCACACTATACAATGTAGTCTAGTATACCACACTATACAATGCAGTCTAGTATACCACACTATACAATGTAGTCTAGTATACCACACTATACAGTGTAATATAGTATACCACACTATACAATGTAGTCTAGTATACCACACTACACAATGTAGTCTAGTATACCACACTATACAATGTAGTCTAGTATACCACACTATACAATGCAGTCTAGTATACTACACTATACAATGTAGTCTAGTATACCACACTATACAATGTAGTCTGGTATACCACACTATACAATGTAGTCTTGTATACCACACTATACAATGTAGTCTAGTATACCACACTATACAATGTAGTCTAGTATACCACACTATACGATGTAGTCTAGTATACCACACTATACGATGTAGTCTAGTATACCACACTATACAATGTAGTCTAGTATACCACACTATACAATGTAGTCTAGTATACCACACTATACAATGTAGTCTAGTATACCACACTATACAATATAGTCTAGTATACCACACTATAGTGTAGTCTAGTATACCACACTATACAATGTAGTCATACCATTGCACATAGCGACTATCATACTCAACATACCATATACTATTACAATATTACAATCCCATCATACCTTATTGTTACATACAAAACAACTAGCATACCGATACCTTTAATCAGGATATACCAATCAAATCGTGATATACACTACAATAATGTTAGATTTAACAAAAATGATCAGTAATATACCGTGTATTTTAAGGGAGTTTTGCCTGAAATAAGGGAGATTTGTGCGCGACATGAATATCAACATTTTTACTCAATTTTAAAGCAATCAACTAATTTTAAAAGTGATAAAGAATATTCATATTTATTTTGGATATTAATCATATTGTATATATATCATGCAAACAACAAAAAGTTGTATCAGCTAAAAAAAAATGCAATAAGTATACATTCAGATTCTGATGATATGAAATTATTTTTTGATTTTTTTATGTAACACAAAAAGTTTCCAGATAGTACCCTGACATGAAATGTGAAAAAATCGGTCATACCATTTCTAGTTAGTTATAGAAAGGAGGTGTGACCCACCTGGTACAAATTAGGTCGCTATAGGAATGGCCCCGGGGCAGGAACCTGAGTTTACCTGGACAAAATTAGGTAGTGTCTGTTTTAAGACAAAGCAATCACCAAGAGTGTGTAGAAAAAATGATTGTTCTCTAAAAGAATTTTATATCAACATATTTACAACAGTTATAGTTGACAGAATTATCTGAAAAAGCCCATGAATACTTGAGAGAAATAGCTAAAATTTGACTATAATCGTCACACACTCTAAATATTTAAAAAGGTAGATATCATAGCATTGAGCGACACCAAGAGTTTGTCATTTATGTGATGTATGAATGATATTGAAGACGAGTTCCATTTTGTATTAGTGTTTCCTTGTTTTGCAAATTTAAGAAATACATTCTTGAAACGGTATTATGTATCAAATCAAAGTGTGTGCAAATTAGTGGAATTATTTTCTACAAATAGCCCTAAAGAATTGACAAGTTGGGGTAAATATATAAAGCTTGCTAATATTAAAAAAACAGGTTAGAATTATTTCCACAATGAAATGTCTTCATGTGTACACATACTTTTTAATATGTAAATTACTAATTACATAATTGATTACGATGTAAAAAATATATAAATACACTCTCAAATCATTGTTGTATATATTAGCTGTGGAACATGTATATATACCAAATATGATTTTGTGAATTATATATAATATGTTTGTACTCTAAAGTGATGAGCTAATTTGCTCAAAGTGATAAAGAACTTGAACTTGAACCAAAGAATCACCTTACACAAGACAACAGTATGTTGGCTGAGAGACATTACTCCCTGCCCCCCACCCCCCACCCCCACCTCACCTATAATGTACCTTGGTATAATTGACATCACACCTACCAACATCCAGTGTGTCAGACACCTGGAGAGTTCCCTGTACACTCTTTAGAAAATACACCCCAGGGGGTCATTTACAGCAAGCTTGTACATGTACAGTGTTCTTGTATCTCCTACCTGGCCTAATTAGTTACTGAAGTTTACCTGTGTCCACATTTAAATGTAGGATAACACATGTACATATTGTTTTTCTGTTGAAATGATTAACATTTATAATTTGAAACTGTTTTCCAGCTGAACAAAAAAAAAACAAACTCATATTGCAAGTTGATTTGTACTGTAATGAAGATTTTCTATAAACTTGGCCAAAAATATCTTTATAATTACAACAGATATAACTATTCACCACCTGGGGACACATTAAGTCCCTATGAACAAACCTAGTTGCATGTAAATTTTATAGGTTTTTGTTTTTTTTCTATGTGGATATTATCTGTGGTATATGAGCTTGAGTTAAAAGAAATATCTAAGGCTAAAAGCATTCATACCCAGGTATACTTTTATGAAAATTTGCATAAATTTTTCCAATGTTAAATAAATTAAAATTTTAGTTGCAATTTGTCTGTGAAATAACAAAACTTTGAATATCAGGCGTATATCATATTATAATGCAATTCTGTTTTCTGCTATATAGAGTTGTGTTCATGCATTTTGCAATAATGAAATGAAATACATACTTTGATACTAGGCCTTAAATGAATGAACTTGTCATATTGAGGAAAAAATAAATTGTTAAGTACTTTTATTTTTTTTTAATTTTCTGATCGCCACTTGCATTTAGGGCATAACCTCAATATATGGACATATCACTTTTTGATGATCGAAATGAAAGAAATTTATGTTTTGATATACATGTATACAGGTATTATTATACAAAAACTGTATATCCCGTTTACATAAATTTGATTATACAGGTATGAATAGAATATGCATGTTTATATTGATACTGTGATATACTGGAGTATGGATACATATATATATACAACCTACACATTGACGAGGACTTGTTTTCTAAATTCTTTAAATTTAACAATTACTTATCGGTATATGCTATTTGTCATGATTAACATTGTATATCACAAGCAGTATTTAATTTTTATGTGTTACTTTTCAGTGATTACACAGCTTAGTCACCTTCATCAGACAAACGTCCAGTGAAGCATATACCTAGTATACATTACATATCAGGGCTTTTTCTGGAAGCTTTTGAGGGGCCGTTGTTGGGCCCTATTCCCAATAGAAATTATTTCATATCTAAGCCAAATTCCCAAAATTTGCCCTTTACTCCTGAAAAACAGATTCCAGGGAGGAAGGAGTTTCCAGAGACATTTTGCACATCACGCAATTCGTTAATCAGTTCTTTTTTTATAATTTTTATACGCCCGACAAAAGACGGGACGTATTATGTTATCATGTGGGCGGGCGGGTGGGTGGGTGGGCACATATGGTGTCCGGACCATAACTCCAATACTACTCGACCCAGGCTCTCCATACTTGACACAAATATACATCCTGATGAGCCGGAGTGTCGCATACCAAAATCATGCCCCTTACCCCCTTATTTGTGGAGTTATTCCCCTTTGATGATTTTACTTCGGGCACATATGGTGTCCGGACCATATCTCCAGTACTACTTGACCCAGGCTCTCCATACTTGACACAAATATACATCTTGATGAGCCGGAGTGTCGCATACCAAAATCATGCCCCTTACCCCCGTATTTGTGGAGTTATTTCCCTTTGATGATTTGACTTGTCCGGACCATAACTCCAATACTACTCGACCCAGGCTCTCCATACTTGAAAAAAATATATATCTTGATGAGCCGGAGTGTCGCATACCAAAATCATGCCCCTTACCCCCGTATTTGCGGAGTTATTCCCCTTTGATGATTTTACTTGTCCGGACCATAACTCCAATACTACCCGACCCAGGCTCTCCATACTTGACACAAATATACATCTTGATGAGCCGGAGTGTCGCATACCAAAATCATGCCCCTTACCCCCTTATTTGTGGAGTTATTCCTCTTTGATGAGTTTACTTCGGGCACATATGGTGTTGAGCTCTCCATACTGAACACAAATATACATTTAGATGAGCCGGAGTGTCACATACCAAAATTATGCCCCTTACCCCCTTATTAGCGGAGTTATTGCCCTTTGATGATTTTACTTATCCAGAACATAACTTCAAAACTACCTGACCCAGGCTCTGTATATTCTGTATATAAACATGTGAACTTATTTTTGTGTTGTTGTGTCTAAACCAAGGTTTCCCATACTTCATTTTAAAGCATTACAACCTGTGAAACTACCCCCTTCCAAGTGTCAAATATTGCAGCGGGCGTATGTTGTGGCCCTCCAACGGGCCCTTGTTTTGACACATGCATATGATACAATTATCTAACACCACAAAGTTACAGTAAGCAACGCTGCATGCAGACTGCACTCTGTCTAGGGAGGTTTTTTTACACCCAGGAATTGGTTACGATTTTGCTATAATTTTTTCTATAACATGCAGGTGATACCATTTTCGAATGCTATGCAAAAATCATTTTGTTCAGATGGTTGCTTTTTAACTTGTCACTGTCTGTTCTATATTGAATATATGCATGTTCTGAAAGCATTTTTATCACTAATGAGTCCATGAAAAGCAGACGTAAGATGGATAATCAGAGGATAAATTTCCCACAACACTTTCCTTAGTTGGAAGCCCACAAGATTGCTTGGTTGTTTGTGACAACAACAGAACAGTCTTGTGGGCATATGATACAGCAGAGCAGTTTCATGGGTTTCCAACGATCAACAAGTGTCTTGAAACTAACAAAGTTCTTTTAAAGAACATTATAGAAAGGGTGCATGCACATTCACATATACACACGTATATGTACATTGTACTGAACAATATACATCTATATCTGGATAGTAAACAAAAGTATGATAAAGAACTGAAAAAAATATACTGATAATGCTTCAATCTTTGCACATCATGTTTCTATAGATGAGAATAACTTTAATAAGAAATGCAATTATCACAAACAAACTGTTGCATACATTCTTATCTTTTACAGGCTAAAGATGAAGACAGTCTAATCTCATTGTCAGAAAAACTAAAGACAGAAAACGTGGATCACAAGCTATGGATGGAGCAACCCGAGAATATCCCGACCTGTATAGCAACTAGGCCCTATCAGAAAGACCTCATACAGATTCACTTCAAAAAGTTTAAACTGATGAAATAAAATACAATATCTTACAATCTGTTTCTTGGTTTCTTCTATTTTTAGCTAATTACCACAAGAGATGATAGGAAATTGATTGTCTCAGGTGAGGCAAACAAACAAGAGTCCCAGAGGGCCTGTATCACAAACTTGGATATTGCAGTGATTATGGCAAAACACTACATTTCTACAAAGGAAGAAAAATGTCAAAGACCCCTATTTGGATGCCAGTCCGCAGGCCTGTGGGGGCCAGACGATCTTTTATACAAAATTGGTTCCCATTCATCCAAGGATTACTTCTGACCAAACATAGACCAAATCCTTTCATTCCTACAGAGAAAGAAGGATTTTAAAGAATTTGCTATATTTCCCCTATTGGGCCCCATCTTTCAGGCCCTTGAGGAGAAGGCGCACAGTTCATACAAAATCACCCAAAGATGCTTCAGATGTAATTTAGATCTCATCTTTTCATTCATATAAAAGACGAATTTGAAATAATTCGCAAAATTTGAACTATTGGCCCCTTTTGGCAAAGGCTTTCAAACTGATATGAAGCAGTTTCCCAATTATATATATGTTTTTAGATCTATCCACAAATGACAATCACAACATGGGATCATCCGCTAGTGTAAATAGTGATTAAAGAACTTTTCTGTTTTCCCCATTTGATCCATTGCCTCTACTCATTCATGACTAGTGGCAATTTAATAAACTTATATCTTTTTTCAATAAATTTAGTTAAAATCCATTCTCTCGTTCAGGACTAGTAGTGATCTGAAAGACTTGTATCTATTTCCCTTATTTGGCCCTTCCCTCTTGCGCCAGGGGGCCAGAGTCACAATTTATGCAGAATTGGTTCACCATCCCCAATGAAGGCTTCTGAACAAATGTGGTAAAAACCCAATAACTTATTCAAGACTAGTAGCAATTTAAAGGACTTTTTAATATTTCCCCTATTTGGCCCCACTCCTTCCCTCCACCCCCCTACACCCACCCGCCAAAGATGCTTTGACCAAAATTGGTAAAAATCCGTTAAGTCCATTAGTATGACATTTATGACGATTTAAACGAAAAGTTGACGGACCATGACACTTTCGGACTTGGGACCGGTGAGTTAAAAATGAGTGTGTTTCCTTGTCATATTCAGTTATACATAGTGTCTTTCTGACTTGTACCTCTGACTATGACTGATTGGTCGTGCGATTTTCTGTGGCCGATCATGGTTTGAATGGGAAATTATCAGGAGATATTTGGACTTTAACTGACTTGATTTTATATTTACATCAAAATGCAGTAAAACGATCTAAAGTATATATATGTGCACAACATTTTCCTTCTTTTGTTGTGAATGATTGTGTAGGTATTTCCGTTTCTGTTCATAATCGATCAATAAATTGTGATGATCGATCATGATCATTCAAATCACTGTAGCCCTACATATGTACATCATGTCAATGTGATAAGTTACAGATCATTGTTTATTTACTACATGTGTACATGTAGGTTATGTGTTACACGTGTAGCTAATTTTGCTGACCCTGCAGTATTAATGGCATTTTTCAATAAGACCATAAAACCACTTCTTTAAAATATAAGTAAAGATAACTAGAGCTGTCACCGAGGGGGTGACAAGTATACCCCCCACTTTTCCATGATTGGTTTGGATACTTTGTGAAGCTGCCTATTTATGGTACTATAACCAAATCAAACATGTTCTATGTTTAGATAAGAATAAGTGAATGCAGAGCCAACAAAATTTTGCTCGTTTTTAAAGAAAAAGGGGCATAACTCTATTAGAACTGGTAATTCGGCAAAATCTTTGCATAGAGCTAACCCTCATAGGGTCCTCTAACTACATACCAAATTTTAGTAAAATCCATTGAAAACAAAGCAAATGCATAGCCGGACAAGCTAGTAACAATTTTTTACATAAAGGGGCATAACTCTGTATAAAGTTGTTTTTTTCGGAAGAAGCCGTTACTGGAGACACAACTTCATGCCATCCTTCAACTCTGTATAAAGTTTCAAGAAAATCCATCAAAAACTAAGTGAATGCATAGCCGGACAAAATTATGACACATTTTGTATGAAAAGGGGGCATAACTCTGTTAAAAAGTGCTAAAGTGGCATAATTTGTTTAAAAGGACTACATGTACATGGGGAAAATCACAACACCATATGGCCTTTTAACTATACACAAATTTTGTGAAAACTGCGGAAATGCATAACTGGACAAAATTATAACCATTTTTCAAATTAAGGGGCATAACCATGTAAAAAGCATTTTTTCGGAAAAAGCATTTACTGGGGGAAAAAGTGCATGCAGTCCTTCAACTGTGTAAAAAGTTTCAAGACAAGCTAGTAACCATTTTTTACATAAAGGGGCATAACTCTGTAAAAATGTTTCAAGAAAATCCATCAAAAACTAAGTGAATGCATAGCCGGACAAAATTATGACACATTTTGTATGAAAATGGGGCATAACTCTGTTAAAAAGGGCTCAATCCCAAAATCACTGCAGGGGACACAAGTCCATGTGGTCTTCTAACTATATACCAAATTTGAGTGAAATCCATAAAGAAATGAGCGAATGCATAGCCGGACAAATTTTGTGACGGACGGACGGACGGGCAAGGTGATTTCGTTGCGGGGGTATAGAAAAAAGGAGGGGGGGGGACAAAACGAAACAGATCAGTCATTTCAAATTAAGTAGTTAACATACATGGTATCATTATAGTGGGAAATGTAGCTATGATAGCTGATTTCGGCCATAGCGCCCCCACCATGCGAAGAGCGACAATGCGGCCAAACGAAGAACGTTCATTCGTCGCATGGCGAACAGTCGCTCTTCTCATGGCGGGGGCGACACGGCACATCCTGACATCCCACTTTTCAATAAACATTAGCCCTCACATCTTTGTTTGAAGAAGTTTTATGAAATTATTTATCTTGTACACATTTCGATGGTCATTCACTTGAATAACATGATAGCCCAATATCAAAGCTAAGTACTGGGCAAAATGTAGTTTAAATACATGGCCGACGACCTTCAAATTGGTTCAGGGACATTTGAACAAACTGATAAGTGCAATCTTTATTGAACTAGAAAATGCCCTTGGACATGAATTCCTCAACTCCAATGCAGTAATGCGTCACAAGCAGAAGATGTCAAAGGTGACATTTAACATTGACCAATGACCACCAGGATGTGGTCAAATGATATTAATGTAGACACGAACTAATGTTGAGCATGTCACGGATGCCTCGATCATGGACATGGTCGACATAGCGCAGTTGTCTGCATCTAATTAGTATTTACAGAAAAAATATTCCTACCCCTATAAGAGTGGACTCAAAAATATGTTCAACGTTGTTTAGGTCTTGTTTGTATTCGGGTGGTGTCACAAGTAAGCCCAATGTTATACCATCATCTAGGACCGTATCAGTTTAACAACAGATTAATGGTATTGACATTTACAGATTGACTCCATATACATAACGATCGTTATACTGTCAAACCTTCCTTAGTGATTACCTACATTCAGCGCTCCCTCTCATATGTGACCGTATCTTTCCCTCCCATACTATACTAGTTACATGGATTAAGAGACCGCCTGTCACGTGACAATATTTCCCCCTGTCTCGTGGCTATTTATTATACCAATTACTTGAACCTGGATTAAAAGACCACACGTCATATTTGACCTTTATTACTGACTCCCTTGAAAGGTCACACAGCGTGTTCGATTGTATATGTTCCTCCCTTCGTTTTCTCCGAAGAATTTACACTAGTTACATGTACGAGGGATGATTGATATGATGTGAGCCTCGTATCGAATGAGGTACTCAATGATGTTCTTTTTAAGTACTACTGTTATCTGCCTTTATAGGGCCCGTGTACCCAAGGACTGGTCTCATTTGGTTAGTATATATCGACGATGTAGCACTCTAAAGTAAACAAGACAGGCGGCTTCTGCAAAATGGACAAAATCGGTGAAAGAGCAGTGATCAAATATTTACATAAAAAGGTTTAACACCTAAGGATATCCATAATGATATGGTAGCAACACTAGAGAAAGATGCCCCTTCATATGCTACTGTGAAAAGGTGGGTGGCGGAATTTAAGCGCGGTCGACAGAGCCTTGAGGATGACCCCGTCCTGGAAAGCCTGTCAATGTTGAAACCCCAGAAATGGTCAATCAGGTTCATGATATTGTTATGACTGAAAGACGAGTCACAGAAAGATACATAGCCAGTAGATTTGGCATTTAACAGGAAATATTACATTTCATTCTGACCGAGGATCTTGCAATGAGAAAGCTTTCGGCCCGATGGGTACCAAGACCTCTGACAGTTGATCAGAAATACACCAGGCGCACATTATAGCGTGCTAATCTTAACCTTTTTGAGGAAGATTCTGCCAACTTTCTTTAGGGATTTGTCACTATGGATGAAACATGGTCCGTCATTTTACCCTCGAGGCCAAACAACAATGGAAGTTCCCTAGCTCTCCCCCGCCAAGGAAGGCAAAGACTGTTCCATCAGCTTGGAAGGTAATGGCCTCGGTTTTCTAGGATGTAGATGGTATTTGCTGATAGATTATCTCCAAAAGAAACAAACAATCAATGACACATACTATGCTTCACTTCTGAGGCAGTTACGGGGAAATTCAACTTAGGCGCCGCGGAAAGCTCACGAAAGGTGTGTTATTCCATCAGGACAAAGCTCCTGTTCACAAGTCTGTCATTGTCATGGCTACCATTCACGATCGTGGCTTTAAATTGATTGATCATCTGCCTTATTCACCTGATCTCGCTCCATCAGGTTTTCATCTATTTCCAAACCTGAAAACAGCTATTTCAGGCACCCACTTTCAGTCTGATGATGACGTCATACATACAGTGGATGACTTTCTGAACAGCCAAGAAAAAGAGTTCTATAAAAGTGGCATTGAGGCCCTTAAACACCGCTGGCAAAAGTTTATAGATACTGAAGGGGATTATGTTGAAAAACAATACAATATGTCCGGGAAATTTAAATCCTTTAATGTGAGGCTCACAACATATCAATCAGCCCTCGTATGAACCAGTTTTTAGAGCAACTCTCTATATAACTGATGTGTAAGCAAGACCATGCTTTCATGTCGAAATAGATAAAAAACAAAAAAACAAAAACAAAAAAAACGACGGTATATTGGCAAAAGGAAGATACATGAAGATTTACACGTAGACAGAAACAATAGTGCGTGAAGATCATGTGATCTAAAGCATGCCAGCCTTATAATTCGTCAGTGACACACAGATACAGCTCCTCTAATCTGTTGCGATAAGTCTGTCAGTAACAGTCGACAGTAAAGTCGTTGTTTATCGATTTAGTGGTGACAGTGGAAGCAGCCAAGTAACTAGAGAAAGGAAACATTGAAATAATTCTTGGTGGTAAGCTGTTTAATTTAGCGGTTGTGAACCCGAGGAAAATATTTCCAATCGAACGCCCGAGTACAACTTGTCAGTTACATCAATATTTTATAAGACGATAAGTCTTGCTTGATTATGACAATTTTGTCTCGTAATTATATCATTAGAAACTGAAAAATACTAATCAAAGAGATATCTTAATACAACTTTGGACCTGTTGCAGGATGGCCCACGAAGGAATTCTTTGTAAAACATTTTATATTGATAAAAGATGTCAAAATACACATGGAATGGCCTATTATTTTTAATTTTTATTTTTGGTGCGATTACAGCGCCACCTTTTACTGATTTCGATTGAAAATTTTACCAAGAGATTTCAAATGGCGCTAGTATCTTAATGAAAAAATATTTTCTGCCTTACCATAAACACACTCGACCAAAATGAACTATTTTTTAATATTGTATGCCCGACTTGTGAATTTATTTTGCATACTTTACATAATACATGAAAATGGGTGGCAGACAGGAATACTTTTTTCGTCATTTTGATTTCAGTAATTCAGAAAAATATCAACAGATGTATCTAAAACCCCGAGTGCAGACAGTGAAAGTGTTTTAAAAACATCTTTGATATACTTGTGAAACATTACAAAAATATCAAGATAGTAGGTCCCTGGCAAGTAAGAGACATATCATGTGTATCTCCCCTACCCCCAAAAATCACAAAAACCGGGGAAAATATTCAATGGCCGCTAACACCTAAGTGAGAACATATTTTTTACCAAAGATGGACTATAATAAACCTGAATGAACTAGCTTTGAGTATAATACGCCCGACTTGTGAATTTATTTTGCAGAATTCACAATATACATGAAAAAGGTGGCAGACAGGGATTCTTTTTTCGTCATTTTGATTTCAGTAATTCAGAAAAATATCAACAGATGTATCAAAAACCCCGGGTGCAGACAGTGAAAGTGTTTTAAAAACATCTTTGATATCCTTGTGAAACATTACAAAAATATCAAGATAGTAGGTCCCTGGCAAGTAAGAGAAATATCATGTTTATCTCCCCTACCCCCAAAAAACAACAAAACCCGGACAAAAAATTCAAAAGCTACTAGTGCCTTAATGAGAGATTATTTGTTCCCAAAGCATGACTTTCTTCAGCCAAAATGAACTAGTTTTGAAGAAAATATGACAAAATTATGAATTTCTTTTGCATAATTTATGTTTTATTTGAAACTTTTCTTCGTTAAAGCTGTGGAATGACTAAAAACGATTCAAGTACATGTATTAAACCCCGAGTACAATTTTTCTACGTGTTTCAAACTTTTCTGTCGTGTCATTGT
This sequence comes from Pecten maximus, assembly GCF_902652985.1. Taxonomy (NCBI): domain Eukaryota; kingdom Metazoa; phylum Mollusca; class Bivalvia; order Pectinida; family Pectinidae; genus Pecten; species Pecten maximus. The sequence goes on from NC_047032.1 coordinate 29,079,559, forward strand.
GACAAAATATGATAGCATGAACAAAGTAAATGACTTTCCAGTGAGAGTTTTCACTAGTTATTTATTTATATGTATATTTAAGGAAGCGTCCAAGGTCAGAGCCCATGGTAGATGACTACTTTTTCACTCCATCCTCTCACAGGAAATGTTGCCTTTGCCTTTCATATACTGAAAAGGTTAGGTTCCAATTGATCTTGTTTCACAGGATATGGGTCTCTAAGTCTGCGAGATCATGCGCAGACCACTTTATTGGGAAAGACTTGGATCCTAATTTTCCAATTACTGCTGCTAGAAGGGAAAAGTTGTCACTCTATCTTCCAGATAAACATGACGAGGTGATCAATGATCTTCTGAGATTATCGTACCAACTTGGCCAAGACTGTCTGGCTTGGACTGGGTGGAACATGGAGCAGCTGCAAGAGCTTCATAGCCGATGTGCACATCTAATATCTTCCCAGTGTTTGTCAACAGAAGATTGTCTCCTCTTGTTTTGGGTCAAACTCAAAACGGACATATCCTATACACAGTTGGCATCCCTATTCAACCTGCATAAATCCAGTGTCCGTAGAATATTCCACAATGTTGCTCAATCTCTCGAGGCGACAGTTGTTCCCTTGTATCTGGGATCTGAACATATTTCTAGAGAAAACGCCCTCAACCATAACACTGCATTCACCAAGACTTTCTTTAGTGATAATGTCACAGTTGTTTTAGATGGAACGTACATCTATATTGGAAAGAGTGGCGATCACGAGTTTCAAAGAAAAAGTTACTGCGGGCAGATAAAAAGAAACTATAATAAATTTATGGTGTAGTTTTCCCAGATGGATACGTCTTGGACACGGTTGGACCATTTTGTGGGAGTGAAAATGACGCCACAATAACCAAGAAAATCCTTGACGGAATTGAAAGCCTGAATCCTCTCCTGCAGCTAGAGGACCATATCATCGTAGATCGTGGATTCAGGGATGTTCTGAAAGACATCTCTGAAGTGGGATATGGACATCACATGCCATCCTTTCTCCAGCCAGGAAAGAGCCAGCATGATTCTCTTGAAGCCAACACTGATAGATGCATCACAAAACGAGATGGGTTGCTGAGAGCTAGCTATCACGCAAGATTTAAGAAATTTAAATTCTTTCAGACAGAACTCTCATCTAATCACTTCATTGACATCATTGCAACACTCGTAAAGGTTGTACCCGCTTCCCTGAACTTCCTCCGTGGTTCAATATATGAACCTTCTTCTGAACAGGTGCTGAAAGACAGGGCAATGGCTGAACAAATGAAAGGTTTATCAACTAAGGTTAATGAGCTAGCACAAAGGGTGAAGAAGGAATCTAAGGAAATCCAGTTTTAAAGAATACATGCTATAGACAGAATTTGATGGGAAACCTTCAATAAACAAAGCACACACAAAACACATAACTGATCAATGAAAAATTCAAAAACAACAAACATTTGTTTCTGCGGATCCAGTACATATATCTGACCATATTGTCGTTATTACTTACTAGACCCTATGAATATAAATATATATGCACTATGTGTTGTTGATCCAAAGGTCTAGATTTGAATTACCTGTCGTAATTGTACTATGAGAACTGTTCATATATAATATATATGTATATATACACAAAGGTGTCACTATATTCCAAATCATTCGGCTACTTAGCTTTGGACGAGGAAAAGGGAATACATATCACTACTCAACTCGCCATCTTTGCTACAGTTCAAATCATATGTTTTTCCTTCAAAAATCATAATTCTGAGCACCACCAACATGAAATTTAACCTGTACTAACGTTATCTTTTTATCATACTGCTTTTTAGTAAAATGGGTATGGTGTTCATGGTGTTTGTAAAGAGAAAAAAGAGGTATAATGTGATGTGCAATGTGTACATTGTTTGCATTTGTACTTAAAAGTGAGGGGCCGCGGTGGCCGAGTGGTTACGGTGTCCCGACACTTTAACACTAGCCCTCCACCTCTGGGTTGCGAGTTCGAAACCTACGTGGGGCAGTTGCCAGGCACTGACCGTATGCCGGTGGTTTTTCTCCGGGTACTCTGGCTTTCCTTCATCTCCAAAACCTGGCACGTCCTTAAATGACTCTGGCTGTTAATAGGACATTAAACAAAAACAAACCAAACAAACCAAAAAACTTAAAAGTGAACGGAGATATATCATAGACACCTGATATCTGATGTTAAGAACGCGTACATAATAAAATAATTCATAAATCAACAAAACATCATTCAAGAGGCACTTTATATGCAATAAAAGTAGACATTTTCACTCGAAACTGTAGCATGAGAAAAATCCTGTATTGACTTTCAGTACTTCCAGTACTTTGATATACTCAAAAAAATAGGGGTAATGCATCTTTGAATTGAAAAATGGCTCAATGGCCAGGGGTTTAGCTATACAAAATTTTGGCATTTGTTTATATGATTGGTAAAGATGTCTTTAAAAGTAAAAAGTTGTCTGCGCTCAAATACGAACATTGTTGAATAAATGGATTTTAGTATAGGTCTAATTCGCAAAAAGAGCTGTCTTTATATTTTGAATTGTTCTCACATAAAAATGAAATACACTTTTTGTATAGTTGTTACGTGTTTGTAAGTGCACAAGATCAGACTTCAAAAAGAGAGTATAGTTGTCAACATTTTGTCTGAATTTATACATTTTTTTAGCTGTTATTGACGGGTCATGCTGCCATCTGGTATATGCTATTGACTGAAGCGCCACCTGTTGGCCAAATGAGAAAATGGTTTCCAAATGTCGAAAAGTTATGAGGAATTGATCATATTTGATGAATCAATCATTTTTAATGAAAAAGCTCTGTGGGCCAAAATCACTATATAGCTGCAACAGGTCCTTTGACATTGACCTATGTTTCAATGACACTGACCTTTCGCCACTTAGAACTTTGATCCTATCGATTTTGAATGAAATTTTGACCTTGACATTTCACCATATCTGATATAAACCACGAACTTGTTCGTGATATAACAAAACTTAAACGCCAACAGAAGGACAGGGACGTTCCTAAAAAGGGAAAGAACGGTCAGTCAGACATTTTTTAGTTTTTTTTTAAGTTGACCTTACAAACCATTTTTCTACAAAAGGTGATATTGTGCAATGATGTATTGATTCATGAATCGTAATGTAGGGTTTTAATGTTTAGTTTTGCATTAATGCAGTCAGTTAGTGCAACATTTCCCCACTAGCCTAGTGGTTACTGTGAGGGTGTTTGCCTTGAGAGCGAGTGGTCGCTAGCTCAAGCCACAGCGTGGGCAGGGTATTTTTTATTACTCCTTCCTACAATTTCTATTACAGATCTGGTGTCCGTTGACCACTCCAAGTGAAAGCTACACTATAGTAGATTGAGAGGCTTCCTTGGAGATATAGAACCTGACTGTGGTTGTGTTCGGGATGAAGAATTTGTGAAGGACAGAGTAGTGTACATTAGCTCGGGCTAGAGGGGATTGTACGGGCAGGGTATTTTTCATTACTCTTTCCTATTACAGTCAGTTAATGGTATTGCAATACCAAAACTATCTCTGTTGGGGTTTTACGCATGCTCGTATGAAACCATAGCAATGAAATGTGTGCTGCCGATACTGTTTATTAGTATTTATACCAGTGCTACTGTAGCTATATAAGAATCTTTAAAGTTTGCAGCATACTCCCCCCCCCCCCCCCCCCCCTTGACCTTGTACACGTGTCTTTCCTAATATATAACAAGCCATTGCACGCATACAAGTAATGCCAACATGTGTAACCATGGCGACCTTAAATGACCATCGCTGTAACTATATACAGGGCGTTAAATATAACAATATACCCCACATACCCAAATCTCATTGTTCTTTTGACATTGCATTTGATAGATTCTATGTCCATGATATGAACTATTACTTGAAATACATACAGTACCGTTTTGATAATGAGGATATGTGTGTAGGTGCGGGTTGTAAAGTTGCCTTTAGGAGAAACATTAAAACTAAGAAACCTGCTAGAAACTTTCCCAGCACAATTGGTTGCTTGGTGTTTTAAAAGCAGATGGCAATAACTTTACTGATAATCAAGGTATTGACATGTGTGCGAAGTGTTTAAAGAATTATCAGAAACGAAAGCCGCAAATTGGAGATCAAAACGTTGGTGTGGATGATAATACGTGGCAGAACAATCCCATTATTAAACAAAGAGGATCTACTTCATGGTCAGTCTTCCAATGCCAAATGCATTTCTCCGAAAACCATACATTTTTCTCCATTTTTTTTTGTACAAAAAGGATGCTTTATTCTTGCGTATAATCCTTCCATAAATGTATTTAAGTTCTATAGCATTCTGTCCTAGTCTGTATAGTAGAATAGTAATTAAAATACAAGACTGCTGGGTTCCCTAGAAATTGAAAATTCTTTAAGTTTTGTTTGCATCATTTGATCGCGCAGACATGGAGAAATGGGCCGGGTGGCGCTGGCCTCCTAAGGGGCCAGAATGGCGTAGTTCTCGCTCACCTTTGCTAAAAATTACGATTTAATTCTAAAATATATGATATGTATATATGTTAAAAGTTTCTGTTTACAATAAACGGCTGCCCCTTTTATCATGGCCATTCAGGTTGTTTGGTAATTTATATTGGGCCAGTTTTTAGATCACGTGAGACGAAGTCTCAGTTGACCTATTGCGATCGCCGTTTGTCGGGCGCCGTGCGTCGTAAACAATTTACATTTTCATTTTCTTCTCAAATACCAACAGGCCCAGAGACCTGATATTGGGCCTGTAGCATGCTGGGATAAAGGGCTACAAAGTTTGTTCAAATGGATACCCAGAGATCCAATATTAGGCCTGTAGTATGCTGGGATAAAGGGCTACCAATTGTGTTCAAATGGGTGACCTTGATCTTGATTCGTGGTCACAGGGGTCAAATATGCTAAAATCATAGAACAACTTCTTCTTGGTAGTCAAAAGCCCCAGAGGCCCAATATTAGGTCTGTAGCATGCTGGGATGGAGGGCTATTAAGTTTGTTCAAATGGATGACCTTGACCTTGATTCGTGATCACAGGGGTCAAATATGCCAAAATCTTTGAATGACTTCTTTTTGATAACCAAAAGGCACAGATAACCAGTATTAGGTATGTAGCGTGTTTGGATGAAGGGCTACCAAGTTTGTTCAAATGGATGACCTTGACCTTAATTTGTGGTCACAGGGACCAAGTGTGCTAAAATATATTAAAATTCAGATGACCGTTGAGGCCCATGAGCCTCTTGTTGTAGTAGATGCAGATGATCTTTAACTCTGGCAGGACAAATGGTCAAGGTCATTCATTGGAGACTAGGCTACCACAGGTACCTCGGTACCCAGTTATATTATTAGTTATAGTTTAGAAGAAGTTAAAAGTTAACTGACGGACGACCACTTGGTCTAGTGCACCATACCATAACCTCACTTGCACATGTCTACTAGCATTTTGACTAGTAAACCTACAGCAGAAATCTACGACCACTTTCATTATTACGCATGCGCGAGATATTCCGAGAGTGACATCCCGCGGGAAGAATGGTTTGACAATCGATGACACACATTGCATATTTAGGCCTTATTTAGGCATGGTTCTTCGCTTCGATATTATAGTAAGTTATAGATAATTAAAAGGTGGTCTTATGGAACATCGGGATTGGTTGACAGTATGCGTAACTGTATCGTATGGCTGTTTGAACGGAATTCCGTCGATCAGTTATGTAAGGTCACCAGTTTTGACGGAGGTTAAAACTTGAGATTGTCGGAAAATAATAGAAAACTTCTGGAAAGCATCTTATCCACAGTAACCTTGATTATTTGCTGTACATGGCCTCCAAGACACCGAATCCACAAACCTGTGCAATATTGTTTCATACTTGATGCGTTATTTTTATTCTGAAGTAGAAGTGAAAGATAATCAATTTGAAAATTGAATAAACATGTAAGTTTGTAAGTCATCGCCTGAATCGTAGAGGTTTTATACATTTTGTATATCTCCAGTTCGAGAAAATGGTACAATACAACAACACAAACTATCCTGTCATATTTGTAAAGATTATAGAAAAGCAGTCAGATAAGCAGGTATACAGGTATTGAGGTAACGGTGAAAGCTTTTTGAAATGAAGAAAATTGTAAGTAAAATATTTTCATTTAGATTTTATTTAAAAATTTTTTTTTTTTAGATTTTATGCCCCCTTAAAAGGGTCAGAGGTACATGCACTTGCTTATACATCACATAGTGTTATTCCTTGAATTACATAGGCTTCCATTTTAAAATTTTGTCTTTTCAGGGTTGAAAAATAGCCATGACCGACCACGAACCATGTGGTTTTATAGGCAGTCAGCATACGGCCATCCACACAGAGTTACACCAGCTGCCTCACCTTGGGTATGGTTATAAATTAGTCTCTCTGGTCATCATCAACATATTCAATGTATTTAACCAACTATTATTTCTTTACAAAATCAGATTTGTCCCCATATGATGATCCAAAACCACATCAACATACTATATTATATTTTCTTTATTGTTAAGATTTTTGTGGTTTTGTCAAAAGTTTGAAACAAAAGGAATTATTTTCACAGAAATGTGAAAAGGTTATATTATTTTCATAAATTTTCTCAAGATATCTCTATACATTTGTATTCCTGAAAGTATTTGAAATGTACATGTAATAGAACCCGATAAAATTAAGAATTTTCAGTAATGTATATGGCAAGATGTAATTTCATGTATGTATACAGTAGCTAATTGGTAAAACTCTTGATGTAGTTATTAATAATAATATTGATATGAATTTACTTTAAGATTTTACAGGTGACAAGAATGATGCGACCAACATCTGGCCAGTTGTTGATGGTGAATTTCATCTTAATCAGGTGGAAAGTTTCAGATTTCGGTCCAGTCTCGTAGAAATAGTGGAGGAGCTGAAACTTAGAAGGGTAAGACAAATAAAATATTTTTGAAAAATGTATCAGCAGTAAGCTACACAGCTCACTCAAATGAATTTAGTTTATCTTATAAATCAATTGATATATGTACCATCAAGCATTGCCTTTCTTACCTTTTTGAAATTGTTCTCTTTATAACTCTTTCATTATATCTTGAATGCTTTTATAGGGCTATGTTCTTCAAAACAGCCTGGAACCATGTGAGGACAAATTGTAGCTATTTATGGAGTTATCATGCCTAGTATCTGGTTATTTGTCATTTCACTAGTTGTAGATATCTTTGGAAATGTATTCATTTACAGAAAAATGAAATAGAAAATGAAGAAAGAACACAGATGTTGATAAAAGAAAAGTATGAACTGGAAAGGAAAGTTGTAAGTACATTTAAAATCATGCAGTGTTCCTTGTATCTATTGACTTGTCACTTGTTACTAACTTCTTATTAGTTTGCCATTATTTCTATTATGCAGCTCTGTATACACCATCTCCAAAACATCAACCTGTATGATTGTGATCAGGGATTTTCCTACAATTTTTCAACTGGATCCAGGGTCAATTGAATTAGGAATTTCTACGCGACAAAATGTGACATTGGGAAAAAACAAAAATAGTGAAATAAATAAAAATTTCAGTTCTACTTTGATGAATATTGCCTTTATATTACTTTTTTTAATTTAATTTTGTTATCTGGTGCTGTTTACTATTTTTCAAAATTGCCTTAATATAGGTCTTTGTATATATTAAAACATACTTAATCATTCAAAAGTGACTTTGAAATTGGGAATTTTTCAGTGACAAATTGAGAATTCGTTTTAGGGGAATGTTTCTGTTTCTATTGTAGGAAAATCCCTGGTGATATTAGCAATTTGAAATTTTAGTGATCTAGTCTTTGCCTACTCCAATAATATTAGAGGTTTACACGACAGGAAACTTTTGACAGGCTGTCATGTAACCTCTAATCACCACCGCACATAAAACGTGTTCCTGTGACCCACCTAATTAAAGTCGTTTAAAAGTTATCTTTACTCACATTTCATATGATCTGACCTTACGGTAAACCTCTGGTTAGTTCGAACAAAATTAAATAAATATTGACGAACCTGTTCGAATTATTCGAAATTATGCTTCAGAAAATATGCGTGAGTTCGAACTATTCGAGACAATATCGGCGAAAATCTCGACAGAGTAAAATCATTAGACACAAACACATCCATCGTAAATCTGATACTAACAACGGCGGCCTGAACAATGGCACATTTATAAGTAAGTAAAATGATAGTTTTTCATTTAATTCAATATTAATTGATCGTTAAACGTTCTTCATTTCGCGATAATTATGATGGTTTTTGCACGAAGCCGCTCGCGGATCGGGCAATGCGTAGCTACAGTAGGCCCCAAAACAGTACAGTACACGTTTCATTTGTGACACAAAAGTTAAACATTTGTACAGTATAATCTTTGCATGATTATATTTTTTATCTGAATGAGAAACTATCACTTTATTATTGTAATAAATGGTCTCTTAAATACATCAAAAGCAGTCTTCATAACCTGTTGCGTTTACGAAAGCACTACTGTAAAAATAGGCGATATGTGTTGGTAAAATTAGGTCAGAACATCAACATGTCTGCTTTTAAATATGCCCAGTCGTATAATCTACAAAACATAGTTGATACCTGCAAAATTATCCATCACTAATTGGGACACCTGTGGATTGTTTTGACTGGATATGAATGCTCTTCACGTCACTCAGCACGATCGGGCGGTCGATCCTTTCAACTTTACCGCAAGCGACACCTCGCGTGGCCTGCTTACCTAGCGTGAGGTCGCAGGTTTTCAGGTAATACCTTGATTGGCAATACTTAAGAGATGTCCAGTCACAATTAAATAATCATAATGCTAAGTTAACACTAGTTATATGTGAAAATACACGGACGATTTCTTAGTTTGCCCAGTTTGCCATACACAGCGCGAATGCAAATATCGCATGTTATTTATACATTGTCGGGGCCTAAATTTTGCAATCAGCTGTCTCGTGCGTGATGTATTTTGCAATGTAACAAAAACTGAATTAAAGCTAAAATATGTGGCAAATATTAAATCACAGACGCATTCTAATGATCACGCATACAATCTTATAACCTAAACGTGCTTGTTGATCAAATTTAAATCTTGGCATTTTTTCTGGGCCGGTCATCGATCGGGGCTGGGTCGTCGCGAGCTTTCAATTGAGTTTGCCGATAAAAAAAAAAACTTACTTTACGTTCTTCATTTGACGAGTTCGAACTATCCGAAATGGTGTCAGTTATAAACAGTCAAAGTTCGAACTATTACTAGCTAAAAAATTACTGTTTTTCTAGAAAAAAATGTGTGTTCGAACTATCCGCGTGTTCGAATTAATCGGAGGTTTACCGTATTCTTTTTATCTATCATAAATACACAAAGTTACACAACGTGTGTCCATATCTATATCCAAGATCAGTGATTATTAGCCTCTTTTGTCGTTTAAGCGTAGGTCCCATTTGTATATACCGCCATACTTGTTTTGATTGTGACCTCTCGAGGTTATTTCCGGTTTATCCAAATTTGGAGTTGAAATAGACGAAACAAACGAAACGTTGTGAAAATATAACGTTACGCTATCCGTTTTATTTGTAATCCGTATTTTATAATAACCGGAACAGCAAAGTTGTTTTAGTGACCCAATATTTGAACACAGCAGGTTGCAAGTGAATTATTGTGGATATAATTATATTTAAGAGGTGTCCATCAACAGTTTGTGCATAAATGGATTGATACTTCATCAACAAGTAAGCGTACACATATTTGTTAACATGAATTATCGTTTAGATGGTTTATGACACTTTTTTGTCACGCCCCAGAATCAGGGCGCTGGCAGCTACAAGAAAAACACGCTGAGGGGATATGAGGTCGCAATATCCACCAATATAATCAGGTGGAATAAGACCTCATATACGTATAGGAGTAGTCTTTGCCATGCTGAAATGAATCGGCTTTGAAAATGATATGCAATAATGTCAGATATATAGGGATATTAACTGTTCATTGTGAAAATGATTGATAAATGTGGCCTACATTAATGTCAGAATAAAAGCAAGATGCTGTTTTCATCTTATTTTGTCAGTAGATAAACTGACATATTCGCTTAATTTGCAGCCATTAGATGTATTCCTATAGGGGCTGTGATACCTTAGTCAGGTATGACACCAGCCATGTAACCTCAGGTGAATATCCCAGGTGTGTGGTTTAAGATTCCATACCGTGTCAGTTTGTGTTTTCTGGGAAGCTGTGCTGTTGAGGTGGTGTCCTTAATCAAGACACTTTATAACCTAATTGCTCTGCATCATGGTCCAATGTCATGCAACGGGCCTCCCGTATGTTGTTCAGTGAGGAGGTCACAAACTACTTCAAGGAAACCCTGCCTCAAAATGACCTGGCTTTTTCACAAGATGATAAACCAAGCTAACTAGCAAACAAGCAAAAAGTATTCATATACATGTACTACTTTTCAGGACCTTGATGCAACTAGAATGAAAAATCTTCAAGAAGAGAATGACAAAAACTTAATGGAAACTAAACGAAAATTTGAAGAGAAGATGAGAATATTGGAAGAAAAAGCTGTAAGCATTATCCAGTAGATTTGATGTCTTGTACAGAATGTGTTAGATACCAGTTGAGCTAACAATTAAGTGATAAGATCCTTCTATCTTATTTTTCTCCATGGAACACTTCAGAAAACTAGAGGAACCACGGAACCAAATGATTTCCCATAGACGATAATGTTAACGTTTACCACTGTCCTGCTTAAATGGAGTCCACTAGCCATAATTTTGAAGAATGTTGTCTCGCAAACCTGTAAATAGAATGTTTAAAAATTCTACCAATTTGAACTTTTTTTTATATGGGGGCCACCATCTTGTATTGAATTCGACACCAAAAATTCACCTAAATTTACAACAAAATACACACTTAATTAACTCCCCCGGACAAAAACAGGCTAGAAAAAAATTAACTTATTTTCTATATATTTTACATCTACATGTATTGCCCAGCCCACACATAAAAACTTTGGAAACTTCTCTCACCTGAATATCCAATCAGAAGGCCCCGATGCATTCACCTTCCTATTTAATCTTCTGCCCGAATGCAATCTATTTTACATTTGGTTCTGTGGTCCCTAGAAGTTTAGGCCATTCTTCAGAAAACTAGAACTTAAGGCCTTTTTATAGAGAAAAGGACACTCTTTTTACAAACCCACCACTTTCTATTAGGCAAAAGCTTTTTGGTTTTACATTGGACAAATATGCCGTTTAGATAGATAAAAAAAGCTAAAGAGTTGGATAAAGAGGTGTTCCATAGAAATCAATTTATTTGAGAATTGATGGAGTGCACATAGTTTTGGCAAAACAGGCCTGAATTAAGAAAGTAAAAAAATCTGTGACAAGTGGGAATTTTCAAATGATAACAAAATGATTAGAAATAGAATAAGTTGTATTTATTACTTGAAAAAAGGACAGCCATCATAAAACTGTTTACAATATATATTACACTGGGATTATTTTGACTAGAGACAAGATTCTGTCCAGAAGGAGAGTATGGAGAAGGAGATGGAGGCCATGAAGGATGAACTCCAGAAACTACAGGTCAGGAAAAATTTAGAAAATTTACGACTTATGCCTTATGACTATGACATTTTATTAGTTAAAACAATGTAGACCAATGCCTTAATTATACTTTGCACTCGTGACTTTTAATAGCCCAACATCTTCAGATCTGATGGTGGACTATTTTCAGGGCATCCAATTAACCTAATTGAGGGTATGGTTTTGACTCCCCAAAATGAGACTGGACTCTTGAGTTTGAAAGGATATATCTAGTTGATGTCTGTTTTGACCCTTCAACTTTTTAAGAAATAGTAATTTGACTTATGAAATTGCTAAAAGACAAGGGTCAACTGGATGCCCATATATTCATATTACCCGTCGTCCGTCAGTAAATAACTCTTGTTATAGCTATGTCTTGTAAAGGACTGCAGGGATATTCCTCAAACTTCATGTGTAGGTTCCTCTTGGTCCCTTATCATGCAAATTGAATTTTGATTTTTGATCAGAAAACAAAATGGCAAATAGAGGGCCATCTTGGATTTTGAGAATTGAAATTTGTTATTGCTATTTCTTGAAAAGCTCTGGAGGAATATTTCTCAAACTTCATGTGTAGGTTCCTCTTGTTCCTAGTTGTGCCAGTTCAATTTAGATTTTTGATCAGAAAAACAAAATGGCCAAATTAAACTTTGTTATCGCTATTTCTTGAACAGTACTAGAAGGATAGAATTCCTCAAACTTCATGTGTAGCTAAGGTTCCATTTCTTCTTGTTTAATATCAGATTATTATGAGGAAAAGAAGAAAGAAAGAAAAAATAGAGAGAAGATCAGTCTGATATATTGAACCGATAAAGGTTATTCAACGGTGGGCTACAAGATCCCTCTGGGATCTCTTGATTAGAATTTGATAAATATTGTGTTGGTAGACTTACAAAAAAAATTATCAGAGCATGATTTCTTTGGTATAATTCATAGATTGATGGAAAGCATATGTGGTAGATTTGTAGTTCAATCAGAATTTTGTATCCCTTAAATTTGGTGATTAAGTTTCCTTACCAAACATCCATTGACCCACAGATTTATTTCTACTTGTCTTGTAGCTTTCTAAATATTCCCTGGAGAAACTGTTGCGAGATCAGGAGAGAAAAGTCCAAATACAGTCTGATTCTACTGAGCAGCATCTACAGCAGCTTATCGGGAGTTGAACATAAACTACAAGCCTACTCCACCTACTGTACCAAGCTAGTCAACAGTCAGGAACATCTCGACAGACAAGGTAGGTTTTACTTAAGTTCAAGGTCAGTCTTGCTAGATTGTTGGTTCAGGGTCACTTGTTCACTGACTAGATATTTTAGTAATTAAACGAGTTTCAACTTCACTCGCTAGATGTTTTAGTAATTAAACATGGTTCAACATCACCCACTAGATTTTTAGGTGCTGTGAAACAGCAACCCAAAGTGGTCATCGCCAAATTTAATCGGAACTTTCGGGGGAATCAAAATATCGCTTATTTCAATGATAAATCCCAAGGAGTTCAGAATGGGACAGGAAATAATTTTTCCCAAAAAAAACTAACAACACACTAGACAATCTTGTCTCCTTCCGCGAGATATTTGTTGGTGATAAGTAATAGGATTCACGCTTTCATATGTTTGAAGACATTTGTTAAATTTAAATAAATCATAGAAAAACAGCTTAAGTCATACACAATGACCTGTTTTATCCCTGAGTATTCCGAACTATTTTCTGTGCAAATTATTACGCTTGCTTCCTGGTTTGTGCCAGGGGAGGTAACTTGTATACACTCTAGTTAATGCAACATTGGAAAGTCGCCTCAAGCTCTTGGGTTGATAAAAATAGCCCTTGGCTGTCGAATACTGTTTTTAGACTCAGCTTTTCCAATTGGAAATCGATAAGTGAAATCTCTGATTGTTTTTACATTCGATACTTAAGATGAATGTAGAATACTTCTGATTTGTTCGTCAATTCCGAGAAATAAGGTCACACAAAAATGGCCGTGCTGGTTGAGTTGGTTGAAGCGATTTTGAGGCAAAACTTAACATTAGCTTGTTTCTGCAGCAAACATTCCAATAGCAATGAAGAGGTGGCATCTTTTGAATCAGTCGATGGAGAAATACTTGCACAAGTTATATAACATGAACATTGAACAAGTCACCGAAACAGAAGGTAGGCCAGTTCATTGGGAATGAGTTAAATTTCCGAGATGAGTTTCTTCTAACGAAAGTTGTGGGACCTCTTATTAGGATACAAATCAGTTACTACATGGAGAGAAAAATAGCAATAAATTGAGTACAATTTAAAAACCAAAATAAACTGGTTGAGTAAATTCACGGGAATCTAATATGTACAGTAGGGAATCGCGATGTGGTTTATCAAGAAACATTATGGATATCACTGATTAATTGATCTAAGAATTAAATTAATCATAGTATGCCAATTCAAGTGAGGTTTAAAAACATAATTCTTCACTGTTTATCACAACTTTAATGTAACCACAGCCTTTATAAAGTAAATAAATTCTTGAAAATGACATAGGATAATCATCAGTAAAACATTCAGGAATGCACTTAAAAAACAATAAAAATGTTGTCTTATTATATGCCATTTTATATTTTCCAATATTTGCTTTTCTTCTGTATTTCAATTCATCACAGCACCTATGAGTGGCCTCGACACTTTGATTTAGTAATTAAATGAGTTTCAATTTCACTCACTAGATATTTTAGTAATTAAACAAGTTTCAAGTTCACTCACTATAGTTTGAGGATATCTTCACTAAGGCCAATCTCACTAGTTCCAGTTCAAGGTCACCTTTATTGATCTAGTTGAAGGTCATTTATACTTGGAAGAAGAAAAGCTAGGACAATGATAAGTTTGGAAAATTGATGTCCAATGCTTATTTTTTACCCCAACCACCCATACCCATACAATTGAATTTATTCAATAACCCTCAAATGAACTTTGCTTGTCGCAGATAAAACAATGCAATTTTCTATTGTTTATGCACATGACATGGGATACCTCTCATTAATACCATAAATGTTTAAAGCCTGGGCCAAATATGCAAGGCCATTCTGCCTAAGCCACGTGCCCACCCGGTGTGTTCTCCAATCGTCCATTTTTCAACAAACATTAATGTTCGGTTATTGCAATCAAGAACTAGACTGAGAAATATAACCATATTTGGTAACCACAACGCCACCTACTTCATGTTTCAATGAAATTTGGCTGCCGCCATGGCCTTACGCTTCAAATAATTTACTTGCAAAAATATCTTCATTTTATTTAGTAATTTTACCAAAAATGTTGAAATATATTCAGTAGATGTTTTCAGCATGCAACTATTTGAGAAATGCATAATGCTAGTGAAATGTAAAGCCTAAATGAACCTGAACTTTGCGAATCAACTCCAGGTCAATTTATATAGGTAAAAAAAGATTGCGTAGGCGCATTTGTCGTGGGATGTTTTGATATTTTTGCCCTTCCGCGATCATTCCAAAATGGCTGACATCATAACATAGGTCTGCAAATATGTCCGCGATTTACTTCAATGTGTGAAATATATTTACTAGAATGTTTCATCATTATCAACAAGGTGTGTATTTCAGTAATTTAAAGAAAGAAATCTATCAAAAACGGCATTCGAGATGATACATTGTATCATGGCAGATGCTCAGAGGAGCTACATAGGCTACGTGTTTGGAAGATAGTACTGTGTACAGGCTTACAGGTCATATTTGTGGTTATGTTGACTGGTCATAGCGTTAACGTTGCCACCAATTTTCAAATACCATTTTCCTTGGGGTTGCTTGTTCTAGCCGATACTTAGAACCTATTACTTTTGTAAGGGAGGTAACTGCAAGATTTAGGAAATCAAAAGTTGAACCAATTTGATTGGCTGATTCTTGCATGACTTTGGCATAGAGTTTACAATCGAAGTGACAGATAACTATATATGGCAATATTCAAATGATATCAACATTTATGGATACATGTGGTTGACAATTGTTGTGTTTAAAATGCTGACTATATATATGTAACAAATGAACAATTATATAGCATGTTTTTATTTCGGCAAAGACGAGAATATGCAAACAGACGAGCGGTTGGGGTATTTACCGAAACGGACTTGGAAATACCGGAGAAAAATGGGGCTTAAATTGGCATTATTTTCAGGAAATGAACCCAAATATATGTTCTTCAATGCCCAAATGTATCATATGTAATATATGAGGGATTTATATGACAGAGACATATTTTAAATAATTTTTTTAATCTTTTGGACATTCACGATTCATGGCCTGATTGTCGTCGGAGTTGATTTACCAAAATGGCTGACAATGGACCCGAAATCATTATTTTTATGAGTGAATAGACACCATACAGTATTATTTTGTGTGTATAGAGGTCACGTTTATACCACCACCAATATAATTCAATTTTTGATTTTACCAACCACCCAAAAAATGATATTTATTTTTCACCTCACCACCCACAAAAACAACCCAATCATCTGCCGCCTGACCAAACCCCCACCCTCCAACCCCTCACAGTTAATTCTGGAACCACCCTAATCTAGTCCAGATGTATGGTAATATCAAAGTTACACCTGCATACACTATGTTTGTATTCATATTGAAAATAAAAACAATGACATGTTTCTTTCCAGCAGTTTATTGCTGAAAAAAATTCTTTTAATGAAACACATTTAAACAAAAACATTTTCTTTTGATTCTTTTAATGAAACACATCTTTTGGATCCAAATATAAATTAACTGATTCAAAATTGCATACTTGCCAACTTTCTAAAAATCTCATGGGGTAGAAAGTGCGCGAGTGACATTTCAACAGGGTAACAATTAATTGTTTTGCTAACACATGTCTTCATAGTTTCAGACCCAAAAAAAAAAGTTGGTTCTCAGGCCATTTTTTTTCCAAAAGAGATGTGGCAGGGAGGCATTTTTTTTTCATTTTACATGGCAAAAATGAGATGTGAGATAGTTGTTTTTGTTTTGAATGAAAATTGTTTTTCCACACAATTTGTTTGTATAAATCTGTTGTTGCAAAATTAACATTTATTGATAAAGCACAGTTAGATATTCTTTAAGAAACATCCAAGTATTTTACTTGTGTTTTGGTGTCTTCTGTCCGATTGAGTGCCATTCTCCGTGCAATCGTCTGTCATGAACACGAGGTAAATAAATCATAATCATTTAAATGCTTGCCTTTATTTGTCCTTCATTCAAACATCTTTGTGACTTGAGTGATAACTGATAAAACCGACATGTGGCATGGGCCGATTTCCTAATTTTTTTAAAGATGGCTACTGAGGCATTCCAATTTTTTCTTTGTTTTTGTTTTTATTATTTTTACAATAAAATTGTGAATGTGGCAGCCTTAAATGAGATGAGTCCTGGCCTGAGAACCAAGTCATGTTTTGGAGTAAACCAAATTTATCAATAGGATGATAAAATAAATTATGTTGCATGGGTTAAATTAATTAAAGTGTACTTAAACTGATCTCTATTTGCCATTTCACAGTACTGTTTATGAATATAGTTGAGATATTGTATTGTAAAGATTTGACTAATTTGTGTGGTGAAACATTCATTTACTTAAAGGTGATTACATATATTCATATCTAAAAACTATGAAAACAATGTTCTTTTTGTAATGTTTTATAATTTCAAGAGGTGAAAAAATTCAGAATCAGCTGGAAGACTTATAATGATAAAAAACATATTGTTTATATATTATAACTTCCCACACTGGTATTTTTCATTTGACAGCAAGACTTGTGAGTCATTTGTATTGACTTTTAAATTCATGTCAAAATTAAGATATTTAAAAAGGTTAAATGAACCAATGAACCAATTAATTTGAACTTTTTTGCCCGATTATCTTCAATACATTTAAAAATTAAAATGCATCAGGGACATTTAATTAGAAATTGTTAAAAAAATGTTATGATAATCTTTGCATGAATTTGAATGATTTTTTAATTATGAACTTTTTTAAAGCATTCATGATCATTTAATTGTTGCATTCAAACTTCCTGAATTGATTAAGAAAACAATCAGGGATTATAAGATTCCAAGACTTACAAACATCAAATGAGACAAGTTCTTAATATCTGATACGAAATGCATAAATAAACAAGGAGTTAATAATTAATGAATTATTAAATATTTAACCAGAATAGTGAAAGGTTTGTTATCTCCCTTTGATTGAAGTAAATGCTGAAAATATCTGTTATTACCTCCCTTGAATTGCATTGTGTCTCAGACCACTTGACATGTATGATAAAAAATCTGTTAAGTCTGGTTAAAATATCCTTAATTTTTGGGAATATAAAGATGGAAAATATAAGAAATTTTGTAATTGTGATTAAAAATGTTTCCTGAAATCTTGTGATCATTATGATTATAAATAGGTGAGATACTGATAAATGGACACCCATTTCCGATGCATAATTATCTACCAGTACAGATTGTACAATGAACTCATGACATTTCACTGGAACAATCTTAAAAAAAGAGGTGATAAAATTAATAACAGACAATATTAAAAAATCAAGCCTTCCTTTGAAAAAAACCTATAGTGAAGGAGATTAAAGTTAAAAAACGATGGCATAACAGAAATAGCAACAGCGGCGTAACAAAAATAGCAACAACACCATAACAAAAATAGCAACAACGCCGTAACAAAAATAGCAACAGCGGCGTAACAAAAATAGCAACAACGCCGTAACAAAAATCAAAACTCGAAGAGAAAATCACACTGTTATATGTGCTATGAAAAGCAATTTGAGGGAGATAGTTGAAAATAAAGGTAACATATCAAATGTCAAAAAGCCAGCAAAGAAAAAACAATTTGTGTCTACTAATGGTAAAGTCCAGTCAAGGCTGATAACAAAACAAAGGCAAACAGAGGGAAAACAATATTAAATTAAATAAACAAAATTAAAACTGTTTATGTCAAACATATAATGCAGATTTTGGAGATAGATTGGTTAAGAGAATACCATAACAAGATGATTATAAAACAACTCCAGCTGTAATGAAAGAAATTGTGCTGTAATATGATAAAATATGGTTGCTTTGATTAGTTTTCTGTAACAAATACTGTGTACACCAATTCATCATTGCACCAATCAGTTAAAATTTGATGATGTTATGAGTGCCCTAAGTGTGTGATTTTTTAATAAAGTGATTATTGTAATGCATTTTGGCACAAAAATTGTATGTTACACTGTGTGTGTACTTTGATTACCTTGGGAGGGGTTAAGTATTAGTCTTTTTTTTTCTTTTCTTTTTTCAAATTGCAATAATTAATTTTTCTTTGTTTTCATGGTAAATACTCAAATGTGATTGGTTGAAAAATTCTTTTCATTCTTCTATGAAAGAAATTCCGAGAATGGCGCGAAAAATGTGACGTCACAATACGACAATTGACGTTGCGTATTGATTTGAGAAAAAGAATCCCATTTAAAACCAGTAAAATTGTACATAAAACATGTTTTAAATTAGAAAATCATTTTCAAAAATTAATTATAAGCGTTGATGTCAATTTTTTTTTAGTTACCCCGATGAAACTAAAAAAAATGACATCAATGCTTAAATATTTGGAAAAAACATGAATAAAAATGCATTAATAACTGCTTCATCATAACTCCACATGAAATGAAAACAGTAATCCTATGTATATTTATGAGGTGAATGAATTTTGTTTTTGGTAATCCCATTTTGCAAAGCTGTTTACAAGGAAGCAAAAAGCATTTCATTAAACATATAAGTTACCATGTAACGCTGGAAGTTTAACATTAATTTATGCATGAAATGTAATCATTTACAACAATTAACTTTGAACTAATCATTTGTGTAGATTGCCTGCACTGGTATATAGCCCATGGGATGGAAATAGACATTTTTAAGCATTTTGTAAAATTAATTTCGGATAACCCATGGTACGTTGTTAATTTAAATATGATAATTAAATTCATGTATACATTTATTTTATGTCTGTGAACCATCAGACATTGTATTTTCAATTAAATTCTATTTGGCTGCAAACAGTGAACACTAAAATATGTTTTTCTATTGATTTTTTTCTGTGAAAACCAGGAAACAAGTAACATATAACCTTCATTTTTCCACATTTACATAAAAATTTTCACAGATAACAAGCTCTGGCAGATACTGTAAACGTGGAAATTTACGCGAGGGGGAAATTTATGCTAATTTATGCTAATTTATGCTAATGAAAATTACCCAAAAGCATATGGTTTACATATCGAAATCGCGAAATTAATCACCTTTGGAAATAACCACGTTTACAGTAGCCAAAAAAAGACTTCTCTTCATATAGAAATTGCTTCCAGGCTGTAGCCAGGAAATTATGGTAATTGATGAGTGCAATTATTCAATTTCTTGTCTTAACGGTTTAACACACAGTTGGGCAGAGTTAATGTGTGAGATAAGACAGTGTGTCAGTAAAGTCATTGTTGGCAATGGTTGGATATAACAGTATGTTATATCACTGGTTAGTAAAGTCAGGTTTCACTGTAGTTTAAATACTTATTTAGGGTAATGAAAATTATGTCATAAATGTTTTAATGGAAATCTATATGTTTATGGTAGAAAAAATGCACCAGTAATGTAAAAATAAAGATGCCCATGCAGGGATTTTCCTACAATAAAAACAGGGTCCGTTAAAAGGACCCATTTCCCTAAAAAAATCTTGTGAAAATTCCCAATTTGCCCCTGAAAAATTCACAATTTTGAAGTCACTTTTGAATGATTAAGTAAGTTTTGTCTACAGAGACCTATACTAAGGTCCTTTTGAAAAATAAAAAAACAGCTATAGATACCAAAATGAAATCAAAAATAATGTAAAGGCAATATTCATCAAAGAAACTGAAATTTGTATGAATTTCACTATTTGTTGTTTTTCCCAATGTCACATTTTGTCGTGTAAAAACTCACAATTCAATTGACCCTGGACCAAGTTGAAAATTGTAGGAAAATCCCTGGTATGTTGACAATTACACAGTAGGCAAGACCTATACCAGGTTGTCAAAACTACTCCAACAATCTCAGGTAGTGACTAGGCATTGAGGTGTAAATCAGTAGGTGTAACATACAAAACAGGAATTCTGGATATCAATTCTAATCATATTATAACAAAATGGCCACTGGAAATTAAGAAGAAGAAAAAAAGGGGGGGGGGGGGGAGGGATCATTGTCAGTTATTGGAGTAAAAAATCTGAACCTACCTATAGCCTTAATTTGCATGCAAACTGTTCTTTTTTTATACCAACCCCCCAGCAAAGTAGGGGGTTGGGTAAACTGGAAATGACAGGTTGTCTGTCAATCTGTCTGTCTATGGACACAAAGGTCTGCCGGCTACTCCTCCTAAACTACTGAGGGGATTTCAACAAAACTTGCTGGCAAAAACCCCTGTACATTGTAGATACATGTAATCTACTGTATATAGGGTTTTTGATCGGTCAACCAAGATGACCACCACGGCCTCTGATTGAATGAAAAACTAATTCGCTATAACTCTTTTACTATTAAATGAAATTCAATAAAAGTTTGTGGAGGGACGGACAAGATGAACTTTAATTTTGTATCAACAAAGTTAAAATTAAGAATAAATGGCTGCAATAGAGTTGATGTCGGATTGGTCATAAGTTATATATCGTCCGATTTAGACAAAATTTAGTATTTAGGTTTAGTATGGCACTGCATAAACAATGGTGGTGTTTACTTTTGGAAAAAACAAAATTGCTCCAATTGGTCGATATTGTCCCGTTTTGTTTAAAATTTGTATAAAGGGGTATTAGGGGACTGTGAATTCAACTGTATTGCTTTGGCTGCCATAGTAAATTTAGATATTGTTTGATTTCTATGAAATATGGTTTATAAGGAATTTAGAGACTGTAAATTCAGGGGGATAAATCAAATCAAGAGCATGGAAATCAACATCAAATTAATCCAGGTTATATTGAAATATTCCAGCCATTATACTGTCAACTGAATGTAAAATCCTGGGAGATTCATCCCTGTATGACATTGAAGTTACAAACGTTTTGGACAATCACGTAAGTTGTCTTTTCACCGGTACATGTGTCCTGAAGGTTGATATTGGAGACAGTAGTTTCTTCGGAGGAGCCTGATTGAACTTTCAGAGGAGGGTCGATCCACAATGTAGTCCTGCTCATTGTGAGGCTGAGGTTGGCTGAAGCCACATCCATCCATATCCATATCACTTTGGTCAGGTACAGGATTTCCATGGTTACAGGAATCCTGGAGGAAATCTATGTCATTGTCGACAGGATGGTCATAGACATAGTCGCTGTTATTGTCTTCGGAGTCGACTGATATCTGAGCTCCAAAGTCACGTTTTGGCACTCGACAAGAACAAGATTTTTTGAGATTTTCGTATTTCTTTTTAAGTTCGTGTAATTCTATGTTTGATTTCATTTTTTCTTTGCATCTTGTTTCCTCCCACTGCTCTTTTTCCTTTTTCTGTTTTTTCGCGTTTTCCTCCTTGATTTTCTGAACCCTCATGTCCCACTCGGCTTTTGCTTCGTCACGACTTCGCTGTTGCCAAACTTTCATATTATCTTTCTCTTTAGCTAGTTCAAGCTTCTGTTTCTCGCTCTCTTGTTTCAATTCTTCGTATTTACTCTTGTATTCTTTTGCTTCTTTTTGAGCTTTTGTCGATCGCTGTGCTTCTTCATTTGCTCGTTTCTCAATCCGGCGTGATTTTCTTTCAATTAATTGGGGAAGTGAAAGGTGTTCATTTGCACCTTCCTGATAATCAAGCTCCTTCCTAGTAGCTTCCAGTTTATCTATCAATTTTCCATGTTCATTTACCTGAACAGCAAACGGAAGAACCTCCATGCCTGGTATTTTAGCACCGTTGACAACCATTGCTAAGCGCCCACTAATTTGATGTGACAAAGTGTCCTGAGCTTTCAACTGTTGTCGCTCCTGTTTCTTTTGTCTCTGATCACATAAGTAACGTTCACGTTTTTTCTTGATGTCAACGAGCTGGCAAGCAATGTAGCGACAGTTCCTGTCCTTTTTCAAAATTTCAACAAGGACCAAGAAAGCTCCAGGAGCTTTCTGAATGCAATAAAGAAATTTCCTGACCTGGTCATATTGCTTGTTTTGTTTCTGAAAAGAGAAAATGATATAAGATTTCGGTCAAACCTGCCTCAAGTGGCTACCTGAATTAAGGGACTGCCTCTCTATTCAGACTTGACTGTCTTCAGAATAACAAATATTAAAAACATAGCAAAATTGTTGGAATAAGATTTTTTTTGTTAGATTTAAGCATGTACATTTAAATATACACCAATATTTAAGCATGTACATTTAAATATACATCAGTTGTTGTTCAAAATTAAACTAAATGAGTGTAAGGAATAAGAATCAATGAGCTCTGAACAAAAGTTGTCATTATATGTGTTGAACCACTATATATATATATAGATATATATTACAAAAACATTACAGTTATGCAGAAAACTCAACTTTGTACCATTCATAATGGTTACAGATACTAATATTCTCAGCTGTTTACATACCATAATATTATTTTTATCATCAACCTTCAGTACGTTTCTATCAATGAACTGCCTAAGGAATGATTGTGCCAGAGGCAAGGCTCGCTCTAGATCTTTCAGGAGTTTGTTGATCGCAAATCTCTCTGCCTCATTCATGGTTCTGCAAGGAATAAATATGTTTTAGTGATATGTGTTATATAGTAATTATTAAATACTTGATTAAAATAAAAAAAAATTGTCTTATAAAAGTGCATTTCAGGAAAATACAATAACATTTTTGCTATAAACCCTACCAAGTTTTAGAGAGATTGGTACAGAATTGAGGGAGGATCTTAATGTAGAAGCTTAAAAAACTGTTATAAGTGAGTCCTTCTCTGACAGACCTGACTTGTAAAATATAGCTGAACCAATGTCAACACAGTGACAAAGTGTACCACAGTGTAGACATATAGTGACAAAGTGTACCACAGTGTAGACAGACAGTGACAAAGTGTACCACAGTGTAGACAGACAGTGACAAAGTGTACCACAGTGTAGAGACACAGTGACAAAGTATACCACAGTGTAGACAACCAGTGACAAAGTGTACCACAGTGTAGACAGACAGTGACAAAGTGTACCACAGTGTAGAGACACAGTGACAAAGTGTACCACAGTGTAGACAGTGACAAAGTGTACCACAGTGTAGACAGTGACAAAGTGTACCACAGTGTAGACAGTGACAAAGTGTACCACAGTGTAGACACACAGTGACAAAGTGTACCACAGTGTAGACAGTGACAAAGTGTACCACAGTGTAGACAGACAGTGACAAAGTGTACCACAGTGTAGACAGACAGTGACAAAGTGTACCACAGTGACAAAGTGTACCACAGTGTAGACACACAGTGACAAAGTGTACCACAGTGACAAAGTATACCACAGTGTAGACACACAGTGACAAAGTGTACCACAGTGTAGACACACAGTGACAAAGTGTACCACAGTGTAGACACACAGTGACAAAGTGTACCACAGTGTAGACACACAGTGACAAAGTGTACCACAGTGTAGACAGACAGTGACAAAGTGTACCACAGTGTAGACAGACAGTGACAAAGTGTACCACAGTGTAGACACACAGTGACAAAGTGTACCACAGTGTAGACACACAGTGACAAAGTGTACCACAGTGTAGACAGTGACAAAGTATACCACAGTGTAGACAGACAGTGACAAAGTATACCACAGTGTAGACAGTGACAAAGTGTACCACAGTGTAGACAGACAGTGACAAAGTGTACCACAGTGTAGACCACACAGTGACAAAGTGTACCACAGTGTAGACAGACAGTGACAAAGTGTACCATAGTGTAGACACACAGTGACAAAGTATATCACAGTGTAGACACACAGTGACAAAGTGTAACACCAATGTAGACAGACAGTGACAAAGTGTACCACAGTGTAGACAGATAGTAACAAAGTGTACCACAGTGTAGACAGACAGTGACAAAGTGTACCACAGTGTAGACACACAGTAACAAAGTGTACCACAGTGTAGACAGACAGTGACAAAGTGTACCACAGTGTAGACAGACAGTGACAAAGTGTACCACAGTGTAGACACACCGTGACAAAGTGTATCACAGTGTAGACACACAGTGACAAAGTGTATCACAGTGTAGACACACAGTGACAAAGTGTACCACAGTGAGACACACAGTGACAAAGTGTACCACAGTGTAGACAGTGACAAAGTGTACCACAGTGTAGACAGACAGTGACAAAGTGTACCACAGTGTAGACAGTGACAAAGTGTACCACAGTGTAGACACACAGTGACAAAGTATACCACAGTGTAGACACACAGTGACAAAGTGTACCACAGTGTAGACACACAGTGACAAAGTGTACCACAATATAGACACACAGAGACAAAGTGTACCACAGTGTAGACACACAGTGACAAAGTGTACCACAGTGTAGACAGTGACAAAGTGTACCAGTGTAGACACACAGTAACAAAGTATACCACAGTGTAGACAGTGACAAAGTGTACCACAGTATAGACACACAGTGACAAAGTATACCACAGTGTAGACACACAAAGACAAAGTATACCACAGTGTAGACACACAAAGACAAAGTATACCACAGTGTAGACACACAGTGACAAAGTGTACCACAGTGTAGACACACAGTGACAAAGTATACCACAGTGTAGACACATAGTGACAAAGTGTACCACAGTGTAGACACACAGTGACAAAGTGTACCACAGTGTAGACTCACAGTGACAAAGTGTAACACAGTGTAGACACACAGTGACAAAGTGTACCACAGTGTAGAGACACAGTGACAAAGTGTACCACAGTGTAGACAGTGACAAAGTGTACCACAGTGTAGACAGACAGTGACAAAGTGTACCACAGTGTAGACAACCAGTGACAAAGTGTACCACAGTGTAGACAGACAGTGACAAAGTGTACCACAGTGTAGACAACCAGTGACAAAGTGTACCACAGTGTAGACACCCAGTGACAAAGTGTACCACAGTGTAGACAGACAGTGACAAAGTGTACCACAGTGTAGACAGACAGTGACAAAGTGTACCACAGTGTAGACACACCGTGACAAAGTGTACCACAGTGTAGACAGTGACAAAGTGTACCACAGTGTAGACACCCAGTGACAAAGTGAACCACAGTGTAGACAGACAGTGACAAAGTGTACCACAGTGTAGACAGACAGTGACAAAGTATACCACAGTGTAGACAGTGACAAAGTGTACCACAGTGTAGACACACAGTGACAAAGTGTACCACAGTGTAGACACACAGTGACAAAGTGTACCACAGTGTAGACACACAGTGACAAAGTGTACCACAGTGTAGACACACAGTGACAAAGTGTACCACAGTGTAGACACACAGTAACAAAGTGTCCACAGTGTAGATAGTGACAAAGTTTACCACAGTGTAGACAGTGACAAAGTGTACCACAGTGTAGACACACAGTGACAAAGTGTACCACAGTGTAGACACACAGTGACAAAGTGTACCACAGTGTAGACAGACAGTGACAAAGTGTACCACAGTGTAGACACACAGTGACAAAGTGTACCACAGTGTAGACACACAGTGACAAAGTATACCACAGTGTAGACAGTGACAAAGTGTACCACAGTGTAGACACACAGTGACAAAGTGTACCACAGTGTAGACACACAGTGACAAAGTGTACCACAGTGTAGACACACAGTGACAAAGTGTACCACAGTGTAGACACACAGTGACAAAGTGTACCACAGTGTAGACACACAGTGACAAAGTGTACCACAGTGTAGACAGTGACAAAGTGTACCACAGTGTAGACAGTAACAAAGTGTCCACAGTGTAGATAGTGACAAAGTGTACCACAGTGTAGACAGTGACAAAGTGTACCACAGTGTAGACAGACAGTGACAAAGTGTACCACAGTGTAGACAGACAGTGACAAAGTGTACCACAGTGTAGACAGTGACAAAGTGTACCACAGTGTAGACAGACAGTGACAAAGTATACCACAGTGTAGACAGTGACAAAGTGTACCACAGTGTAGACACACAGTGACAAAGTATACCACAGTGTAGACAGTGACAAAGTGTACCACAGTGTAGACAGTGACAAAGTGTACCACATTGTAGACAGACAGTGACAAAGTGTACCACAGTGTAGACACACAGTGACAAAATGTACCACAGTGTAGACAGTGACAAAGTGTACCACAGTGTAGACAGACAGTGACAAAGTGTACCACAGTGTAGACACACTGTGACAAAGTGTACCACGGTGTAGACAGACAGTGACAAAGTGTACCACAGGGTAGACACACATTGACAAAGTGTACCACGGTGTAGACAGACAGTGACAAAGTATACCACAGTGTCGACACACAGTGACAAAGTGTACCACAGTGTCAATATACAGACAAGTAAACCAAAGTTATTTACTTGTAAACGTGATTACCTGTTATATCGCCGGTATTACTGTTGTGTTAGATATAAGATATAATTATTTTGGCAGGTGATTCATCTGTGAATTTATATGCATTTAAATTTTATTTTTCAATTTTTGAGTTATTTTTTATTATTCAAATTTCATTTGGATTCAAAGTACCCTTAATTATGCGATTTTTCCATTGGATACATCCAAGATTTAAAGTGATATATTATGGAGATGTGAAAAATATATGTACAATCTGTTTTGGAAGGATTTTCCAATATTATTTTATTACACAAGCCCCCAAAATAAATACAAATATGACCAGATGGTGATGTAATTAGGCTCATTTATGATGGTTGATATTAAGTTTACAGACTATCTGGTTTTGTACACCACAAATATGATTTTATCAATGTTGGATACTTTAGAAATGAAACCTCATGGACCCTTGTGGGTTACATAATTTTCTTACCAATTCAACATTCACAAAACTATCTTATAATTTTGTCATATAAAAATTTACATTTTTGTTCAAATTTAAATAAAGACTATTCTTATTATTATAGAAATAATGTTATAAAAAGGGAAGGTGTAAGTTGTACAAAAAAAAAAAGTGAAGTGGCAAAATAAAATGGTAAAGTCATAAAAAATATTTTGATTACTCAGAAATAGCCTCTTTATTGATTTAAGAGTGAGCACACTGTCAATTTATCTTTTTAAGTATATTTTTGTCAATAGATAGATAATATTAAGTATTAATTTTGAGTGATCTTTCTATATATTCTGACAAATAAAATGTGAAACTTAAAGATAATTAACTGCATCTATTATCATTAATGATTTAAAGGCTATTGTCAATGTAAATGGTTAGATTAATATACACCGTAGTTTATACATTATACTACCTGTACATGATGGTTTCACTTAGAAGCATAACTGTAAAATCAATATTCAATAACATCAACTAAATATTTTGATTAAAGATGAAATTCTTACCTTGTTGGATTGAAATTTTGATGGAGTTGATTTAAACTATCTTCAGTTTTTATGTCACCATTGTGTTTTGGCTGTAAGACTGTAATCAACCAGAGCTGAAGTTTCCTGAACAGTTGTGATTGGCTGAGCAGTCGTTGTATTTAATAGTTACACCTGTACACAGTATATACCTGTCCAAATTTCTATAAATAGATATGATGTCACCCTAATGCGGAGCACTAAAGAAGTGTTAAGTCACATTAAGACCTGGCATGGGAGTCACTACCTACTGGTAATAGCTGTAGAAATGAATGCTTCCCCGACACCTAGTGACTGTCAGTGACCGACGTGCTGACGGCTATAATTACCTTCTCACTTTCATTTGTAACTCTCAATTATGACTTTGAAACTGATATCTTATAGAAAAGATTTACCTAATGTATGGAGTCTTACACTTAGGTAACAATGTGTTGTTTCAAGTGATTGTCAGCCTTTTGACAAAAACAAATAAATCAAAATATCATTATTGAGTCATAAATAGTAGGATCTTTGCCTACATATGTATGCAGAACCAGAGAATTCTGGCCCACAATGCACGTTTTTGAGAGAAAAGAAAAACTTTGGTACATATATCTGCAGAGAGATTAGTAATAAACAATACCTTGTCCTCGCTCGTGCTTGGAATAGTAACCTTTCGCTCACAAGGCAAACATATCCTACACTTCTTAGCTAGTAAGGTGACCTTTGCTCTCCACTTTTAAATCTCCTTCCTTCACAAATTCTTCACCGCTGCATGGAGACAACTACATTCCAGGTTCTTTATCTCCTAGGAAGCATCTCAATCTCCTATAGCTTTCACTTGGAGTGGTCAGCCGCACCAAATTTGTGATTGGAAGGAATAATGAAAAAACCTTGCCCTCGCACAGGCTTGAACTAGTGACCTTTCATTCTCAAGGCAAACATCCGCCCACTAGGCTAAAAGGGAATTCTCCCTAGTCTAAGCTTGTAAGGTGACCTGTACTCTCCGATCTTTTACAATTTCCTCCCTGTCTATCTTGTATGTATGTACGTAATGCCAAAGTTTGTCAGCACTCTAGCAGCTTCATTCCTTGAAGTTCACGTTTCAGGGGTTTTAGGTCAAGGTCAAGGTCATGTAACTATTTTTAGCAGGGGCCGGTATCATGGTAAGGGATATGCAATTGAAATACCCAGTATGTAAGCTGGTTACTTAAGTCAGTTTGTGATATTCCCAGAAAATTTTATTTTGCATTAAATATCCAGCAAATAATTATATGTACAAACAAATCTATCTGATCCTCAAGCTATAACCATGAAATATAAGCCCTGTGAAATTTAACAAGTATACAGTACCGTGGCATTGAGTTATCTGGTCTAGAATATTTTGGGCTATATCATTAATTGTAACACTGACGATGTTTGAGAACTGACAAATTTGTTATCATTATATTTACTTGTATTTGTAAAGTCTAATGGATGTTTGATTGTTTTAGGTTTGTAATAGTTGATATGCAGTTTGAAAAGGAAGATCTAGGCTGTGATTTTACTCCGATTGAGACTTGGTGTGAATATGGATGGCTAACCTGTCCTATTTATGTCCTAGAATAAACCCATTGAGTCAACTCATTGGTCACAAGGCTCATTACAGGACATCCCATGGGGGATTGGCTTTTATATAACAGGGCAGTAACAGATGGGCTTATTACAGGGCAATAAGGGGTGGGCTTATGACAGGACAAAGAGGGATTGACTTCTTACAGGACAATGAGGGGTGGGCTTATTACAGGACAATGAGGAGTGGACTTCTTACAGGACAATGAGGGGTGGACTTATTACAGGACAATGAGGGGTGGACTTATTACAGGACAATGAGGGGTGGACTTATTACAGGACAATGAGGGGTGGACTTATTACAGGACAATGAGGGGTGGGCTTATTACAGGACAATGAGGGGTGGACTTCTTACAGGACAATGAGGGGTGGACTTATTACAGGACAAAGATGGGTGGACTTCTTACAGGACAATGAGGGATGGACTTATCACAGAACAATGAGGGGTGGGCTTATTACTGGACAATGAGGAGTGGGCTTATTACAGGACAATGAGGGATGGGCTTATTACAGGACAAAGAGGGATGGGCTTATTACAGGACAATGAGGGGTGGACTTATCACAGGACAAAGAGGGATGGGCTTATTACAGAACAATGAGGGGTGGACTTATTACAGGACAACGAGGGGTGGGCGTATTACAGGACAATGAGGGGTGGGCTTATGACAGGACAATGAGGGGTGGGCTTATGACAGGACAGAGGGATGGACTGATGACAGGACAACGAGGGGTGGACTTATTACTGGACAATGAGGGATGGGCTTATTACAGGACAATGAGGGGTGGACTGATGACAGGACAACGAGGGGTGGACTTATTACTGGACAATGAGGGGTGGGCTTATTACTGGACAATGAGGGATGGGCTTATTACAGGACAATGAGGGGTGGACTGATGACAGGACAACGAGGGGTGGACTTATTACTGGACAACGAGGGGTGGGCTTATTACAGGACAATGAGGGGTGGACTTATGACAGGACAATGAGGGGTGGACTTATCACAGAGCAATGAGGGGTGGGCTTATGACAGGACAACGAGGGGTGGACTTATCACAGAGCAATGAGGGGTGGGCTTATGACAGGACAACGAGGGGTGGACTGATGACAGGACAACGAGGGATGGGCTTATGACAGGACAATGAGGGATGGGCTTATTACAGGACAAAGAGAGATGGGCGTATTACAGGACAACGAGGGGTGGGCGTATTACAGGACAATGAGGGGTGGGCTTATGACAGGACAATGAGGGGTGGACTTATTACAGGACAATGAGGGGTGGACTGATGACAGGACAACGAGGGGTGGACTTATTACTGGACAATGAGGGGTGGGCTTATTACAGGACAATGAGGGGTGGACTTCTTACAGGACAATGAGGGATGGACTTATTACAGGACAATGAGGGGTGGGCTTATTACAGGACAATGAGGGGTGGGCTTATTACAGGACAATAAGGGGTGGGCTTATTACAGGACAATGAGGGATGGACTTCTTACAGGACAATGAGGGATGGACTTATTACAGGACAATGAGGGGTGGGCTTATTACAGGACAATGAGGGGTGGGCTTATTACAGGACAATAAGGGGTGGGCTTATTACAGGACAATGAGGGGTGGACTGATGACAGGACAATGAGGGGTGGGCTTATTACAGGACAATGAGGGGTGGACTTATCACAGAGCAATGAGGGGTGGACTTATCACAGAGCAATGAGGGGTGGGCTTATGACAGGACAACGAGGGGTGGACTTATGACATGACAATGAGAGGTGGGCGTATTACAGGACAACGAGGGGTGGGCTTATGACAGGACAATGAGGGGTGGGCTTATTACAGGACAATGAGGGGTGGACTGATGACAGGACAACGAGGGGTGGACTTATTACTGGACAATGAGGGGTGGGCGTATTACAGGACAATGATGAGTAGGTTTATTGCAGGTCACCGAGGAATGTGCTAATTACAGGATATTTAATGAGGGATGGGCTTAAAGGGCAGATAATTTAGGGTGGCTTATGACAGGACAAAGAGGAAAGGGCTTATAACAGGACAACGAGGGATGGGCTTATTACAGGACAATGAGGGGTGGGCTTATTACAGGACCACGAGGGGTGGGCTTATTACAGGACAATGAGGAGAGGCAGGCTTATTACAGGATAGTGAGAGGCAGGCTTATTACAGGGTAGTGAGAGGCAGGCTTATTACAGGGTAGTGAGAGGCAGGCTTATTACAGGGTAGTGAGAGGCAGGCTTATTACAGGACAATGAGTTTGTGGACTTGTTACAAGACAATGAGGGGTTGAACTTATTCCAAGGCAATGAGGGGTTGAGCTTATTCCAAGGCAATGAGGATGCTATATCATTGGTTGGTTGTTTCTGCTGAATAGAAATAATTGAACAAAATGGCTTATGAAGTTAATTTGGTTTTGTTTGTTTTTGTTTAACGTCCTATTAACAGCCAGGGTCATTTAAGGACATGCCAGATTTTGGAGGCAGAGGAAAGCCGGAGTACCCGGAGAAAAACCACCGGCCTACGGTCAGTACCTGGCAACTGCCCCACGTAGGTTTCGAACTCGCAACCCAGTTTATATCTGTTCTGTTCTTAAATCTACTGATATTTGGAGCTGATTCATTGTGATCTTCTGAAGATTATTTAAGTTTTGACCATGGTTTCTTACCTGTCAACACACCCAATAAATTCATTGATTGAATTGACAGACTGGACAAGTACCTGTGGTTTTAACTACAAAATGTTAAACATTTTCTGCTGAGGGATGTTGTAATATGGGGAGACTTTTTTAGAATATTGTCAGGCATGGCTTATGTATTTTGAAATTGTAAACAATTTTACATAAAAGTCTGTTATCATCTTGAAGACATATTCCACAGTTGGACACAGTAAAGCACCGCCTTTGGAGAAGTCACCAGTTCGAGCATTATACAGTACCAACTGCACAACAAAATCAATATGATAATGCTGAATTACTGGCACTGTGTCAGGAAGTTACAGCATACTGTTATATATAGACAATGACTTGACCAAACATAGAAATACAAAGTCATCAGTGTTTAGACATTACAGGTGTAATGGTAACAGTAATGGGAGCCCATCATGGACAGGGTATTTTTAGCCCCTACCGGTGAAATGGGGGGGGGGTCTGTTGAATCGGGAATTTCTACATGACAAAATGTGACATTGGGGAAAAACAAAAAATAGTGAAAATCATCCAAATTTCAGTTTTTCTTTGACACATAGTATCATATTGCCAGTGTTTAGTTAAATTATGTTATTCAATTCAAAGTTTGCATATGTATGTATGAATAATTCACAATGACATCTTCTTTATAATATGTATTTCATTCCTTTTTTTTGCATTCAACAACGATATAACAGAGTCCACTGTAGTTCATTAGGCCCACCAAGGGTAGGATATAATCTATGCATTATTTCTGTACCCCCCTGGTAATAATGAATTCAAGCATTTAAAGACGAGCATATTACCCTGCAGAGACTACTTACGTCTGACTTTTAATGGGTATGTTCAAAGATTTAAATGAATATTTATTTCTTCATTAATGCATTATAATAATGTTTGTGACAAATTACGAGCGACAACTTTGCAGACTATTTCAACATGCAAGATATCATTGAAGACATTCATCTTCTCTACAGAAGGCACCAAAAGAATATTTTCTACAGATAAAAGGCGTCCTAGAAGTATTTTGTAAGGCAACCCAGAAATATTTTCTACAGTAGACACCTTAAGTTACCCACTTAGAAGCAGAGCAAGCGATTTTAAATGGACCTGAGTGTCTTGCAATGAGTACCCATCTTGTATTGTTTCTGCACAGCCTCCTGGTTTAACACTGGTTGTCCTTGCTGAATGTTAGACAGCACTTCCCTGACAAGTTGTCCTTGCTGAATGTTAGACAGCACTTCCCTGACAGGTTGTCCTTGCTGAATGTTAGACAGCACTTCCCTGACAGGTTGTCCTTGCTGAATAATAGACGGCACTTCCCTGACAAGTTGTCCTTGCTGAATGTTAGACAGCACTTCCCTGACAGGTTGTCCTTGCTGAATGTTAGACAGCACTTCCCTGACAAGTTGTCCTTACTGAATGTTGGACTGCACTTCCCTGACAAGTTGTCCTTGCTGAATGTTAGACAGCACTTCCCTGACAGGTTGTCCTTGCTGAATGTTAGACAGCACTTCCCTGACAAGTTGTCCTTGCTGAATGTTAGACAGCACTTCCCTGACAAGTTGTCCTTGCTGAATGTTAGACAGCACTTCCCTGACAAGTTGTCCTTGCTGAATAATAGACAGCACTTCCCTGACAGGTTGTCCTTGCTGAATGTTAGACAGCACTTCCCTGACAAGTTGTCCTTGCTGAATGTTAGACAGCACTTCCCTGACAGGTTGTCCTTGCTGAATAATAGACAGCACTTCCCTGACAGGTTGTCCTTGCTGAATAATAGACAGCACTTCCCTGACAGGTTGTCCTTGCTGAATGTTAGACAGCACTTCCCTGACAAGTTGTCCTTACTGAATGTTGGACTGCACTTCCCTGACAAGTTGTCCTTGCTGAATGTTAGACAGCACTTCCCTGACAAGGATATCCTGATGATGGCAGGTTCCGCTTTGACTGGGGGCTCTGACCTCTCTTTAATCTTCGCCCGTCTCCGGGATTTTGACTTTGTCAGGTCATCTGGGGCTAAAATAGTGCTTTCACGGACTGGAAGCCAAGAGGTTGAATATCATTTGTTTGATTTGTATTGGAATTCATTCTAATTTGGTTAACTTTATTAACATGGGATGACAGTTTGATGGTAAGCACATGTTGGCCCTCACTGACCCCCAGGGCTGATGGGCGTAGCCAAAAGGGGTCAATTAAATTAACTTCAATACTTCAAATCTCAGGTGACCGTTATAATGCCCATCAGCCTCTTGTTGACTTTATCAGGTCATCTGGGGCTAAAATAGTGCTTTCACGGACTGGAAGCCAAGAGGTTGAATGGCATGCATTTTGTACTTCCCAAGTCTCATCTTTCTTCATATCTAGTTGCTTCCATTGGGTCCATAATAATTTAGTGTATGACTCACAAAGGATAATGATGGTGCTTAGAAACATCCACTTAAAAAGGCCTGAATGCTTTTGTTAAATTTTCAAAAAAAAAACACCATCACTTGAAATGCAGAACAGTCAATGCTGATACGTAGTTTGTTCTAATGGATGACCTTTACCTAAATTCAAGGTCACAGGGGTCAAATATGCTAAAATATTTAAACAACTTCTTGATAATGAAACCAAGTGGCCCAGAGACCTGATATAATTATGTAGCTTGCTGGGATGAAGGGCTACAAAGTTTGTTCAAATGGATGACCTAAACCTCTATTCAAGGTCACAGGGGTTGAATATTTTAAAACCTTTTAATAAACTTCTTCTCAATAACCAAGAGGTCCAGAAACCTGATTATAGCCCTGTAGCATGCTGGGATGAAGGGGAACAAAGTTTGTTCAAATGAAAGACCTTGGCCTTAATTCAAGGTCTTTAAAACCTCAGGTGACCATTAACTCCCATGGGCCTCCTGTTTTTGAAAAATAATGAAATTATAGCATTAAATATCATTTTCAGAATTCCAAATGATTTCAAAAGAACAAGTTAATCAGTGAAGCATGCTATTAAATCACCTGTATTGTTAGTCCCTTGCCGTTTGAAAAAACGGGGCGACTTTAGGTTTACCCTCCGTCCGTCCGTCTGTCTGTCTGTCTGTCTGTCTGTCACGCAAGTTGTCCGGACAGTATAACACGTAGTTGTGCATCCCACATTTTTTTTCTTCGAAAAACCATTTAAATTTAAATCACCTGTATTGTTATCATTAGTAATCTTATTGTGTAGAGGAATTATCCTTGTGGTGGCCCTGATACCTTTTCACATCTAGATTGGGGAATCGATCAAACCCTGGCCACCTAAGTGAAAGGCAAGTGAAAATTTTAACCATGGAAAGGTGCAGTAATTGTTCACGACCTTTGGTTAATTTTCTCCTGACTGAGTTAATCCGTAGTTTCTTGGTGATAATCACAGACTGTCCATATCATCTAATTTGGTCAGTTCTTGGTAATGTGCTGGGAGACTTGTATCTATAGTAAGTTAGATCAAGACTGATCCCCCTACTGAGGTAATTTAAATCTCATACAAATGTAGGTCAGTATTATGCTGAGCCGGATTTAAAGTTAATCATGTAGGTAGCAGCTAACATAATCATAACTAAGAATTATGTCAGTTAGTTTTGGTGTGTAGGAGGTGGTATTAAGTTTTGTTTGATACACATACATGCTATGCCATAATACATTTATTATGAAGGAGCAAAATAACATTTTGACACATTATAGCTGTCTCCTTTATTGAGAGTGATCATTAAATCTTATTCCATACTTAACCTGGCCAATAAACAAATTAATTATGGACCTTTTGTGAGGTCAACATGGTGTTATAACTGACCTGAAACTGAATCAAATATTGACCGAGGGCAATTCTGGCAGGTTGGTATAACGCCATATTACCCGAAAAGTCTTTAATTTATAATAAGATATGAAATTTTGTTTGCCAAAGGGTCGAAATGCATTATATTTATCTTGATAACAGGAAATCTACATCATAGGGGCTTTGTGACATCACAATGATTATGAAATCAGAAATGCACTATATTGACTCAGTGGTTCTAAAATCAGAAACATCAGTGAGGTCATGGATATCTCTAAATACTGACCTCCACGTGACCTGATGATACTATACCAGTGAGGATTCAAGAAAATTGGACCATGGTCTCAGAAGTTAAGCCGGAAGTCTTAACTCATCGGGTATTCCGCAAGTCTTAACTCATCAGGTATTCAGAAGTCTTAACTCATCGGGTATTCCGGAAGTCTTAACTCATCGGTATTCCGGAAGTCTTAACTCATCGGGTATTCCGGAAGTCTTAACTCATCGGGTATTCCGAAGTGTTAACTCATCGGGTATTCCGGAAGTCTTAACTGATCGGGTATTCCGGATGTCTTAACTGATCGGGTATTCCGGAAGTCTTAACTCATCTGGTATTCCCGAAGTCTTAACTCATCGGGTATTCCGGAAGTCTTAACTCATCGGGTATTCCAGAAGTCTCAACTCATCGAGTATTCCGGAAGTCTTAACTCATCGGGTATTCTGAAGTCTTAACTCATCGGGTATTCTGAAGTCTTAACTCATCGGGTGTTCCGGAAGTCTTAACTCATCGGGTATTCCGAAGTCTTAACTCATCGGGTATTCCTAAGTCTTAACTCATCGGGTATTCCGGAAGTCTTAACTCATCAGGTATTCAGGAAGTCTTAACTCATCGGGTATTCCGAAGTCTTAACTCATCTGGTATTCCCGAAGTCTTAACTCATCGGGTATTCCGAAGTCTTAACTCATCGGGTATTCCCGAAGTCTTAACTCATCGGGTATTCCCGAAGTCTTAACTCATCGGGTATTCCCGAAGTCTTAACTCATCGGGTATTCCGGAAGTCTTAACTCATCGGGTATTCCGGAAGTCTTAACTCATCGGGTAAACCCGAAGTCTTAACTCATCAGGGTAAATCATTTTCATAGACAGATAGCTTATTCATAGGTTGAAAAGCCTTTATGAATTATTTTAATTTTATGTATCCATGCAAGTTTCATTTTAGATTATTACTGTTTATAATACCCAAAGCTATGACAGAATATCTGATTTCACATTAATTAAAGAGTTGAACATTATTGCAATTAATGTACTTGTTCTGTTCTAGCTCTCTGGTTTTAAAAAAGTAATGTTTTTCTGAAGGCCACTGAAGTATTTAGAAAATTTCTCTTTTTGGCTGCAAGTATTTCCATGCTTCAGAGTTATTCTTGTTAATTCTGTTTTAAAAGATTCATTTTCCAATTTGCTATACATAAATCTGTTGTCCTTGATGCTGCTCAGTGTTTAGAAATACTTGTGTATCCAAATACAAATCAGTGTGATGTATATGTAGCATTGTTTTTTACCAACTTAATCAGGAAGTGATTGGTATACTTGTCAGTATGATCAAGGCACTATTTGTTACAGTTTTAATGTCATTATGTACATTGCAATCTCTACTGACAGCTTTAAGTTTACATATTGCGAAATACTTTTTCTTGACCTTAGATCAGTGAGGATTTCTGTGACAGAACTAGACCAGAACACATTGATATCATACCTAATATAAAATAAGATTTATTTTGTCTTTAATGATAAGACTTGTTAATCCGTAGGAATAGAGCCCTGGGTTGTATTGTATTTGGTTAGCCTATATGGAGCACTGCAACTGTGCTATCTAATACTCACTGTGTTTACCCATGGACGTAGGTATATGACATAGGTATATACACCTGTGTAATATGCCTGTCCACCAGACCTCTACTTGATCAGTTGATCTCATTCAGAGGCAAGAGTCAAGTTATTACATGGTAACACAATTTTCAAATGTTTAACTAATAATATATTCCTAAACTGACCACATTTTTGCAAGTCTTATGAAAACATTGAATCCTTGTGATATTCTTTAGAATTTTTTCCTTGATCTTGAATCCCGATGCAATGTTACAAAGCTATAGCTATAATCTCAGGAACTGCTGGGGTTTCAGGCTGTCAGCAGGGATATTTATGTCTTACAATTTCTAGTTGTAATATTTATATTTCCAAAGAGGACAGATGCTTATCATTACAGATCGATTGGCAATGGCAGAATTTACATTCATAGACTTGTATGCAGGTTTTGTAATCTATGATGTGTTGGTCACAATGACAATGCATGTGGATATATTGGGTCTGCAGTTTATAATTCTTGCTTGGGCTCTGTATGGAAATGCAGGTGCCCTATTTTAGTACAGTTGTCCATTCATCTGTCTGTTCATCAGTACTTATTAGCACTTATATTTCCATCTGTCTGTCAGTACTTGTGTTTCCATGTGTCAATCAGTCTGTCTGTCTGTCTGTCCGCACTTTCATTTCCGGAAATTTTGTCAGAATGAAAATAAAATTTTCTTAACTTTCACATTGTGACACACTTTGATGTGTAGATTTGCAATAGAGGTATCAAAAGCTTATAAGGTCAAGGTCACTTAGTAAAAGTACACTGGAATATTTGATCAAAAAGCACCATGCAAGCTTAGGCTTTTGCATAGTTCAAACTCGCTGAAACTTCACACGATGATTCATCAAAGCATTATTCAAGCAGGCATTATTTGTGGTGATAAATAATAAGCTTTAATCACATATAGATGCATGTATAACATAAACAAAACATACCATTTGCAGGTCAGTTAAATCCTTAATGAACATTTATGACCTTTTTTTTTTTTTACGTCCCCAGAAATTCAGACGATATCCTCAAGTCTATACCATTACTGTCCAGCAATTCTTTTAAGTTATTCACTTCCTGTCGTAATTTTTCACTTTCCATTTTAGATTTCTTTAACTCATCTTTTAGTTTTTTGCACTCTTGACGATTTGATTGGTTATCAGATTTTAATTTTTTAACCTCGTCTTTTAATGTCTTTGTTTCTAATTTATACTTCTGATTCTCTGCTGTTAGTTTCTCCTCAACCTTTTTCACTTTCTTTGCCTCTTTTTTCATGGCAAGTACTTCAACCTTCATATCTTCAAATCGTTTCTCTATGAGCTTTGGTATGGAATATTCTGTGCAGGCACCATCTTCACTATCTAGTCCAAGAGACTTCCAGCACCGCTTTGCCAATTCATCCAGTAAGTCTGAAATTTTCGTGAGAAGAATTTCATAGTGGAGTGAATCTAACTTGAGTTTTCCTCCATCTGGCCCCTTTAGAAGAGGCATCAAATGATCAGATATGAGGTCTTTTAGAGGTTGATCGAGAGCCTCTGAGGGGCTCCCTGTAGGAGAAATATTGGACACTTCCTGAAGCACAATCGGGACAATGGTCTCTGACAGCACCTTAAGTATGTAATCCTTGTCGCGGAGAATCTCGCCATTTAATCTCATTCTTTCCTCAACAGCAGTTCGGATTCGTTGAGTATCTTAAATAAAAAGTACATTTCCAACATTATATATAATCAATATCATGATCAATTAATAAAGATTTATCAGGCTATATTAAAATCAAAGGCCTGTTGAGTTATACTCTGGGAACTTAATAACATTGGCTAGCAAGAATGATTAATATAATTAAGTTGATAAAATTTTTTACAAATGTTTTGTAATAATGATATAAAGTAGGAAGACATATGGTTCTCACCAGTAAAATTTATATAGATCTCAAGATTGATGGAAGATAATATTGTGCCATGTTGACAACTGGTAGAATCTAACAAGCCCCCTGAATTATTGGGAGAATGCAACTAAAAGGCAGAGGAGTCCAACGTCCTGTGTGTGCTGGTTGGTAGATGTCTTCGTAGAGGAATCCTAGGTGGATACAAGTATATTCTAATGAGGGCTGATTGATAACATGTGAACCTCATATTGAAGGAGGTACTGCTCAAGAATGTTCTTTTTAAGTCCTACTATTCTCTGACTATATAGGGCCGTGTACCCAAGGACTGGTCTCATTTGGTTAGTTTATATCGAGGAGGCAGAACTCTTAAGTAAACAAGACAAGCAGCTTTTGCAAAAATGGACAAAATCGGTTAGGATTAGGGTTAGGGTGAAAGAGTCTGTCATTGCCATGGCTGCCATTCACAATTGTGGCTTTAAATTGATTGAGCATCCGCCTTTTTCACCGGATCTCACTCCTTCTGACTTTCATCTATTTCAAAAACAGCTGTTTGAGACACCCTAACCCTAACCCTAATCCTAACCCTAAAATGCAGTAGATGACTTTCTGAACAGCCAAGAAAGGAGTTCTATAAAAGTGACATTGAGGCCCTTAAACACCGCTGGCAAAAGTGTATAGATATTAAAGGGGATTATGTTGAAAAATAATACAATATGTCCGGC
The DNA here is from genome assembly GCF_902652985.1 of Pecten maximus. Classification (NCBI taxonomy): domain Eukaryota; kingdom Metazoa; phylum Mollusca; class Bivalvia; order Pectinida; family Pectinidae; genus Pecten; species Pecten maximus. The sequence goes on from NC_047032.1 coordinate 29,120,313, forward strand.
AAAATGCAAATCCTTCAATGTGAGGCTAACAACCTATCAATCTGTCGTCGTAGCTCCATAGGTTATAGACAATAACAAGTAGGTGGAACACTAGTGATTTCGTGAGTTACTCGACTTTATTTATCGACATGTTTCGGATGGCTAAGGTTTTTCTGATGATGATTGGCTTATAGGCATCTGAAATATGTCAACAAATAAAATCTACTATTTACAGAATCCCTGGTGTTGATTCTCTTACCTACTTGTTATTACCCTAAATTATTGTAGAACTTTGTGTGTATAGAGGTTAGAGGTTTCTGATGCGATAAAAATTACTGATATATGAGCTAGATACATTCTGTCACTCAGTAATTATAAGGAACTCACAATCCTGTATGTTCAGTTCTGTCTCCATCTTTTCACTGATCCATTGGTAATCATGCCTGAGAACCTGTACAAACTGTCGGAATGCACGAGGTCCACGGCGGGGCAGAATCTCCATCAATGTCACCACCTTGTCCTGCCTTGTTACCTGCTTCTGAAAAACACACATTGATATTATTACGACTGGAAAACAAATCAGATTCAGCAAACAGTATCCATGCATAATGTTCCTATTTCTACTCATTTAGTGCGATTCCTGCCCGACAGTTTAAAAGATTAATTTGAGAATGCTGTCTCAGTTCCCCTGTCCCTACCCTGTCCCCCTGGATGTCATCCCCCCTGTCAATCGTGCCACTTTCCTCCCCTGTCTCATTCCTACATATATACCCCTCCTATCATGGTCCTGCTCTCCTCCTGTCTCATCTCGCAGCCCCTCCTCTGTTTCTTTTGCCTTACCCCTGTTACAGTCTTTTCAATCCATCCTTTCTATGCCCCTCCATCTCCTTCCCATCAACTCTTGTGCCTTTCCAATCATCTCTGCCCTACCCCATCTCCACTGTCCCTCCTTTATCACAGACTTGTCCTTCCCTGTCTCCCTTAATTGTCACCCTGCCCCTTCCCTGTCACACTCCTGCCCCTTTCCTCTCTCACCTGGCCTTCCCACATAACCCCTTTCCAATCATCTCTGCCCTGCCCCATCTCCACTGCCCCTCCTTTATCACAGACTTGTCCTTCCCTGTCTCCCTTAATTGTCACCCTGCCCCTTCCCTGTCACACTCCTGCCCCTTTCCTCTCTCACCTGGCCTTCCCACATAACCCCTTTCCAATCATCTCTGCCCTGCCCCATCTCCACTGCCCCTCCTTTATCACAGACTTGTCCTTCCCTGTCTCCCTTAATTGTCACCCTGCCCCTTCCCTGTCACACTCCTGCCCCCTTCCTCTCTCACCTGGCCTTCCCACATAACCCCTTTCCAATCATCTCTGCCCTGCCCCATCTCCACTGCCCCTCCTTTATCACAGACTTGTCCTTCCCTGTCTCCCTTGTCACCCTGCCCCTTCCCTGTCACACTCCTGCCCCCTTCCTCTCTCACCTGGCCTTCCCACATCCTCTACCTCTATTTACTTCTACCTCATCACAGTCTTGCCCCTCCCCATCCCCTCTGCCTGTCCTTTGCGACACTCCCGCCCCTCCTGTATCATCTGCCCCTCCCATGTCATCTCTGCCCCTTCCTGTCTCCATGCTACTCCCTCTAAGACTATTGCCTGTCCTTTGTGACACTCCCGTCCCTCCTATATCATCTGCCCCTCCCATCTCACCTCTGCCCCTTTGTCACCTCTGCCCCTTTGTCTCCTCTGTCCCTCCCGTCTCCCCGCTGCCCCTTCCTGGCTCTCTGCTCTTCCCCTGTCTCCCCTGACAGTCCTGCCCCCTCCCCCCCCCCCCCTCCCCTTGCACTCCACCATCCCCTGTCTCTACTTACTTCTACCCTCTCCACCTGATCTTGGGTCAGGATATTGCTGTAGTGAAGCTGGGCCAGGAAAGACTTGGTCGGGTCCAGATCCTCCATTAGACAATTCCTACAGTTTTGTAACGTGGCTTTCTCCCGCGAATCCATGTCTAGAAGAAGCATGAGGCTTCAAAATGTCATTGACTTGACATACATAGACAGAAGCTGGTTAACATTCTCTTCATCATCTGCCAGAGCCAGGATAAATGTTGATATTATTTCTGGAGTTTCTGTGTTTTGTATTATACCAATGGATCAGTCTGATATATTTGTCCAAAGTACTGTCCTCAGATATCACGTGATTCAATAATCAAAAATCAAAATTTGAACAACATATCTGAAGGTCTATAAGATTTCTTTATAAACTCTGTACAGTCCATCTTAAAATTGTAGTTACATTTTGGAATATCTCACAAAAATCCATTCCAATATGGTTGAGTTACAACTTCCTGTACTCCGCATTTCATGATGTCTGTCTTCCACTTCCACAGGGGTGTCTCCTGACATTTTGAGGCTTATAACTGACCTGTGACAACAGAGAAGGTAAAAACTGTTGAAGTGAAAATGTAGTGTAAACTCTGATTTACCTTAGGAATCTGAGAACATAATGGTTGTCATATGGAATGTGGTTGACGACTCTCAAGTTGAACATTGATTTGTTTTCACGCTCATAATGGTAATTCAGGTGACAATGACATTTGTTTTCCTCCAACTGAATATGGCTTTTTCACCGAAACGGGGGATATTGATTTGGGTTTGTCTGTCTGTCCGTCTGTCCGTCCCTCCGTAAACAATTTTTGTTAACGCTATTTCTCGGAAAGTACTAAAGGGATCTTTATCAAATTTCATACATAGGTTCCCCTTGGTCACTAGTTGTGCATATTGCATTTTGGGACTGATCGAAAAACAACATAACAGGCGACCATCTTGGATTTTGACAATTGAAGTTTACTACTGCCAGTTTTGAGATATCTAGGGAAGCAAGTTAATCTGGTCTTGAAAAATAATTTTTTGTGAAATCATTTCAGACTTTTTTTCTAGATTGACTTTTAATATGTCGGCAATAAGTGATACAGATTGTTGTATCATAATTACGGTAATGCCTGTCAAGTGGAGAATTCAGTTGATTGATTAATCACCAGCATGGAGTTTTATGTAGGACCAATTTCTTTATATTTTTCATATTAATTAATCGCAGTTCAACATGTCCTTGATTTTCATTTTTCATTTCAACAAATTTTATTGTTTTAAAAAAAAACAATTGGATTGAACATCAGGCTTAAGCCTATTTTAAGTTCTCTCCGTATTATAATAATATTAACAAAATA